>NC_051179.1:150497656-150797656 GCF_013339695.2 Rhipicephalus sanguineus
CACTTGGTTGTTATTTTACTCTTCTACCACGCTACATTACATATGGTAATGTGGTTCCTTCCCGACATGAAGACTGTATAGTGTCTTTTTGCAAGGCAGTTTCAAGCACCGGCATAGCTCAGAGGCCACCCCACGGAACCTCTGAGCCTTGCCGGTGCTTGAAACTGCCTTGCAAAAAATGCAAAAGCATGTACCCGATTGGGTACCTCGCATGGAATTGCTGTTGCACATAAACAATTGTAGACAGGATGTACTCTCTTCTCACGGTTGAAAACTGAAGCCCTGCAATAAAGAGAAAAAAAACCGGCATGGCTCAGAGGTTGAATACTGGGCTCCCACGTAGAGGGCCCAGGTTCGAACCTCGTTCCATCCTGGAATTTTTTTTCTTATTTCGTTTTTTTTCTTATTTCGAGCGATAATGGTTACGGACACCGGCGGCGGGGGCGGCGGCGGGGGCGGCGGCGGGGGCGGCGGCGCGACGGACAACTACGGCGCCAAAAACGGCCGGTGAAATGATCTCATAACAGCTTTCCCTGTAAAACTTTGGGGCGCTATCACTGCTTTGCGGTTTATCCTAGACGGCTATGGGTCTATGGGTCTATGGTATGTCGAATTGAGATGTTGCAATAAGGCGAGCTTGTGTATATGATGAGCGGATTTCGCCAGTTCATCTGCCATTTCATTTCCCTTGATGTCGCAGTGACGAGGAACCCACCGAAATGTCACGTGATGATCTTACTTCCTAGCTGCTGAAAGCTCTTTAAGATCGCGTATACTGTATGTATGTATATTTTTCCTAAAGTGGCATTTTCCACACACGCAAGAGCCGCCAGGGAATACGTGATTACAACCCACGTTCTTGGCATCGTTAACAGTTTAATAATGCTTATGGCTGCCTACAAGCTCTAATGTTGTTCAAGAGTTCAGGTGACCCAGCCGACACGCATATTTTCCATGTATTTCCTGAATGATAAATGCCGATGTCGCAGGCTCTTTGGTGCGGTGCCCTGAGTGTACACGCGAGTGTAGCCTTGGTACCTGTCAAACAGGTGATATGAGGCTAACTGCAGTGCGGCAACGGCTGGTACGACATGTTTGCGAAGTGTTTCTATTGACATTTCAATAGTTGATAGCTCTAGCAATCAGGGCAGGTAGTTTAAGTCCGGTGGTCATTGTGTCGACGCAGGAAACCGTGAAATGTGCTGTTGGTACACACGGAGTATTTGCGCTCCGAGACGGTTGTGAATTTCTGTGATATGAGCGGATGTGAAGGGTGTTGCGTGTCTAGGCGAAAGAGGTGCCGACAGGTCTTCACAGTTCGAATAGCGTCAAAGTTGGGTTCTCCTGCCTCTGCTAATGTCAGGGTATTTGATGTTGCCTGTGGAACTCCCAGACATGCGCGCAGGCTTCGTGATTGTAGCAGCCGAAGTCGGTGCAGAGACGTCGGCGGTATGTTAGGGAGTGGCGAGGGTGGGCAACCTTCTGTCGGATAACAGCGCAATGGACATGGAGTAGTGACGCCGATCTTCCGCTCCTTTTCGTGCCCGCTATGCGACGAACATTAATGGTGCTGTTCAGTTGGTTTTCGAGATCGGCTATGTGTTGACACCATCTGAGTTGCTGGTCTAAACACCAAGGAAGCGACGCTTTCTTGCGATTTCGATTAACTGAAAATGTTCTTAATGCGGGATCAAATCCAATTCTATTGCAGCCCCTACGATCACTTGAAGCTTACACAACCTCACACCTTAACAAATTTATGACACAGTTATAGTTTAGCGGGCTTAGCGAAATAGCGGGATTGAAATGCGCATGCGCGGTATGCTAAACCACCCGTAGCGTTTACCGTACGCGCGCAGTTTTTTTTTACATTTTGCGTTGCCTGTCTTTGCGTGGTTAACGCAGCGTACGTAAAACGTGGCGGCGGTTTTGGATGCCCGATTCGAACTGAATTCAGCGTTGATGTGGACGGATCCACTTCTTTCGTAGCAAACGACTTTGTAAAATGTCTTCACCTGCCTTCAGGCAGCTTCAGCGACCGAATATTACGGATATGTTATCGTAGTTTTGAGATCGCTTCCAATTTCTAACGTCCCTAGGCCTAACTAGGAGGTCAGTAGAACATAGAAATCTTCGCTTTTGGTGCGTGGTTCCCATTTATTTACTCTTAATGTTACTAAAAAAAGTAGTAGTATTGCTGCGTGCGGGGATACAGCTGAGCATTCTCAGTTTCTTTTTTCTTTTCACTTTTGTTAACGCATTCACCCTCTACTAGACGTAAAATGCGCTGTCCGCAACAAAAGTTTGCGGCACAGTAACGCTATTCCCTTAACCCCAGCTATCACGCAAGCGGTAAAGTATAAATGTCTTATATTGGTATTTTTGGCAAAGCGTGCGCAAATGTCGACACAGTTAAAGAACGCTCGTGTAATGTCAATCCCCTGCTGTTTGAACGACTATCGGGCGCCAGAATCAATTCAGACAGTCAGCTATTATGCGGTACTTTTCGTAGCCGGCCTTGTAGTGAGACTTCGTTATACGTAAATGCCCATGTCACACGGTTCATTTGATTGCAATCCGGCTTTATCAGGAACGATTTATTGATCGTGATTGGCTCCTTTACGCAAACTGCAGAAGGTGGCCAGTAACTGTTAAGCATTTTGATCGCTATCGAGCTCAACCGCTAACTACAGGCCACCATGTGACACCGTAATGATTGACTGCGGTGATCGTATTCGATTCCCGTCCGCAGCTAATCCTGTGGTGTGATGCGAGCTATGTGTACGGACGCCTTTATAAAATAGGCTGATGTTGGCAACTTTTATATGCAACGAGACTGAAGAAGGGAAGGATGCACCCGCTGCATCCGACTTGACCGAGCTTAAGTGAACTATATCAAACCGCTAAATAAAACCGAAGGACTCGCCTGTTATGTGTACTCACTTCTGAAGAGGACTTAACAACACGCTCTGTGTGAGTGGTGAAGCTACGTCTGAGCGGCGCAGTCTTTAAAAGCGGCAGCCCTCTTGCAACGCGGCTTGGGGCGGCGAAACATATTCGACTCGTTGGAAAGCAAACCGCTGCGTTACGCGCCACATTAAAACTGCTGCTTTTTCTGAACCCGACAAGTCTCACTGAAACCTCCTGAAAAGCTCGATCGTTTGTGCGTGTGCGCGCCCGCGCGATTTCAGATACCCAGGACATCATTAACATACGTACGGTTCTTTTTCTCCTACAATTTAGTTTAGGTTTGCTTGTAGTATTGCTCTCCTTTTCCTTCAATGAATATCAGCTAATAAATGTTACAAACTCCTAATACAGCTACCGCGCTCTAATACCTCTATTTAGTCTTCACAGCTGCCTTTCTCATACTGTTTACGAAAGGTTAAGCCAAAATTGAAACGAACATGCACGCGGCTTAAGAACTCATATGAAGAAGTCAGGCAGAGTTAATTTGTTTAACGTTGCATGAAACGTCAAATTTAATTGTCGCGCTGCACAATTAGCAGGCTCCCTTTCTTCAAGCTGAGCAGTGCATTCGTCTTTGTCCATTCGGGTAAAAACCCATGTCTGATGCGAAGACACACCGGCAGCCCGGTCCACAATCCGTTTCGGGATCACCATTCATGGTACACAGCTGGAAAAAGGGAAAGTGTTCGCAAATTACTTCTTCAGTCACCAGTATACCCGATGTTGCGTGTCAATTTATCGCTGTAGCCCTGTGCGTAATACTAAGAAAAATATTGAATTAATAACTAATTACTTAATTAATATTCGGGAAACTTGAAATTCCTTTCTCCTAGGTAGTTGACGATGACATTCATTTCGCAGGCCTGTATTTACATGCACTATTATTGTAAGAGAATTCTTGGGATAGCGCTCTCTGACTTCGGTCCGTGTGCCTGGCCTCGTTACAACAATTTAAAAAAAAGAATTCTAGCAACCTTAATGAATTGAATGAGGCCACGTAGCGCGGTAAGCGAATGTCTAACTTTTGTGCCATGCCTCAGCTTGAGAAGGAGCTCAGAATTTGTGCGAGAGTACAGTGGAAGAGAAGTTTCCCCAGCCATTTAAAGAGCTAAGCTGTTTTAAGCACGCCATTGGTCCGTGACGGGTGAACATAAATGATCATCAGCATGAACCGGCACGTTCTCTCTCCGACCTCTTCTTCCTCTTCGTCCTTCCTCATCTTCTCTTGATTCCCAGAACACGTGCGCCGATTTGTCCAGCCTGTCCCCACCGGTGTTCTCTCCCCCTCATGGGCGAGAAACAGAGAGAGGACGAGTAGATAGAGAGAGGGGGAAAGAATGCGATAGAAAGAGAAACAGAAAATTCTCGGCGAAAAAATTGCTTGGCGTGGTAGGATTCAAACCTGCCGACCCATGATCCGAATGCCAGCATCGTAAACACTCGACTATCCAGACAGGCTTGCAGAGCAAAGCATAGCATTTATAGTATAGTATATATAGTGTAGTACACTATAGTTCAGTATAGTATAGAAATCGGGTTGGGAAGTGAGGGTGAGGAGGAGAGATGAGAGTGACGGGGAAGGAAAGAGGAGGGGAGAGAGCAAAGCGTAGCATAAGGAGAATGAGAACGAGCGAAATAGAAAGAAAAGAGGAGAGAGAGAGAAGAAAGGAAAAAAGAGAGAAAGAAAGTTAGACAGATGCAGAAGCGAAAACATTAGACAGAGGGAGCGGGAAAGAGGGACGAAGAAATAAAAAGAACCAGAGAAAAAAGACGGAAAACCAGAGACAAGAGACAAAAAGAAAGAAACAGCAGGGGTGCTATGCAGGATGGCCTGAGTTTGGCGAAACTCGGGATCTTTCCGAGCTCTCGCGACACCCCCTTTTGAACGAGCTAATAGTACGAGAAGGTGAAATCCATCCCTCAGCGCGCGCTCCGTTCCATTGGTTACGATGGAACGCGGCGGCGGTCGAGAAGGTTGGGTGGTGTCGTCAAACTTCTTTCATTTGTTTGTCGTTTCCACTGAGTGCAGAAGTGCATCCCATGCAAGAAAAGTGGCAGAAAGCTCTACTAACTATATTTTTTTATGTGTGCGCGGGCCGTTTGAATTCATTTTCAAGCGTTTAATGTCTGCACTAAGTATCCTTTAGGATAATCAGCACCGTGTCCTGTGAGATTAGTTCCGACCGACTGCCTTATAACACGGCGGCTAGAGCTAATCGCCGAGGTCACGTGTATAATCACCATCGTCGGCCTGTACATTCTAGCGCGTTGCTCGGCCGGCGCGCGCCCTCGTCGTTCTCTTCTTCATCGTCTGCTCGCTCCCAGAGCACGTGCGTCCGGCTGATTAGCTAAGTGGCTGGGCGTTATATCTAGCTAAGTCAGGACGTGCTATGACGAAGCTGATTAGGCCAAATCATGCGAAGGCCGAGCTAACTAAGCCACGTCTCACTATAAGACCGTGCAAATGCAGTCGTCTCAAGCTAGGAACAAGGTAATTAAGATCATGCTAGCACGATGTCAATTAGGAGCATGTAATTAAAACGAAGATAATCAAGACCTTACTCACCGAGATCGTGTTAATCACGGTGGTGCTAATTAGGATTACGCTAATTACATCTGTACTATTCAGGACCCTGCGAATTAAACCTGAGTAATTAATGCTGTGGTAATTAAGACACTACAAATTAATGTTAACTAACACGACGCTAATTAAGAGCGTGTTAATTAGGATCGTGCTCATTAGAATTATGCTAATTACCTCTGTACTATTCAGGACCTTGCGAAATAAACATGTGTCATTAATGCCACTGTAATTAAACGTCAATAATTAGTGCTAATTAACACGACGCTAATTAGGAGCGTGTACTTAAAACCAAGATAATGAAGACCTTACTCACTGAAGTCGTGTTAATTATCATCGTTCTAATGGGTATTATGCTAATTGCCTCTGTGCTATTCAGGACCTTGCGAATCAAACATGGGTAATTAATGTCGTGGTAATTAAAACATTAACAATTAAGAAAAGATATTTAATGTCATGTTAGTTAGGATGTTCCTAATCAATAGCACCAATATTGAAACCGAACTCACACGGTTATTTCTCCGAAGCAGACAAAGCATGAGTAGACGAGCCACGTAAAAAGCTGGAAGAAGCTAGGTGACCACAAGTTCCTCCGATGGCCCCAGCTGTGCACAAGTAGTGCAAGCTGACCAAATTATTTTATATGCAAAGAAGCCGCTGAGTAGCGTCCACCGCATCAAACACTTGACAAGCACACCGGCACTATGATAGTAGAACTGGGGCCTTTTCAGAATCAACGAGTGTCTGTCCGAATTCACGAGTCAATGAATTTGATTGACAGACGCCCACGGCGAAGAGCGGGTCCGCCCACCGCGTTTTCTCTTCCCGAGGAACAGTGTTCACGACGCAACGCCAGCGAGCGCCACGATTCATCTACACTGCAAACGGGTTTGAGCCTTTTAGGGAGTTTCGGGCTCGACGCATAACGTGAATCCAAAAGGTACTACGCAAAACCCCCTTCAAGAAGAGGTTCAAAAGGAGGTTTTATTTACACCCTTTAAGGGAGTGATTGGACGGAACTAAGGAGGCAAACTTGTGTTTTTATTGAACTCATTTTGAGGGCTTTAACGGAGCGCATTGAGAGTTTTTCTGCTTCTTTTGAGAGCTGTCAAAGCCTCCTTTTATACGATGGTCTAGAGCGGTCGCGAAATAGAAAAAAAATTTTCATCCTGTCCTAATGCGAACAAACTACTCGCCAACAGCTCTAAGAGAAATTACATTACCTTTGCCCCCCAAAACACCCAGCCTACTTTAAGTAATCAGCTTAAAATGAAAAAATTCGGCAGATCCCACGTACCGTGGGAATCGATGTTATGCGAAGCATGCGCAGAATGGTGACTGTGGCGTAATTTTCCACATTGAGCGAAACGTTACCGAATGATGCTAGAGAAATGTGGAAGTGGCATACGCGCACTCATATGTTGAAGAGTCGCATATGTATTATATAATCATTTGTTTACAAGCAGTTGCGCAACGATGCCAACAGCAGAATGAGTGTTACCAACACCAGACGCGGTAAGCTGATATGTAGTGCTTATGTGCTTCGATACTGGATAGCGCGAATCTTAACAAGACATAGAAGTAACACAGATGCATAGGACAGGCGTTACTCGCAATTAAGCTTCGTGCAGGAAAGTTTCCCTACATATATACACATCCGAGTGGCGCGCGCAGCTGCACTGCACGTAAGTTACGGTCACAGTTGCAGTTGTTACAGTTGTTATACTTGTGCGTTATGACGGAGAACGCACGCATGTTTCACGAACCCGTGTGCATGTGTGCAAGGGGTTCTTGACAGTTCTTGAACAAGGTCATCATCACCATGATCAGTGAGCACCAGCAGCTGGACCGGACTTGTTATTCGGATCCGTTTGTGATCGCGGCTACGAGGGGTCTAAGTGTAGTGAAGTCCGAGGTATAGTACAGCTGGTCGATATCCTGGATGCATCTTACGATGAAATGATCTATGATGCCTCCTGTCGTGGATGTGGCAGCGAGGTCTTTAGATGCCCTGTCCACATCCAAGCCGTCTTTCACACAGTAGAAAAACCAGGCGTTGTTGGGTCTTGATAAACCAATGTTGTAGTCACCGGTAATGATGAGAGGCCTGGTTCTCTGGGCAGATTTATAATAGGAAGCATCGATCCCGGTTTCTGCATAATCCACGTGGACCACGTTGTGGACCACGAGGACGAGTGGATAGTAGTTGAGCGTCTTCCAGGAGTGTTCTGTCATCAGCTTCCTCGCTTTCCTTGCGTCAGCCGCGGTGGTGTAGCGGTTACGGTGCGCGGCTGCTGAGTCGAAGATCGCGGGTTCGATCCCGGCCGTGGCCGGTTGAATTTCGATGGAGGCAAAATGCTAGATGCCCGTGTCCTGTGCGATCTCGGTACACGTTAAAGAGCACCAGATGGTCAAAATTTCCGGATCCCACCGCTACGGCGTCTCCCATAATCATATCATGGTTTGGGGGCATAAAACCCCGACAAATATTATTATTATCACTTTCCTTGCCAGTCAATGTGTTTGTCTTCGCGGTTACTGTATTGGTTGAGACTCTGTATCACCTGTGGCACATACCCGCATAACAATAACTCTTGTTTACGGGTATGTGCCACACGTGACTGAGAGAAAGGGTTTCGTGACATACGCGACAGGTATTTTGTGTTATTCATGTCACGACCAGTGAATCATGTTCGTCATACGCTGATCCCCTGCTGTGCCAATTCTGGTATACAGTCGAAACCCGCGATAACGAAATCCCGAGGGAACGAAATTCTCACCGCAACGAAATATTCTCGGAGCACCGGCGAACGCCCATACGAGTCAATGCATTTCGTAACTCGCGACTACGAAAGATATTCATATCGCAGTCCCTCATTAACGAAATTTTTGAAACACGAGTGCGCAAAGAATCTACTCTCGCAACATTAACTACATTCGAAAACTGCTGAAATGCATCCATGCTACACTTAAATTGTGCAAAACTATCGCTACAGCGCACTGGAAAAACAGCCGCCATCATTGTTTAAACATCTGCTCGTTATTGCGGACTACGTAGCCAAATCCACATTCCTCATGGAGTTTCGTTCGTTGGCTTGGCTCTGCGCTTGGCTTTGACGGCTTTGCGCGCACATGGTCGCGTATGTGGAGCCATTTGTGGAGCGTTTGCTTGGTCGCTTGGTGCAACGTGAACTGTGTGTTGCGATTGCTTCGTCCGATTTCTCTGCCTGCGAAGATGCCGCCTCCAACAAAAAAGCGGAAGTTCCTCACGCTGGAAGATAACGGTGCAATCATCAGTGAGGTGGAAAAGGGCAGGAAAAAAAATGGACATAGCCGGAGAATTCGGCGTCGCGTGCAGCTCGCTGTCCACGATTCTGCGCTGATCCGCGCTGATCCGCGCTGATTTAGCGGAGCCGGAAGAAGGTTCGCCTGTAGGCGCACTTGATGACGGTACTGGTGACAGCGCAGTGCCGCCGTCACTGACCAGTGCATGGGGCGAACTTTGTGCCGTGGCAAACGAGATTCCCGATCGAGAGGCATGAAATTGCTGCATGGTAAGGCCCGCGAAAGCAAACTTACTGACTCTTGGAAATAAAATGTTTTGTGTAAATACGCTGTCTTTTCTGCCGCATTCTCGCGCCAACGAAATTCCCGCAAGAGCGAAATGTTTTGCTTTCCCCGCCGATTTCGTTATTGCGGGTTTCAACTGTATTACAAGTTATGGAGACGACCAGGAGAGCGCCCAGACGTAGGCGGCTAGATAGATAGATAGATAGATACGTAGATAGAAACGGCCAAAGTGCCTGAGGTTCGCTAAGAAATGCTTCGCATTTAAAAGTATATTTTAGGCACTCTATTACGTTTACCGGCCAATTTACGCTACTATTACGCTACTATTACGCACTACGACATAATACAAAATGGACATCAAAGTATTTATGCACACCCATGACATTTGTACACAAGTACGCATGACACGCGGATCGAACTCGCGACCACACGCACTTAAAGGAAGCACTATAACCATTACACCACAGCGCCACCACTTGCAAGCTTGCTTTTTTCGTGGGCTTATATATGTACCAATATATGTACAAAGCGGCCGTTAACCCGTCGGCACAACTTCGAACTTCTGTTCTTGTACCATCGGCGTGTGTTTGCTCTTGCGGAAGGTCAATACATAATTTGTGGGGCGTCATGCAGGCCGAGCCGATCGACGTGAACACCCTCGGCTCCGAATTCTCCGGTTCACCGTGTCGTGCCGCTATAAAAATTATAAACGTGTGCCCTCTTCGCTCGCGCTATATTCGTGAATACGAGCGTGACAAAGTTCTCTTCAGATGAGCGAACGTATGTGCATTCCATGAGCGTATGCTGTGGAGCAATTTTCGTTATTTCTGCAGCCGCGAACTGCGCGCGTCCAGATGCGGCAGCGTGTTCTGAGTGGTTCGAAGACCGCCTGCGTTCTCATATGAAAGTTACACACGCAGATGCCCGACTTAGAAGAAAATTGTAACGCGCCTACATTAAGTACATTTAATGCGCACGTACTGCGGCGAGCTGCACGCAGGGGCAGCAGCGCGCTCTGAGCAGCTGAACGAAAAACTGTTTCCGTAATTAGCGCTTATTCGTAATGCACTCTTTAGCGCGGCATACAGTGGTTCTCTATGACTCATATTCACTAGTTGCTTTCATACTCGAAGCCTACCTACTATAATTACGCATTATTCTTTTTGCTAAGCATCACGCCTCCACGTTAAAGTGAATACACGACACTTCCACAAGGTCAAGCACAACCTCCCCAAATTTACCAGTGACAGGTCCCCTGCAAAATGAAAAAGTTAATGTGCTTGCACTTCTCTCTTGTGAACGCCCATGTGTACTTGGCCCTCCTCTAGTACAAATGATGTAGTACGAAATAAGAAATAGGCATTACCGCCTTCCTCAATGAAACAGCGGTTATTCAGAAAATGATGGTTCTTTTGAATTACTAGCATGGTATTTTCACAGCAGCAGACAGATTGGCTTGTTCGCAATTATGAAGTTCACATTGATAACACAGAAACATGAGGACTGTACCAAATGTGCAAAAAACTGGAAAAACTCTATCATATGTCTACTCCTTCGACCACCTGTTCATTATGTTCAACTTTATTTATACAAGAGGCACTTTCAATTATGCTACTATGGAGGAAAGATCACCCAATCTACGTTAGAACACTGATTTCTGCCTAACTTTCCGTTGTCTATCTGTCCTCTACAATGTGTCGTAATGCGTGCATCATCTGTTCAACTCGTTTGGTAATAAAACACAAGCAGTTATATTGAGCAGACAGTGTTTCAGCAATTTGTATGGCATACACAAGTTCATTTCTTTAATTTCTATGCACGACAAGTAGTCATACTTCCATTGATACAAGAACCAGTCGATGAAATATTTTATTGGAATTAAAACAGTAGCAGTCTCATGTCAATGTAAGGACATACATATTTCTGTCGTGGCGCACACAACCTACTCCAAATACTGAACCAATACTGAATACGTGGAACAACATATACAGTAGAACCTGAGCCTACACATGAAGGCAACTAAATTAGTACAAAAGGCTAGCATCACTTTTGAGACATATGCAACCGTGAAGACAGGCAGGTTGTACGGTTTTTGTTGAGTTAGTTTGCCATATGGCCTCAAAACATGTCACACATGATTGTGGAGTTAAGTTTCCTACAGAAAAGACCAAAATATACCTATGGTGTTGACTGTAGGTCCCCTTACCGAAATTCATAAAATCATTCAGCAATGCCCACAGAATGACAAGGTTGTCTTCACATATTGCTGTTCATATTTACTCACAGGTATCTGAAAACCATTGTAAATTTCTGGACGTGTGCTTGCGAACGTGTCGGCATAATCACACGAATGCAATATACCAGTACTTCAAATATGCATAATTAGTACAGCTACGTTTCAATGTCTTCATGCCAGCCAGTGCCTAATGCAACTCTAAAGTTCTGCATCTTTAACTCTTCAGTTTATGGCTTATGCATAATTACCCCATTCAAATATAATCCAGGTATCACGGCTGCGAAGTCAACTTGGAATTTCGCAATCACATGAAGTGAACAAAATTTTCCTATATATAGTTACTAGTGGCTTTGCACATTAAGACTTGATATCTCATGAGGATAAATAAAAATTGACCACACATGTTAAGAGGCTGTAACACAGCCAGGACTTAAGTTCATAGTTAAACAAAACGCGAAAACAAAACCACAACACATAGAAACGAAGGGGACAGGACGACGCACTGCTACCAACTGAAGTTTAGCACGTGCTTGGCTTTTCTATTAATTTTCGTGCTCTTTCTGTGGATGTGCAATTATTAATTCTTGTAATTTTTTCGTACTGTGTGTTTACATCTTTCTGTGGTTTCGATTAAACTCCAGTTGCTAGTAGCGCGTCGTCCTGTCCCGTTCATTTCTCTGTGTTGTGATTTTTTTCGCACCTTCTTTAACGACGAGTATACATCAACTCGCCCAACTGTCCTGTTAGGACTTAAGTTTGCTAAATAACGCTGGTTCCGCTCAGCCTCTTTTTAACGCAATGCGAAATTTTAAAATGCACACGATATCGGAAAGGTTGCACACAGAATTATGCATAACACTCAGCCTCAATCCCAGTGTTTGCTCAAATGTAGTAAGATGTACGAGATGTTCTACATAGTGTATATTGAGGCACCGTAGAGTGTTCTCGCAATCGTGGGCATTGGCAAGGAGTTCTAAATGATGCATTTGCCTCCCCTAAAGACACACCAGCACTTGGCCTCACCCAAGCTACACTAGTGCTCTCCCGCTTACCCGGCCGCTATGTTACACCAGCTTGCACCCCCCCCCCAAGACAAAATCCTGCCGACACTCATGCCCACAATAGGCTGTCTTGAGCAAAAACAGGTGGGCGAGCAACTATTGCTACTTTTGCAGAAGTGTATTGCTAAAAATGACACAAAATGAAGCCCATAAAGTTTTCTGCATCCATAAAATGATTGTCTTAAGCATGAATGTCTTAACCAGACTCGCACTTGACTATCCTTATTGCAGACTTTTTGACAAAACACAAAATAAATAGAAAATTGAGATACTGCTAATATTTCCTTGTGAGCTTTTCACTTAGTTTACACAAGGCGAAAAATACACGCAAGTAAAAAATACGAAAAAACACCAGAAGTGTACTCTTGTCATGTTTACCATCATTCGGGTATTTTTGATGTAAGTAAAGTAATCACTACAAGTGCGCTTTAAAAAGGGTGTGAATGTTGGTAAGGTCTTCTTGATCAACCGCAGCTACTCTGTTTAGGAGTGAAGATTGGGCAACTTGGTATTCATTCATGACAAAAAAAAACAAAGAAAAACAGTGCACTTCTAATGAGTATAAAATAAGACCTGGACACAAGAACAGCACTTTCACCTTGCCAAAGTGTGTCAACAGTCATAATACTGTGTACTGATCATAAAAACTATGGAAACATAATGCAAAACAGCAAAATAACGAGAGGGAATAAACAGGGTGACTCAACAGCGTGGTCCAAAACAGATTCAACTGACTTGTATTAATGCAATTAAATTAGCCTTGCACATCTCCTAATGGCTAAGAATATGCAAATGTAACCTTGGCAAGTTCCACTGCTGATATGCGACTAATGAAATTGCATTGCTTCCATGCCGTCCAACGGCTGTTCATTGTTTTCTGTTTTCACTGTTTCCTGGTTTTCATTGTTCTCACTAGCGCAAAAGTTCACCCTTTTTGATTTTGTCATTTTGCAGTTCGCGTATGTGCTTTGCCTTTGAATGTGCACATGTTTCTGCTGCTCTGTCTTTTATTTTTTCGCTCAACATTGCCTCATGGACTTCTCAAGCTACCATTGTAGCTTTTTACTCCAGGCGCATTTCTTGTATTTTGCTGGGATAAACGTTCATTCATTCAATACGATAAAATGCATGTGCTTCACAATACACAATCATTTAGCAGATGTCTGTTACATCATATGGCGTTCATTATATCGCTTTAACGTGATTTACTCTTTCTAGCTATATGAATCCAGATAATAACGTTTATGTGCCTAGATATTCTATTTTACTGTACCTTGATACATATGTAGCAAGGTACAGTGCACATGTACCTTAATATGGTATTTCAGGAGACAGGCAGAGTGCGCAATCCAAGTTGTTGTCGGAAAGTCTTCTGACTTGCTGATAATCTGTGCTTCGGTGGGTTCTCACGGTTGCATGGCGGCAGGAGGATGTACAGGGTAGTGCACAGTATCCAAGGTAGATACTGCAACACGAGAGCGCACGGATATGTCACACGTCAATGCGCACAAATCGACGCTGAGACGAAGGATCAGAGTTCAGAGTTCAGAGTTCTTTATTTGCACGTAATAATGGTAATTACAATTGGGGAATTGTACAGATACAGAGGGAGGTCCCAAAGTCGACAGACTGTACAGGGGCCTCCCATAAGAAATGAGTAAACAAAAGTATGTTTAATGCAGCTAAATATGTACGTACACAAAGCACACAATATTTACACAAGAGAAACAAATGAAGTTTGAGAACAGAATAAATAGAAAACTAAGTTGGCCTTTATGCACATTTCACCACATGGTAACATGATATCTGCAGCCTTCTTTTTGCTTTAGTGTATATTCCTTGAAAGCATTCTGCTTCATTCATGCTTTCGCAAGCAAGAAAATTACATCTTGCAAACGCCATTTTCAGGGCGCACTCGTGCGTCGATTGACTGGTCGTGTGAAGCACGAGCTATATTCACAAGAATTTCAAAACACGCATCACACATCGTCGCCATGTGATCTTATTACCTTTTGTTTTGCTTTTTCACTGCACTTTTCACGCGATGAAGTGCTCTGAACGACACCTACAGGTGCCTGAGCGACGATAAGACGCGCAAACAGAGAGAACATAAGTATTACTTACCATTTTTTTTTCTTACTGTGCCAAGCACGCAGGGTGCCCATCATCTCCTTGGTAATACACAGCGGCACGCTCGCTTGAGTCGACGGGCCGTCGCGATTATCCAACTCGAAGTTCGGCATGTTGCACTGTCGTCAAACCAGAGAACATCTATTCGCAATGCCCACGAACTATAGGTGGCGCTCCGTGCTTTTCAAGATGGCTCCAGGAGGAGGGTCAACCCGTTTGTTAGCATAGGAACAGATAGTACGTGCGGACGTACGGCCCCGTGCCACTTTCACCGGATGAAGTCATGAGCTGTGCTGAATTGGATATGAGACTAAACTACTTTCCCAAACCATGGAAAGTGCTAAGTACTCGCCACCTAATTATTTGCTGCGGTGTGAAAGGTTATATTTCAGCTCTGTTACCGTGCATAACGATGCTTTGCGAAATCCTGTGCGTGCTACATAAAACTGCATGAACTAAAATTGACGTATGAGCAGAAAGGCACTCCGAGGTAGTACGTACCGAGCCAACGTTTATAGATACGTTGTACCGAGCCTGCCTTACGGATTTGCCGCAGTAGTAGGCCGCCAGCGAGTAGCGCCATCGCTGCTGCACGGGACCGCACGTTTAACATGGTGATGTTTTGCAAACATAGTACGCCGTCGTCATTACTTGTGCAGTCGGGAACGCGGAGTTACGTCTTCAACGGAACACAAGCATTTACCTTCCCATTCAGTAGCGCTTGTGTCACAGCCATGCTGAGACTCTAGCCGTGTGCAATTCACTTCACTCGCATGTTGCAGTCTCGATCAGCACAATCGAAACACGAATGTCGAATAGAATGCACACGTATCCTTTTCGCAACGTCGGCGAAGTTAGCCGAGAGGCGTGAATTGTGGCCGTGACTGCACGTTCCATCGCTCTAACCATTTCGCTTCGCTGGTCGAGCTCGAGCGTGTTGGCGGCATGCGGCGCTCCATATTATCCACAATAATTGATACATGCAATGCACAAGAGGAACTATGCTTTTATTTTGATCTCGCTCAAGGATATTATACATTAAATATAATCAAACTGACTTACGAGCGTGAAAGAACATTAACGCACGGGGGGACGTGAAGTGCAACTCGCTCCTCGTGAGTTAGCAGCTGATCGTTCACCGTCGCTGTCACTCTCGGTGCCTTCACAGTCTTCTACGTCCAGTGAAAAATCCTCGTCGTCAAGATGGTTTCTTTCAACATCACTGCTGAAGCAATCTGAAGAACTTCCTCCGCCGAACAACTTCGACCACTCCGCGTCACCACGTTTACAATTACAGAGACGTCTGGGCGCGGAGAACATTTCGCTCTCAGATCGGTCAACGAGCAAATCGCTTGCAGTGTGCTGCCACCTATCAACAAACGTACAAAAACAAGCGGCGCTGCGCTGGCTATGAAACCTATGAAACACTGGCGAAGGACGGCGTGGAAAGCGTTCCCTACACGAAAGGCGTGGAGCAGACGCGTCCTCATCTAATTGAAGCGTCGCTCGCACGATTAGTAAGAGCACTTTGCTGACAAAGGATAGAGGCATATTTTAATGTATGGACAATTTGAGATCGCTCAGTTTTACAAGAGCACATCGCGAGCCGGCGCGACCTCCCGCGTACAGTGTTATGGGATTCATGCACTACAAGAAACACTGACCAATGCTATATACAAGTAAAACAGGGTGAGCTTCAACTGAATATGTCAGACGATAACATTTAACTAACCTACGTGGCTACAGAAAGCCTCGCGAAGCTGATAGTATGCGTAGGCTATTGGCTAGCATTGAAAGCGCGAGTCGCCACGTATTTTCACGAAAACTTCGCGCCTCGCAAGAACGAATCAGATTTCTCGTGTCACGGAGGGCCCGGTTTGTTCACTGATGCAGGGAACATGCCAAGTCCTAGTGTTCCTTCCTTGCCAACGCGTTAACACTGAGGTTAGCACAACCGAACAAGGGAGCGACTGCGTAGTGCTGCCTAGAGTTACTGTATATGCTACCTTTAGGTAGCAGAGTTGCGCATCTGTCTTCCAACGCCGCGAGCAACCATGCGTTGCGGATGAGCTGACGCTCGGGCCAATTTTTGTATTTTTTGACGCCACCGCCGCAGTGAACCGGATTGAAACTTGTCATCGGCAGTCAAGTTAATCACCGGTCTTCGACACGCCAAGCATATCAATCAGCGACACGGTAGGCATGTCGCCTGCAAAAAGAGAGTGCAGCTTCGCCGCATAGCTGTGGTTGCTAGCCACACCTATGCGCAACTCTGCTACCTGAAGGTAGCATATACAGTGACTCTAGTGCTGCCATTTTGTCGTCTACTAACCCTCCTCGAGAGGACGCTCCTGAATTCCGCTTGGCGGCGCGACAGTCTATGGGCATTGCGAATACCACTGTTAAACCACGCATTTCACATCCAGCGGCTAGAACACAGTGGGCTGCAGGCACAGAACGCGCACACACGGTCGACACAGCTGATCACTTGAGAAGCGGCGTCAGCCAAGGTGCGATATGGCGAATACCGCGACGGCTCCGCTTCGGCATCACGCCGCCGCTGGCAATTCGGAACTTCAACGACTCTGTTCTCGCGTTTCTTTCTTGTTGTTTTTTTTTCCTTCGCGCGCGCATGCGTCGTGAAGTTTCGCTTCGGTAGCGCCTCTGGCGCCTCGTCTGGCTTGCTCTTGAGCTGGCGGGCGCGGCGGGCCGCAGCTGCCGCAGCCGCCAAGGTCAAAGGTTGCTCTCGCTGTTTCTCGGAACACATACAGGACCCTTTCAGAGGGGCTGCTCGAGGAGAGTCGCGTATGTCTTTTTCTTTGGGCTTGTACACAAGCGTGTGCGTGCGGTGCCGATCGGCCAAAACGAGGGTTCGCAGGCTTCCCCCCCCCCCCCCCCCCCGTCGCGCGCAGCGGCTTATATGCCCGCCAGCACTGAAGGCATTATAGAAAGCTTCGGAAAAAATAGAAAAAAGACATGCCAGAGACGTGAGATGGGAGTTTTTTGTTCGTTAACTCCATTTGACGAATGACGTCAGATAGTGAATTTACCTCTTTTATCCCACATAATTTTGTAACGAAGTAAAATTGAGGACGCAGAACCTTATTACACCCACCTCATTACACCCTGAGGGAGTACCGTCTAGATGCAGGTAGTATTAAAGGGGCCCTGCAACACCTTTCTTAGTTATATTGGAATAGTCTTATTATTGACGTATGACTCTTCACGAGTCATATGCCGCAAAAATTTTTCGAATCCGTCAAGTATAAGTGGTGTTGCCAAATTATAGAGATCACGTTCCGCAGCTTTCTCCCTCAACTCAACGCCGCGAGCGCGCGGAAAGCTGCGCGGGGCATGAAGGGAGGGAGGGCGGAGGTGCGAGGAGGCGCCGAAGAGTTCATTTTTTCTCTGGCGTCTCGGCGCAACCACGTGGTCTGTGGCGCCACTTCCGGTCGGCTCGCGCGGTCGTCGTCGAGCGGCGGAGCTCATCGCACCGTGTATCGCGCGTGCTTGAAAACTGCGAGTCGGTTTGGTAATGTTGGGTGTGCACCTCGAACTGCCGTAGTGTTTTCATCGCTCTGCCAACCATGGACGCAAACCTGCGTGCGCGTTTGGAACGAATGACAGCTGAGATGTGTTTCGACCCACACTCCGATACACCGTCTCGTCGCACTGCTCGCGCTTGAATCGTATTCAACACGGCAAAGCTGCGTGCACCCTTCTCCCAGTGGCGGTACTTCGATGCTGTTTGCTCTTCGAATGCGGGCGCACAGCGAGTGCGGGCTGAGAACAAAGAACTAAAGACTAGAAGAAAGGATCGTGGGGCATCGGGCCGGCGCGGACCCATCCCCGGCTGTCTGCAGCTACCGTGAAAATGCGAGTCTGCTTGGTTGCTGTGTCGCGGTTCCTCGGGAACCTGACACTACGGGGAGGATACGCCGATGTACGGCTCGATGACATACTGAACAGACAGCGAACGGGACTCTCGCCGTACAGCGAACACAGGTATCCTAATCTAGCCGGCGCCAGCATTGTTATCGGAGAAATGCTGCACCGCTGCCTCGGTCGGTCGTGAGAACGTGCCGACGATGCAGTTTCCAGCTGACGAGGCAACACTCGAACGGCTGCCACTCTCAACGGCAACCGGCGATGGTCAAAAGCACAGAAATATTCCCGATTTTGGCACTGCACATTGTGAAGAAACGCAACCACGCAACTACGAGCAGACGAGCTGTCGGTGAGACCGGAAGTGCTAATATTAATGTTTGTTCGGTGTTTTAACGGCATAACACAATATAAACATGCATGTTATCTACTTATTGAACTCAAAATTAACAACGAAGGTAATGATGAGGGTGTCATTGTGATTATAACATCAGCCAATGGTGGAACTGCCGACAATCGCGTCATATATTGCGGACTAATACGTCGTTTGTCGAGAGAAGAGGGAGCGATTTTCAGCTGACTTTGAGAATTTATTGTAAATTCCAGGCCGCTCGCTTCGCTCTAATATTTGCTCTAGAGAAGCTCTAATATTCGCTCGACTACCGATTGGCAGCGCTTTTTGACCCTGCTCAAAAAGTGTTGCAGGGCCCCTTTAAGGAGAATCGTGGCCCTTAAAACGCCACGTTCGGCTACTTTTCGTTTGCAGTGTATGAGCCTAATCGCCCAGACTATGCACACACGCACGAATAACTAAAGATTATATCATCGCGTGGCTACGATGTCTCGCATTTACTTTCAGCGCTCTCACGACGTACCACTCACAACTATGAAGCAAGCGCCCCTGGTGGGATTGTCGGCGAGAACTATTTACTTGTTTAGTATTTACTTGTTTGTGAAGGCATTGTTTCTACCGATTCGCTACTACAGAAAAATCTTCAGACGTGCAATGTGAGTATAGCAGCAACCTGTCTGTTTATTTATCTGTAATATTCCAGAGAAGCGAAACGAGCTGCACCAGAGTGCTGCGTGTGCGCCCTTGTTGCTTCGAGAGTGGAAATTTCCATGCTGCAGGTGGAACGAAATAATTTTCCGAAAGAGGACAAACGCCCACGAACACGCCCGTGGGAGGCGCGATGATCAGTTGGCAAAAAGATAGCGCGACAATCACGCTGACGTCGCTGCACTGTCAAAATGTTGACTGAGTGGCGGCGCTGACGCGTGCGCACGCGGTGTTCCTTTGAAAACCGCCGCAAATGCCGAACATGCGCTTTTGACGCCATTCTCGTTCTTGTAGCCGTTTTTATCAACGCTGCTATCGCGTGCTCCGCACTGTCTTCCTGTCATGACCGCCGTAATGCAAGCTCGGAGCAAACACGTGTGCATGAGAAGCTCGGGCCATCCTGCATAGCACCCCAGAAGAAATAAAGAGAAAAATAAAGAGAAACAAAGCAGGCCACCGAGCTCCCCAACTCCTTCAGGCTTGGCACCGCTAGGGCGAAGCTGGCTTAATTTTTTTTCGCTATGAATATTGACGCACATACACTACTTCCGCATGGAGGGTTGCAAGGTCTCTAGAGAAGCGCAGCAGCTTGATGAAGCAATGAAGCTAAATTACCACACCGTCACACTCCACTAAATCAATTTTATTGGTCTAAGCAATTTGCGCCAGGAAGTTTGGAAGGTCTCCACAGACGGGCACAGAGTTTACTGCAAAAACAGTGAGCCGAAACAGAAGCGCACTCACGCTGCGTCTTATCGGCTCTAGTAGAAGTTACAGTGGCAGGATACCGAAGTATGTAGCTTTATTATTTTAATAAAATATTTGTGGCGCAACTGAGACAAGCACGAAACAGGAGAATACAGGATAGGGCCACAAATATTTTATTGAGCTATGCACCAACTCGCCCAACGTCACACTCTGCTTAGGCTTTATTATGCATTACTTATGTGAACTCACGCGTTTCGCACAACAATATGGCAATGGTTAGGCGAAGTTGGTGCGGTGGAAAATTTGTATTTCAGTTTTCAATGGCGAATTAGAAACGCTGAGCAGTTTGACAACCATGAGTGGAGTCGAAATGAACACACAATCCTGCAAACAACTACCTAGTGAACAGACGCCAATACCGAAGGCGATGCTTCTGTCAACTGGGGAAAAAAAGTGCATTAATGTGAACGCTAGTTCGGCAACCGCATCGAAACTGTTAATCCATCTTTGCCCTCACCACGTAAGGATTTGGCGCAATGATGTCGATGGCAGTCGGCACCATGCATTAGGTGGCACAGAATCCAGCAATAAGCGTGGTTACATTAGAAGATTGGGCTAACTGGTTTTGATTCGTAATATTCAATGGTACCAAAAGGCTATGGCGCGGAATAGAAAACACAGCACGGCGCGCGCCGTCCTGTATAAGTCTCCTGGCAAGTGTCCACCCGAGCGGGGCGGCTCAATATGGCTACTTTGCAATAAGGATGGCTGCTGGTGTCTACAACCAAGAGACTGGGAGTATAAGGTGCAAGATTGGGCTTTTGGTAATTCATTGCAAAAGCTGCAATCGGTGACCAGCACGACAAAGTCGCACGTGGCAGACAGAGCATGACGCGTGCTTAACTGCATCATTTTAACTAATCTAGGTACCCAAATTAATAGTTACTCTTTTTTCTGCAGAGGGCTATGGTACCATGGCGCGAAATTGTTTTCATAATGTTCAATGTGTCGGATTAACAGAGGCCCCAATGATTATAAGCATGAAAACCCCCATGATGGGAAATACCCAGCACGGCAGTACCAACAACAACGTGACACGTCCAGAGAACTTCCCCGTGAAGACTTCGCATTGCCAGGCCGCTTGTGAATCAGAGCCGCTAAAAATTCTAAAAGCTGACACTGTGACCGAAGCACATGTGTTGTGGCTCACCTGCTGAGTATTGCAAACCACTTGCTTGTTATACAGATGAATCGCACTGGACATATGAAATCTGAAAGAAAAAAGATGCCATTAACTTTTAATGGAATGCCCAAGATTGTGGCACCTCGCATTAAATAGTCATGCGTGAACTGCCCTCCCTTGCTAAAGAGAGTCCGAAATTCAAGGTACTGATGTGAGATAGTTGTTCACATATATTTGTTAAATACCGCTTTCTTAGAGGGGACAAACAGTGGCTGAATTTTCTTTCTGTATCACTGTGTCAAAAATAATGGCAGTTCGTAAAATATCTTCGTGATTAACCAATATGCATTAAAAATTATTCGACAGCAAAATTACATGGCAAAATATATTTCCTCTTAAAAGAGCTGAGCGTAATTTATGCTCGAAAATATATGTGCGCTTAAGATATCTGAAGAAATGTCTTCAAAAGGTCTCCTTTAAAATCGTGAGTTTCCGTACTCGAATACTTACAACAATGTTTGTTGTAAATATTCGATGATGAGCTTACGTGAAGTAACGATAACGTGCGGGGCAGCAGTATTATTTGTTCCAATGGGTCCATTTATAATAAAAAAATTTCATTTCAGTGGACAAACAGGCTAAGAGGAATTTGACTAATAATTTAGGAAACGCTTGCCTCATATCCGTCTATCACAAAAAAAAAATTCACCGACGATTAACTGCCTAATGCGAACTATGAGGGCAGCTTCGTGTTGGGGCAAGGTCAACTGTGAAGTTGGGATTTTCCCCAAGGTATCGACTACGCCAGAAATCATAATTTTTGTGAAGTAGGACAGCACCAAATACGCCATTATTCGTCTTTCTGCGGATAAGCGAGGTACCAGCTACACATCTGTAAGGTACTGTGTGCACTTTGTTGATGCTGCATGTGATTGATGTCGACGAAGAATTATCGCTGAACAATTTGCAGTGTGTGAGAAGCTTCAAAGCACACAATTGTTGCGCAAATATTATTGTGTGATGACTGGTTGCTATTTTACTCTTCTGCCACGCTGTATTACCTAGGTTAACGCGGTTCCTTGCCTGACGTGACGCTTGTATTGGGTCTTTTTGCAAATGAGTTTCAAGCGCCAACGTGGCTCTGTGGTAGAATACTCGACTGCCACAGAGAGGGCCCGACTGCAAATCTCATTCGATCCTGGGTATTTCTCTTTCTAATTTCATTTTTTTCATGTCAATCGGTTGCCTTTATATGTCTATCGCTTAGGCTACCGACGGCAACGGCGACGGCGACGCCGCTCACCGCAGGAACGGGGGCCTAAGAGCTGCGCTCTAAAAATCCTCCTGAAATTCGAAAGCATTTTCGCGGTACGGAGAATTGCAGAAATTATTGCAGCAAAAGATAGCGACGCGTGCCAAGCGTGGGCCGTTTAAATTTGTAAGCATTGTCAGAAGAACAGCCTTCGTGCTAGGAGATGGGCAAGAGATTCAACAAGGTAGAGACAGCGCTTCCGCAGGTAGTCTTCGATCGAATCGAACACAAATTGTCGATATTGTTCCCGCTGACTGTATAGTCACGCTGAAGTACCGTGAACTCATGTGTAAGGTACGAAAATTGGCAATACAGTGCCTACGGAAAATAGCCTAAAACGGATCGTTGGGGCGTTCATAGGAAAAACGGAGCATGTGATAAAGCAACCCCATTATAACATTCTTGAGACTTCATAACGAAGCACAACCCAAGATAAGCTTTAATAAGCACACTAAAGTGGCGTCAACATTTTTGCAATAGGCGCCCCAAGCTTTAGAGTACGCGGCGCAGGGAAGTGGCTAAGAGCAGGTGTCCTGGTAGTTACACAGCTAACAAAAAAGAGAAAACGAAAGGTCAGGTTGCCGTAGACGTTCGCGCGATGCACTTTTAGAGATGGCTCAAGCGCCATCACGTGACTCTGCTCCACCGCTATTGGGACGCGCAGACATCATCGCTTGGCCTCGCTGGAGTACTCTTGCAGAAATATAAAAGAATGTCGCTGCCTTTAGTTTTCTTCAGTTGTCTTAGTGACGTAGTATAAGCTTGAGAAGGGCAGTTCAGCCAATGGTAATTGTTTTACACGGTGGTGTTATGATTGATGTATCTTGTATCTTAAGATACATGATACATTCTTTAATGTATTCGAAATACAGATACTGATACGCCTCTTGCGAGACGTATCGTGATACAGCTACAAGATACTCAAAGAGTATCTAAGATAGTATCTAAGATAAATGTATCTTTGATACCGCCCAGCACTGAGAGTTGCGAGGTACCAACTGCGCATTAAGTCATTGTGATTTTGCGACCCAGCGCAGCAGTTGCTACACGTCCACAAGGCAATGTGTGCATAAGAGCACCAAAGCTTGGGCGAGCTTGTATGACATGATGCAATAACTTCACAGCGCCGAAAAACGAGGTCAGACGGTAAAAGAGCACAAAGCACGAGCGCTGATTTGAAACTGAATTCATTACAAAAAAAAACATAGTTGATCCCTCCATCATAGGAATCCGTATAACACGAAAATAAAAGGTGTTCTTACAGAAGTAGTTGAATCTTTGCTGTATATTGATATAGCACAGCTTGCACAATGTCTATTGGTGTTTGGCAGCAATAGCACCGTTTAACGTGGACGCACCCACGTTGACGTTTGGTGGCGCATCACCATCCCGGCGACCAACGTCCGTGATGAATGATTGAACAAACCTTTGGTGTAGCTGTAGTAGTTAACGGCGAGAGCGTAATCAGAGGAAGCGTTGTCACAGCCAGAAGAGCGCCGCTGATTGGAGGCAGAACTTTGGCTGTGATCTCTATTCATATAGAGCACTACGACTCGACTCTAGAGAGAAACGCAACGCGCGACGTCTCTTCTCTCTAGCCCAGCCACGATTTTTCTTGGGGCGAGCGGAACGCGGTGTTACAGCCAGGCGGGGCAGGGCAGGCCAAGGCAGGCGCGCGTCGCAGAGCTATTTTAGTATGGATGGATGCTATGAGTGAGGCCGAGGCATGGGCTAATATCGCCACGTCGCGGTCTGTTAGGTCGTTGACATAATTGCACTTCTATTAGAAGCGCGCCGAATGGGGCGGACGCGTACCAACGACGCGTTGAAGGAGTTAATCGCGGAGGCTACGTACACGATGCATTCACTTTACCGCTCCCAGACGCCGGCACTACCCCGCCGGCCAAAAGCACTGCGAGAGATAAGTGTGAGATATAAAAGGCGCGTGTGTGAAGCCTCCAGTGTGTGTGGTCGTGGTGCAGTGGAAAGCGTGCCCGGTATCTCTTGTCGCAGTCCGAGAGGTCGTGGGTTCGACTCCGGGTGACGGAGCTTCTTTTCTTTGCCATCTGATCGCATGCATCTTTTTCACGTCATTTCCGTGGCGGACATACGTCTCTGAATTCTTCGTGGACCCCGGCATAAAACAAATTAATGTTAAAAAAGACCAGAATAAAAAAAACACATTAGATGGTGCACATGTGCGCCCAATTGCGCATACGGCTCACAAGACACCCATAAATAACATCAACAAAGTCACTCTGGTATGAGGCAAGATTTCTGCAATAGATTAAGTTTACTATTCTGCACACTCAGCGAAGATTGGGTGACACATGCCTCGCCTTTCATTTTTATTTGAAAGGCTTCTACAATTGAAAGTGTCATATAGCACAGGTTCACATCCTCAATCACGGCGTTGTAGTGCAAGGTGGGAATAGGCCATACCTTTAAGCGAGCTGCGGTGCTCTCTAAGACTTACATTCAAATACCGGCCCGATTGTCTAATATAACACCGTTCACACACGAACGGAATGTGGTATATAGTCTCTTGTTTACAGGCCACAAACTGCATGCCATGTTTTGTTTTGCATCGAGTGCGTTTTGCAGGCTTGTTAATGTCAAGACACTTCTGTAACGCTGGACACATAGCACATAGGACACTTAGCATTTAGCCGCCTTTTTCAAGTAGTTTGAAATTTCGTGATTATAAGGACCACAGAGGGCTATTTCTCGAGCGACTCATTCGCTTGCTTGCTTTCGCCTTCTCCTTGGCCAACTTTAGAGCCTTCTGAGCAGCAGAGGGAATCACAAAACTAGGATATCCTGCGCCTCGTAACTTGCGCACCGGGTTATGTATGCTGCATTGCATGAGGTGCTCGCAGGACCTGTTAACAGCGGAGAGAATACACGACAGAGCAGTGCCATTTTTCACAAGCTTGGAATGACTGGAACTAACATTGAGCATACCTTTCACGGACCAGGGTAAATAAATCAATGATATGGGAGAGTCATGGAAAGAAATTTGCACATCTAGGTACAGAATCCTGTTATCTGGTGGCATTTCGAAGAAACACTTCAGTCCTAGCCTTTGTTTTCTAAATAGCTTCAAGACATTCACAACGCTGCAGTTGAAGTCGTCGCTGTTAACAAAGACCAGGTAATCGTCTATGTAGTGCGCAATCTTTGTGGCAAGACCACATAGTTGCTTTTGCAAGGCGCAGTCGACGCTACCCAAGAAAATACTGCTCCGAATAGGGGCTACTCGGGACCCAATGCACACTCCCTATTTTGTGCACAGACCTTGTCTTCCCAGCAAATGAAAGTCGAACGAAGGTAACAAGTCAGCAGTTTATATGTACTGTGCTCGTCAAATGAAACCCGAACAGCGGCACGCCTTCGCATGGTACAGTGCGCGCCGTCCAGTTATCACAATTGGCAGGCGCGCGCTTCCCGTTTGACCGCACTGCGCATATGCGCGCCTGTCCATGGTGATAACTGGACGGCGCGCACTGTACCAATGCGAAGGCTTGCCGGTGTTCGGGTTTCATTTGACGAGCACTGTACCTGCAAGGTTTGTTGATGCAGTGGTTGGGGATGACGATGATAATGAACTATGGCTGAGCCCTTTATAATGGGCGGGATGCTCCGAACAGCCCACGCGCCTCACAGTTCACTGGTGTGACGAGTGGTGTGATTGTACGCTTTTGCCGGGCAAGATTATATTGCACCTGCGACGCTACATTACGCCTTCAAACGCGACTTCTCGCCTTACAGTGACGCCTGTATAGGTTAGGTTTAACAGCGAAGCTGTTCTTAGTCTAGACTATCATGTCTGCCGTTGTGGTGGCGGTGAACACGTGGCCTCGCAGTGGGGCGAGAGTGAGGCTCGGTAGGAAGGACAGGGCTGCGTCTGATGCATGGCGCGAGGGTGAGGGCGGAGGATGTCGAGGGCGTGCTGCGAGAAGCGAAGGCGGAGGATGTCGAGGGGTGGACCTTCGAGAAACGCGCCAAGGTGACTTGCGGTGAGGCACAGTGGAGTGTAAAATAGTGCACCAGTGTCAGTGTTCACGAGTTTGCGCTTTCAAGATAGCAAATAGTTCTTGTTCTCCCGATGATGAAGCCGCCCGGCGTGAGCGAGAGCTGACGCGAGAACGGGCGTGTCGTCGCTGAGCCAACCGCAATGTTCGCACAAGAGAGGTCGAACCTAAGCGTCAACGAACAGATGACTTGAAAAACATAAAAGTACGTATAGCCTGAAGAAGGATGGGCATAAGCTTTGCTGTTTCCACAGTGTTCGCGAAGTGGAGCTGGCTGGATTTCGTTTTTTTATGTTTCAAGCACAGGCGTGGCTCTGAGGTACGATATATGAACACCTGTGTTCAATTCTGGCTCGAAACCGGGTTTTCTTCCTTATCCTGTGCGATAGCTGCGAAGGACGCCGGCAGCTGCGGTGCACAATATCACCACCAAAATTGGCTGCAGTTGTGCGCTCAGAACAGCCTAAGCTGTGAAATATCAAGACAGGAACAAAAAAGTTTAGCAGATGGCAGCCGCCAGCATGCGGCTTTCCGTCAGCGGCGTTGTACAGGAAACAACCCTGACCTCTTGTTTTTAGCGCTCATAAATATGTGGCTACACTTAAGTTAAAAAAATATTTTTGTTTATGTACTTGTAAACGACGCTATGTTAAGGATGTCGTTCTTCCAGGTTTTGAAGGTTGCCCATTTTCACAGGTGCAATATGCACCGGAACGCTGCATGTTGCGGTGCTCACATGCAGGAGCCATGCGC
Source organism: Rhipicephalus sanguineus (assembly GCF_013339695.2). NCBI lineage: Eukaryota > Metazoa > Arthropoda > Arachnida > Ixodida > Ixodidae > Rhipicephalus > Rhipicephalus sanguineus. The sequence goes on from NC_051179.1 coordinate 150,525,140, forward strand.
ATGCTGTCATGTGATGAGAACGTCCCAAGTAAAAAGTGTGATGATCGAGAGGGCATTCCATCTGTTCCTCGTGCCCAGTTAGCGCCTTGTGCCAGCCCTGCAGGGCTCAGTTGCCGAGGACCGCCACTAAATGGCAATCTGGCGGTAATGACCACAGCTCAGAGCTTTGTTTCCGGCGCAAGCCACACTACTCCTTCGCCGTGGCCAGACGTCTTGGCATTCTTGGCGTCGCACACCACGCTAGCATACGCCAGCGTGTCGCGCCCTACAACATTGGCCGCTTATGACTGTGCACGGACCCCGTATACACTCGAGGTCTCTGATGGCTGTTGCTATTGACTATTGACAGTTCTCAGCAAGTATAAGGATAAAAAAATTTCACCATCTCCCACTAAAGGGAACCATGTGGGAATGCGAAGCAGTGCATGGGTCGACTTAAAGTACCGTTCATCACGGCCACCTTGCCCGATGCTAACGCGTCCTTGCATGTGGAGCACACCATGAATTCACTGTAGTTGCTGTTGCTGTTACTCGTCCCGAACTCTTGTTGGATCACGCCACGCCGGTTCATCGTGCGTCCGCAGAATCTCGTTCCCCGAAGCCATGACGTGATTGCTGAGAGAGTGTAAGGGGGAGAGGCCACAGCGTCTTACCCAGCCCCTTACACAGGCCCGAACGCGTTAGCGCGTGCCAGCACACGAGGTTTTGTCTGCGTTATGCCAAGCTAGGACAGCATATGGCAGCCCGGGCCCCTAATGTGCTCTGCACGTATCATCGTCAAGGCGGTCGAAGGACAAGACGATGAAAACTACTCCTCTGCGCGAGCGCGCGCTCTGCACGTATCATCATCAAGGCGGTCGAAGAACAAGACGAAGAAAATTCTCCTCTGCGCGAGCGCGCGCTCTGCACGTATCATCATCAAGGCGGTCCAAGAACAAGACGAAGAAGTCTTCTCCTTTAGTATGTTACATATTACATATGCTCAATATGTTACACATTACATATGCTCAATATGTTACACATTACCTAAGCTCAGTATGTTACAGGTAGCTATGGTAGGTTTTAGAAAGCGCACGGTCGCCAATGGAACTACGGACAAAGCCCAGCGCAAAAACTGATTCGCATCTAAAAATGCCGCCTGGTTCATCATGCCTTCTGCATTAGAAAAGAAAATGAGAACTGTATGACCACTGCCTCTATCGTGCTGTCCCAAAGAGAAACACATTATCTTTTAGATCTGAAGCATCTTATAGCGGAGTTCAATCCTGTGGTGGTGGTGGTGTGCGGCGTGACACCCCTACTGCGCATGCGCAAGCCCTCTCCACACACCTCCACTCCCTCTCCACCCCGCTCTCCCAACCCCTCTCCACTTCCCATTCCCCCTCCCCTTTCCGATTTCCCCCTCACCCTCTCCACTTCCCATTTCCCCTCCCCTTTCCCCTTCCGCCTCACCCTCTCTAATTCCTCTCCCCTCTCCATCTCTCCCCTCGCCCTCTCTCCCCTTTCCCTCCCCACTCCCCCTCTGAAACGCGGGCTTTACATGCCGAAACGCTGCTTCGCATCGCGTCAGGTCCCCATTAGCGGGAGATGGTGTGATTTTTTTTCAACACTTAGGTATTGTGCATTAATGCTGTGTGGCCTCAGGCACGCGCCACATTCCCTGTTGCAGCATCTGTTGACGTATGTTAACTGCGTATTAAAAACCGGTTCCTTCTCTTTAATAAGTTTACTTGAAGAGCAGCGCTCCTGCTGTCGCTTTTTCATTCCGGGTCAGCATGTTCCCATTTCTTTTTAGATGCGAAGCAGCTTTTGCGCTCGGCTTTGTCTGTAGTTCCATTGGCGACCGTCCGCTTTCTAAAACCTACCATAGCCATCTGTAACATATTGAGCGCGCGCTCGCGCCAAGGAGAAGTCTTCTTCGTCTTGTTCTTCGATCGGCGTGATGATGATACGTACAGAGCAATTTAGGGGCCGGGCTGCCGTATGCTGTCCTAGCTTGTTGTAACGCAGACAAAACCATGTGTGCTGGCACGCGCTAGCGCGTTCGGGCCTATGTAAGGGGCTGGGTAAGACGCTGTGTCCTCTTCCACTTACACTGTCTCAGCAATCACGTGACGGCGTCGGGGAACGAGATTCTGCAGACGCGCGATGAACCCGCGTGGGGTGCTCCAAGAAGAGTTCGGGACAAGTAACAGCAACAGAAACTACAGTGAAATTATGGTGTGCTCCACATGCAAGGACGCGTTAACATCGGGCAAGGTGCCCGTGATGAGGGGAACTTGAAGTCGACCCATGCGCTCCTTCGCATCCCCACATGGTTCCCTTTAGTGGGAGAGTGTGATTTTTTTCCTATTTTAACTAATTGCTGGAAATGCAAGTAACTTCGATGAGGAAAATGCGCGAAATGCACAGAATTGAAAAGAAGACTTGGATATGTCTGTTGATTTTTTCATATAACAGTGCAGTGTCGGTGTAGGCACAGTACCTACACTTTCTGAGTTGTCACTGCGCTCTGCTACACTTTCACGGCACTCTGTAGAATTATTTCAGAGAGTACAGCATAGGTGAAGGGACTCATGACATAGGCTTGCGTTTTTGCGGTGCATTGTACACCGTAGTTCAGGAGCAGCAGATTTTCTGTACTGTGTTTGACCATGCCGTGAGGGCCTCCTGCTACACCTTCTTCAATGTGGCTTTGTGTAAGAAACGTCAGCAATATAGTTCAAGCTTCTCCTTCACTCGCTACTTTGTGAGCACAGGCGTCCCGCAAGCTGTCGGTAGCAGACCACATTGCGCTGCAGTACTTGAGTCACAGTACGGATACATAAACCTTTGCTGTTTTGGTAACCTTGTTTACCAGATAGCCGTTATAATAATGTGAGGTGCAAGTTCGATGTCTAAACTGTTGTCAGAAAACGCTAGTAAAAATTTCACCCACGATTACGATACTGCCTAATGTGAATTCTGAGCGCAGCTTCGTGTTGGGGCAACGCCAGCAGCGTTTGAACTTTTGGCTATCCTCAGTTGTAGCAATGTAATGTTAGTTAAATATTGCCAAAGAAACTACCAGCGCTCGAGTGCTGTGCATCGCAGGCGTCGGGAACCAAACGAAACGCCGACAGCGCTGGAGTGCTACGCACACCAGTCCCTGCATTGCATGTGTCGCGAACCAAGCGAAACGCCGCCGACAACGCTCAAGTGCTGCGCACACCACTCTGTGCATGGCAGACGTTGCGAACAAATGAAACGCCCACAGCCTCGTTACGATAAGCGAAGCCAGCCGTAGTGCACGAGGAACCTGTTAAGCAGCATAGCCATATTGTAAAGCGCTGAACTGAAATGACAAGGAAAGGACCGGGAGTAACACACACACACAAGCGCTAGCGCTTGTGTGTGTGTTACTTCCGGTCCCGTCCATGTCATTTCAGTTCTGCGCTTTACAATATGGCTATGTCGCACCAACAAGGCCAAATAGCTACCCTCTTAAGCAGCTTCTCCTGCTGACCTCAAAGGAAGAAGCCCCGCGAGTTTGCTTATTTACAACCTTGACAAAAAGTCGCCTAAAATGAATGATGTCCTGCTGGCCTCGATTCTACGTATAAGATGAGGCTGCTACTGAAGAACGTGAGCACATCCAGCTCCCCCGGAAATGATTGCCAATATTAACGCAAGCATATTACACCTGAACTGCAGCTGCAATTCGAATAGTGTGATAGTGTTCAAATGTCGCTTGTCCTCCCGATTTGAGCAAAACTGTCAAAATTATAGATGTCTGTTGACGTCTTAGCCGCTGGCTTTCCAACATGCCGCAACAAAACATGGCGTCTTAGGCGTCTTTTCAGCTCCCAAAATTGAATTTGGAACTTGACTTACAGAAAATTAAATATTTTTGGATACGTGGCTGAGACTCGAGGAGTACTGCTTGGGACCTCGTTCTGCAGACCACTTTTTTCTGAATGCGACTTTAAACTATAATTGGCAGTGTACAGGTAATCGAAAGTGCTCCGCATTCAAGGCACTCGGCACTCATCGGCATTAGAAGTCGCATATCCCGCGAAGTGATTTTACATTTTCTGATGGTCAAGTTCGGACTGCGACTCAGGGTATTATCTGCTCGGACTTCACCATCACGTAAGAGAAAATTGCGAAAACGACTGTAATCTGCGCTTCAATCGAAGCAACTGTGATTTTGAGCACATTCATGCGGTACACATTTTTATTGTCACCAAAAGGGCATTTCTTATAGTCATTTTAAGAAAAGTTAAGCTAGACACGTTAAGAGAGATACATTTTGTTTTGTTAGCTTTGTTAACCTACACGAAATGGTTGCTGAAGTCAAGAATTTATCCTTGAATAACCTTAATTCAGATTTCGAATTGTTCATGTTGTATTCATTAACACTCTCGCCAAAAGGCTTCTGCATTTATTGATGTAAATAATAATGTCGCTGTCCATCGTGGCTACATTTGGCTACTTTTACTGCCATTGGCATAGGTTGGCTACTTTTTGGCTAGACTTTCCCATTTTCTAGCTACTTATTCTCGTTTTGACTTGGCAGCCGTGATATGGGGTACAACGCGTTGATGTAGGTCACATCCGTTCTTACTTTGCAAGCATAGGTAGAGGCGTAGCATAGGGGCTAAGATACTCGCCTTCTGAACGTGAGGGTGCAGTTCGCACCTAATCATTAGAGTTGAAACTTACTTTCATTGGTTTTTTGAGACCGGCGATCGTGCTACGTGGCAGACAGACGAACGGACACTTTTCTCGTTGAGTAAGCATAGAAATACTTGCGCATTTATATGACTCTTGGCTACACAACTACATGTATCTTTTGAAGGCAGAATACTTACTGATGAACAAGTGTCAGGGCGACAGCAAGAAAACTGAAGGCGGCAATCTTGAACGAAAGCATCTCAAAGCGAGAAGGCGTAATCTATCTTCCCGGCAACATGCACTTCTAGTCAGCCAGTGACTTTATACAACTGCAGTGACGTTACACATGCCTTTAAAGAAGTTTTCAGCTGCTGTCACAAGAAAGAGTGTCGATGGAGATATTGAATTCCTAGAAAGGTCACGAACGCTTTCTTAGCGATAGATATTGTTTATATATGTTTATTGGCCACCGTCACAGGAATCGGTATAACACGAAAGTGAAACGTGTTCCCGCAGTAGTTCAGTGTTGTTTTTAGATACATATACGAGAGATTTCACAATGTCCGTTGGTGTTTGACAGCTATATCACCGCTTGATGTGGACGCACCCAGGTTGACGCCTAGTGGCACATCTACATCCCGTCGACAAACGCCCGTGCACATGATAAACGTTTGTGGTAGCTGTAGTAGTCACCATAGACATGGACACAGCATATAGTGGATCCTGCGCGAAGATGGCTTCAGCATGCACATACTAAACCCTAAATCGACATGCACACTTTCAAATCATGTTCATTTGAGGACAGAAAAGGCAAGGTGTGCGTTCCCTAGCAGTAGCTGGCCGTGCACTCGAACCTGTAGGCGGCGGAGAAACACCGTTAGTCCATTTGGAAGCGTCCCTACGCTGGCGAGGAGGCGTCACACGCTGACGCGAAAGACGAATCGCGTAACTGCGTCGTCACCGAATCGAATCACCGTAGAGGCCGCATTTCACCGACCGTAGAGTTTCCGGCAATATTGCAACGATAGCCTCCGCCCAGCTGAAACACTGACACGCGCGAAGTAGGCGCACGTTAGTGCCGAGATGCATTACTCGCGGCATCTGAGATTGGTTGCGGCAACGCGCTGTTGCTAGTGTTCGTCAAGCCATTCCATTCCCACGGGGAGAGCGTAATCAGAGCAAGTGGAGTGACAGCCAGAAGAGCATCGGAGACTGGTACCTGATCAAACTACATACCGCGGCCGGGCTAGAAGCGCGATGGGGAACGTGACACACGTCGTCCCTGTAGTCTGGCCATAATTTCTCACGGTTGGAGCGGGGAACGCGGTGTGACAACCAGGCGAGCGTCGCAGAGCTATTCTTTATATGAATGTATGCTATGTGGAGGCTTGGGCTAAAGCCACCACCTCGTAATTTGCAAAGGCATTGACAGAATTACATATTTTTTAAACGCGCCGAATGGGACGCCCGTAGCAACGACGCAACGGCGCGCTGCTGGAGCTAATCGCGGGGGCCACGCATTGCTCCACTCTACCACTCCCAGACGACGACACCACCGCGCGAACCAAAAGCAATGAGAGCGGAAAGTTTGAGAGATACAAGGTGCGTTCGTAAAACATCCTGCATGTGTAACTTTAGCGTATTAAAGGACGACAAAAAAAGGATTTACCGTTAAATCCACATAGTATAAGATGTCTGCCAGTAAATGATGACAAGGGGCTGAATTTTTATTTGATTATGCTAAATACTCTTCACTGTTTATGGCGGGCTCCTATGGCGGGATTTTATTGCGACCCACATGCACAGCCCGCACAAATGTACTTTGGAGAGTGTATGACCAAGTCCGGAAACTCCAGAAAGCTCAGGAGTTGGTACCTGAGTGGTTGTCGAGGGTAGGACCCTTGACACGCTCAAAGAATTTTAAACTTGTGTCTGTCCAGTAGGACGGACACAATTTGTTGTCGATTCCTTCATGTGCCTACCGTTTGATGTAAATGTCTAATAACAGGCAATGAAGCAAAAAAGAAACACTTTAGCGTAGTGGGTAGAGCGCTCGTCAACTGCCGTTGCGGACCGAGAGGGTATGGGTTTGACTCGAACTTTTTAGAAGCGAACTTTTTAGATGCGAACTTTTTAGAAGCGATGTATCATATGGCGGAGTTCAATCCGGTGGTGGTGTGCGCCGTGACCACCCCTACTGCGCATGCGCATACCCTCTCCACATCCCCCTCTTCCCCTCTCCACTTCCCCCTCCCCACTTTCCCTCTCTCCCCTCTCCTCTCCCCTTTCCACTCTTCCTCTGAAAGGCGCGGTAGACATGCCGAAATTCTCTCCTGCGCAACGCCGCGATGAGCACCAGCGCATGCGCGTCCCCTTCCTCTCTCTCTCTCCTCTCCTACCCTGCTTCACTCTCGCAAGCCTGCCGACTGCGTTCCCCACTCGCCCTGTGAGAATTAACGGCCAGGCTAGAGGGAAGACAAGACGCGCGTAGCGTTCCTCTTCGCGTTCCACGACGCGAGGTCGGTAGCATGCCCAAAGAATGCCAGCAGAACGCGATCGTGCAAGTGCTCCGGCTTCGCATCGCCTCATGGTCCCCTTTAGCGGGAAATGGTGTAATTTTTTCTCTTCTATTGTTTTTGCCACTACTTCGCGTGCACTTTGCTGACGTGTTGCTGTGACTGAAATACGTCATCAGTACTTTGGTGGACCACGGCATAAAACACATTCGCTCTAAAATGCAGGTCTCGTTTCAGCGAATGAATTAATCTGTCTTCTGTTTCTCTCAAATTCAAGCGGCTGCTAGTAAAATTCCGTGGAAGTGACGCTCCTTGTAACTAGTGCGCACGCTGATGACTAAACTTTTTTCGTATCATATCAGATAGATTGTGGGAGGTACATAGAAATCTTTCCAGCGTTTTTGTTGGATCGTTCACATAAAGATTTAGGCAGCTTCCCAGTAGTGGTGCCAAGCCTAAAGGAACAGTGGTGCTGGGCAGCCTTGTTTTTTTTTATCTTTGTTTTCCTGTCTTTTTTCCTCTTTTTATTTCGCTTGCTCTCTGTTCCCCTAGCTCCTTCTTGTCTCTATTTTTGCCTCTTTATTTCACACACTCTCTCTCAATTTATTTCTCTCTCTCTTTTTCACTGTTTCTGTATTTTGTCTTTCATCTCTTTCTTACTCTCTCTCTCTCTCTCTGTATTTCTCTCTTCCTTTCTTTCTATCTTTTCTTTTTTTCTCTGTTTCTGTTTATTTCTTTCTATATCTCTGTCTGTCTCTTTCTATCTCTCTCACTTTCTCTCTCTTTCTCTCTCCACTCTTTCTCTTCGTTCCCTTTCTTTTTCTCTCTCTATTTCACTCTTTCTTTTCCTTTCCTCGCAGTGGATGCAGAAGAGAACGAGGAGAGAGTTCATCCGAATTTATGCACATGCCATGCATAGCTGGTGAGGAGCTGCGCTAATGGTGATGCTTAAAGAGCCCTACTATTAAAATCGCACGTTTATGGAGACCAATAACCCATAGTGACCAAGCGTTGCAAGTAGAATACTTCCCCATTATGTTATATAAATGCGAATAACTTTGCAAATAAACTCACTTGTTCAGCCCTGGTGTCAGGTGAGCGCATGCACCACTTTCCGTAGAAAATATTCTCCAACGAATGGGGCGGCTATTCAGTTTCCTTCGCCTTCCCCTTTAACAGCTAACTACATGTGACACGGCCATTGCATTTCTTTGAGGCAGTGTTGGGCAGTATCGAACATACATGTATCTTAGATACTATCTTAAATACTCTATGGGGATCTTGTATCTGTATCGCGATACTTCTCGAAAGACGAGTATCTGTATCTGTATTTCCGATACATTCGATAATGTGTCGTGTATCTTAAGGTACAAGATACTTATATCGCAACACAACCGTGTGAAACAATAATCGCTGGCCAAGCTCCGCTTCTCAAGCTGGTATTGGTGCCACTAAGCCATCTGAATAAGCATTAGGACAGTGACGCAATTTTATTTTTCCGCCAGAGAACCCAGTGAGGGCAGAAGACGGGGAAGACAAGCGCGCGGACGTGTACGCCCAGCCCACGTACCTTTTGTTCGCTCGATCTTTTTTTTAGTTGCGCCAATGCCACGACACTTGCTCTTAGCCACTGTCTTGCACCGCGTCTATCGCGGAAATTCTGATGTTGCTACAGTGTCGTTATTGAGAATTCTCTTGCATCTTAGTCTTGCTCAGTAACGAAATGTGACGCGTGCAAGAATGGGGTTCCTTTGCGTCGCGTAGATTTTACGTATCAGCGAGTTGAAGGATCTCGCGGATGTAAGTTTGACTTGCATGCCATGAATTAACTTATATGCAAATAAAAATGTTGCAACGTTAGCACCACTGGTACTGATGTTGGATCTAAAAGAGCAAGTGTTTACCTAACAGAAAATATCTTGGCGTACCGTATTTCTCACTTCTTGCTAGATTTATTAACAGAATTTATGAAATCCTAATTTTAATATTAGCACAAGTGCTCTCTTAGCTGTCATTTTGCATCCCTTACATTACCTTAGTCTCTGCACTGTTTTTCCGGTCTGGTCGCTACAGTATGTCTTTTGTAACGCGCTCTCAAAATAAGATCTCTGCTTTATTCTTCTGCCTACTTTATTTCCACTACTGTTTACACATTTACACGTTGCCAGGGCGATTCTGAAAACAAATATAAAATTATCTGGGCGTACCTTGAGTAAACAGTACAAAACATTCTACTTACCGCTTAGGAAAATAGCGAAATTGAGTTTGCATTATAGTAATGGAAATCATTAGGAGCAATCTTAAAGATGTTAGGAAGGGGATTCGAGAAACGTTATTTTACTGAATGCTCTGTTTTCCTCGTGAGCGTCCCAACGATCCTTTTCAGGCTGTTTTCCATAGGTACTGAATTTTCTATTGTCTCAACAGGTAAGCTGACAATACTTCATGCTCATAGCTATTCAGGACGCCGTCTGTATTGTGTTTCTGTACTCATTCAATGTGAATGTTTGATACACAACCACCTCTCTATTTTACTTATTACTATTAGACTTCCATAAATATTTTTCACATTACTAATCGCCACGTAATGGGAGCTATAAGTGGCAATAGCGCGAGTTGCGGCGGTGTCCTGCAACGTTTTGTAGAACTATACAATACGTCTGATACGTTTCTGTGTTGCACATGTTCTCGCTGTGAAGAAAAATTGCTAAAAAGATTGCACGTTAGTGAGTACATCAACAAAGAATCCTTTACGCCGGCAGATAAGAAGAATATGAAAATTCATTGCAGTTTTACGTCATCTACGTATACACCAGGGGTCTCAAACTGAGCTTATGGCCAGTGCGCTGCAGTCGCAAAATTTAGTTGCAAGGGCCGGGACAGTGAAGATGGTGGGAGAGAGCTTGAACAAAATGACGTTTGAAAGGAAGCCTTTCCCGTATCTCATATATAGTTAATTTCTGAAGGGGATTTGGAGTCAGGATTCGAGAAACATTGACACCGATGTACAGAATGACTGATATCTGGACGCGGATATTCTGAAACATGGAGCTTTTGTTCCGCGGCTATGTTTCAGCACATGGTGACCACATGTTCCTCACGAAAGGAATGCTTGAGACCAGTCATGTCTGTGCAGCTTACGAATATACTTATTTCTCCCCCCCCCCCCAAAAAAAAAAGAAAATGACGCTACCAGCGTTGTTGTTGCTGTACACCTGTCCGGAAATACGGTATTGTGCAAGCTGTCTTTTACGGACAAGGTGAAAGGCCACACAGGTATTTGCGCCGTCCTGCGAAGGCTTCTCATTGAAGTTATTGTGATTATATGGCAACCTGCTAGATGGTCGGCAAGCTGTGCAAAGCAAGTGCCGCTGTCAGCGAAGTGCACAAAGAGTTGACCTGTGAAGAAGCTAAAACGAACCCCATTAAGTTGTTTTGGAAGGAAACTAATGTACTTTGAGCAAGAAGGGCAAAACTTTTGAGATACTAACAGACATTTCATTCAAGTGAAACAAAATAGGTCACAGTTAAGAAATCTTCAAGCAGACATTTTCGTGCATAGGCCTTTCCTGCTACATTATATGGATCTAACAACAAATTTGAGAATGTATCGAAATATCTTAAGATACAATTGCCAAGTATCGTATCGGATACAATTTTTGCGGCAGTATCTTGTATCTGTAGCTCCAATACTTCTTACCTGAGTATCTTGCATTGTATCGCGATACAATTTCAAAGTATCTTTGCCCAGCCCTGGTTTCAGGTTCAACTCATATTGGCAATAGAAAGAGTGTATTGGCACTCTTGAATAAAAAAAAATGCCCCCACCTCCCCGAAGGAAATCGTGAGGAAATGCGAATGCATTTCTTGCGCCGAGAGTACAGGGCGTAGTAATTTTAATGGCGTAAAGCTGGACACATGGACGCGCTCAAGTGTCTCCCTTTTGGGCCCCTCTTTCAACGAACGCTTTCTGCGTGCGTTCGTAATCACCTCAGGGATGTTGCCACCGGCTTCAATGCAGCACAGACGCGTTTAGAACGCGCTGTTTTCAGGCTGTGTCAAGGCAGCACAAACGCTACGAACGTGTTTCAAACGCACTGCATTGAGGCAGTGGCGCAGGGAGGACGGCGAGAGAAGCGAGAGAGCGAACGGCGAGAGAAGGAGCGCTCGCTCGCAGCTGTTGCTACGGGAGAGGCAGTGAGCGCCGAGAGGCGCGCGGACAACGCCGGATGCCTCACATAGCCCGACTAAGAAATGCATTCGCATTTAATAAAAGAACTAACAGGATGAACTTGGGTTCCGCTGCTCCACAAAGGCCTGCATGTTACCTTCTTCGACACTCCCCGTAGGGATATCCCTGGTCATTCTAGGAAGCAGTGTATCATTGCATTACGTATATAGCTCGTGTCTTCGTTGGCGTGTCATTCTGCTCCAAATGTCAGCTTGTGGGTGTCGTTTATGTATAGATATGGATTACATCGGAGGACAACATAAGTTTTGTTCTGTAAGAGCAGAATATAGTCGTGTTGTGCAGCCCTGTACTCCTCGCTTCCTCATTGGCTCGCTATACTCTGCTTCTCAGTGGTGGCAACTAAACCGACCTTGATTAAGGAACGCCTCTGGCCGTGGCGTTGGCAGCTGTAAACCTATACGGTACGTACATCAATGTGATGTGTGCGCAGAAGATTCGTAGTCTCTCTGTATGATGAGCGAGGAGAGCAAGACGACGACTACTGCGATGCTCGTGCGAAAGTACGTGAGTGGAGCGACTGTCGTCGAAGAGGAGCGGAAGAATAAGAAGACTCGTGTGCTGGGAGAAAAAAAGGAGTCGGCAGCCGGTGTTGGCCGTTCGATGCAGTCGGGTGACTGGGCCCCAGTGTGGACGCTCTCGAACGTGGTTCACGAGCTGGAGCTACGTGCTTTACGTGGCTGCTGACTCTCTGCCTCCATCGCTTCGCTTCTGCAAGGCGCCAGGTTCCTCGCCAGTCTTCGCAAGCCGTCGTTGACCTCTTTAAGGCTTCCCGTGTCGCTGGTCTTCTCGCATCGCCCAAAGCGTTCGACTCCCCACAGGTGAGCTTCTGTTGGCCTTGAAGGACTTTTTGATAAGACACTTCGCTCCTCAGAAACCGTTATCAGTTGATTCTTTATTTCTCTGTACTTGCTTTGTTTGCTCTTCGGTTTCAGTCTTTGTTCCAGGTTTTTATAAAGTGTCGTACCAACCCTGCAAGGAGCCACCCTGGTTTGGTGGGCCCTACGCGCTCCCAACCATCCATACCTTAAGAACCACACGATCTCATTACAATCAAGTACATTTTAGGGGCGAAGCTCCTTAAGGCGGCACCCGTTCGTCCCTCGTAGTCGTCGTCGTAGTAGTAGTAGTAGTAGTAGTAGTAGTAGTCGTAGTCCGTAACAAGTCTTACGCTTTGACCTCCAAGGTGGTGCCGGTGGGAGATTTTTCCTGTGCGTTGTTGAACAATAAAAAAAATTCGCAGCGTGCGCGTTAACTAAAAGCCGACTTCTTCTGTCTCTCATTCCCATTAGCAGCCATTGTTTACCTCCAAGCTTAAGAAGGGTAGAAGCGCACTGAAGACGAGCACACAATGAAGACACACACACGCACACACATAGCGCTACTTTCAACAGTTTATTTTGTGATCTCAACTCTACTTATAGGGCAAAACCATGAGCACATCTGCTGCGCAGAAGTAGCAGCAACATTACTGAGCATCAAAAACGGACACCAAGAAAATCAAATTCCTTTTTCGTCAGCGCGATAGAAGGCATACTAACACACCTTTCACCCAACTTTTCAATCTCTCCTGCTTCAATTATCCCACGTGTAAGCTGATTTCTATTTCTAGCCAGAACTCTGCACGTGTCGAACAAAAGGCATACAACCACACTTCTTACAATGTATTGCCAAGAACCCACCTGCCGCGTTTCTAACATTGTAATGATGCTCATGCAGGCGGTCATTCAAGCAACGACCGGTTTGTCCGACGTAGCTGCGACCACAAGAGAACATTTGAGCAAGGGAATCGCACAAGGGTGTTACCTTACGTACACGCGGTTTCCCATAATCTGAAAAAGATTGCTCAGCGGGTCAATGTGCGCGTGCTCTTTTCGGCGCCAAACAAGTTGGAAAGGCTGTGCAAGATTACGACGAGGAATGCAAATGAAAATCGGGGGTGCAGAACTAATCACAAAAATAAGTTTGTTGATTGCGCTGAGTGTGTGGTGTATTGCCTGCCGCTATCTTGTGGTCGCAGCTACGTCGGACAAACCGGTCGTTGCTTGAATGACCGTCTGCGTGAGCATCATTCCAATGTTAGAAACGCGGCAGGTGGGTTCTTGGCAATACATTGTAAGAAGTGTGGTTGTATGCCTTTGTTCGACACGTGCAGAGTTCTGGCTAGAAATAGAAATCAGCTTACACGTGAGATAATTGAAGCAGGAGAGATTGAAAAGTTGGGTGAAAGGTGTGTTAGTATGCCTTCTATCGCGCTGACGAAAAAGGAATTTGATTTTCTTGGTGTCCGTTTTTGATGCTCCGTAATGTTGCTGCTACTTCTGCGCAGCAGATGTGCTCATGGTTTTGCCCTATAAGTAGAGTTGAGATCACAAAATAAACTGTTGAAAGTAGCGCTATGTGTGTGCGTGTGTGTGTCTTCATTGTGTGCTCGTCTTCAGTGCGCCTCTACCCTTCTTAAGCATGGAATACCAACATGCCCACTTTACCACTTTGCTTTACCTCCAAGGTAGTGCCTGGTGAGATTTCTCCTGTGCGTGATTAAACAATAAAAATTTTGTTCAAAACGCCGTTGATTGATGAAATAAACCAACGAAAGACGCCAGATGTTTTGTAAAAGCAGAACGAAAGAACGCCAGATGTTTCTAAAGTAAAACGAAAAAACGCCAGCTGCTTAACGAAAGACGCCAGATTTTTTTAAAGCACTGGTTTTCTAAACAATGAAAATTCACAGCGTACATGTAAAATTAAAGTGAGCTTCAAGTCGTCATAACTCATCGAACCTTTAGTATAAACGCGCCCGATCTCACGTCGGTGATGATGTACTGGGCAGAATTCACGGAAGATTCACGGTTTACCGATGAACCTCCGCAGCTTCGCCCACTCATCATCATTCACTCCGTGGATATGCTGTGATTTTTTGAAGTACCCATTACATCATAATCCACCATCTTTCGAAGCAGCGAATTGTAAACTACACGGTGTATGTAATACGCGTCCTTGCGTAGCTCATGATGTTGCTGAAATAACTTTGTTGAGCACCCTGCGAATTGGTAGGATGGGGCTAGACCCGCCTATGCTTCGGCCAAGGGTTGCTGGCCCTTGGCGGCTCCCTCAGCTTTCACTTGTCTGCACTTGTCTGTCGCGTATAAATATGTGTGTATTATGTGCATGATAGGTGGACTCGGTTATGAGCAGGTTTGTAACTGCCGCCTCTTGGAAGGCAGTTTTCATTTTTGCGACAGCAATTATATGGACACTCGACTGGCTTTCGCCGTTGCCGTCATGTCGCGGATATGTATATTTATGTAATATAAACAAAAACCACAAAGAAAAAAAACGCCAGGCCTGCGCTGAAACCCCAGCACAGTCACAGCGAAAGCTGGAAGAGCGGCGTTTCTAGAGCCCGTTTTAAGCTCTCTTGGGGCGACAATACAAGTACACTAGAAAGGTACCCACTACGCCATAAATCACAATTTTTCGGAAGTTGGGAAGCACCTACTAAGCCATTATCCGTCATTCTGCGGAGAAGCGAGGCACCAGCTACACGTCTGTAAGGCATTATGTGCACTTTGTTGACGCGACGACTGATGACGATGGAGAATTATGGCTCAGCACTTTGTAATGGGTTGGACCCTTTAAACGGCCCACCAGTTATGTAATTTGCATTGGGTGACGCCCGGTCGCTATTTCCTTCTCCCGTCATGCTGTATACCATACGTTGACGTGGGAGAGACACGAGGGGGGGGGGCGAAGAACTTCACTGAGACCCCGAGGAAATGGATGATGCGCTTATGGCTTCCTTGGCAACCAATACAAGTTCACTTGCGAGGAACCCACTACGCTATAAATGATTGTAATTTTACTGAGACCCCGAGGAAGTGGATCATGCGCTTATGGACTTCCTTGGCAACGAACCAATGCAAGTGCACTTGCGAGGAACCCACTACGCTATAAATCATTGTAATTTTTGAGAAGTAGGGCAGCAGGCACTGTGCCTTTTTTCGTCATTCTACGGAGAGCATTGGTGCCTGCTAAACGCATGTAAGGCATTATGCGCACTTTGTTCATGCTGTGCCTGATGACGATGAAGAAATATGGCAGAGCCCTTTGTAATGGGTTGGAAGCATTCAACAACCTACTAGTTGCGCAATTCGCATTGTGTGACGCCTGTTTACAGAATTCGCGTTGTGCGACGCTTGGTGCTTATTTTACTCTTCTACCACGCTATATTGCATATGCTAGTGTGGTTCCTTCCCGACATGAAGCCTGTATAGGACCATTTTGCAAAGCAGTTTCAAGCACCGGCATGGCTCAGAGGTTGAATACTGGGCTCCCACGCAGAGGGCCCAGGTTCGAACCTCGTTCCATCCTGGAAATTTTTTCTTATTTCCTTTTTTTCTTATTTCGAGCGATAGTGGTTACGGACACCGGCGGCGGCGGCGGACAACTACGGCGCCAAAAACGGCCGGTGAAATGATCTCACAACAGCTTTCGCTGTAAAAAAAATTACACCATCTTCCGCTAAAGGGGACCATGAGGCGATGCGAAGCCGGAGCACTTGCACGATCGCGTTCCGTTGGCGTTTTTTGGGCATGCTACCGACCTCGCGTCGTGGAACGCGAAGAGGGACGCTACGCGCGTCCTATCTTCCATCTAGCCTGGCCGTTAATTTTCACAGGGCGAGCGGTGAACGCGGTCGACAGGCGGGCGAGAGGGGGGCAGCGTAGGAGAGGAGGGAGAAGGGGAGGGGACGCGCATGTGCTCGAGCTCATCGCGGCGTTGCGCAGGAGAGAATTTCAGCATGTCTAGCCCGCGTTTCAGAGGAAGAGTGGAAAGGGGAGGGGTATGGGAGAGTGGGAGGGGAGAGGGAAAGTAGAGAGGGTATGCGCATGCGCAGTAAGGGTGGTCACGCCGCATACCACTACCACAGGACTGAGCTCCGCCTTAAGATACTTCGCATCTAATAGGCACACGAAAGTTTCTGAAGCGCGCCACCGGGAATCGAACCTGTGACCCCTGGCTCCACAGCGCGCCGGGTTACCAACTCAGCAACGCGCCACTGGTTTTTATGACATTAACGGCGAGCTATTTATATACACCATTTAACACTTGTGGCACGCAGAGATCGGAGGTGCTTCATCGTATGCAGTGTCATCCGCGAAATTGCCCGAAGGGCGCGCTTTAAAGCCACGCTCCTACATTTTCCTTTAGCTTGAAAGCTGCCTTTCAGACGCGCGCTAAAACGTGGCCTATTTCTGTACCCAGTCGCGATAAGGAACACCGAGTAATCACATCGTCGAACGCCACCGCGGAGCAGGATACGCGGACCGGTCACTCCACGCGCAGCACTTCTCAAGCAAAAAAAAATCCGGCAGATCCCACGCACTGTGGGAATCGATGTAATGCGAAGCAGCCAGCAAAGAGCTGCATACATCGGTTTGTTTATTTTTGAGCCGAATAAAATCATTCATGCCATGGCATCTAGTTCACCATATATCGCATGTTTGCCATGCACGCTTGCATGCACAATGTGGTATATACCATACCAATGAAGCGTATATTCTGGTATGTACACTGCATGACTGGTGATTTATGTTCATCACGCACTCCTGTCATGCAATACCAATTTTGGTATATATCCAGTTATCCAGTGATGCTACCGAGGACTTCTGATTGGGAGCAATTTTTGGAGCAGCAAAATTTCCGTTTTGGAGCACTTTGGAGCAGGAAAATTTTCATCTTGGAGCACTTTGGAGCAGATAATTTTGCATCTGGGAGCACTCTGGAGCAGCAAATTTTACATCCTGGAGTGCACTACAGAAGCATATTGCATTCAAGCACCTGAAAATTGTTATGGGGCTCTTATGAAGGCTAGAAATATTTGGAATCATTGCAATTGTCACGAAAAAAGTCATCTCAGGAAACTCCATACTTCACTTGCTAATGAAAAAATAGAGAGAAAGAAATAGATTAAAAGGAAGAGGCAGGGAGGTTAACCTGGTGCGAGTGGCCGGTTTGCTACCCTGCGCAGGGGTGGGGATATAGGGGTCGGAAAGAGGACAGAGAGAGAAAGAGATAAAATAAAAACAAAGCAAAAAATGCACACATGCACACACATGCAGGACGTCCTATCAGAGCCGTTGCGATAGACCGGTTGAACGCAGAAAGCGCATTAGCGCCTGCACACCCTTCTTCTGTGACGTTAAGTCCTGTCGGTGGCGCAGGATTCTTTCTTCCGAAAGAGTTCAGTCGTCCAGTTAATCAAGTGCGTTGCAAAGCGACTGTCTTTGCGAACAGTATTGTGGACAGTCGCACAGAATATGCTCAATTGTTTCATCACTTCCGCAGTGATCACAAGCTGCGGTGTCGGCCATTCCTATGCGGAAGGCGTACACGTAGGTAAATGCGAAACCCAACCATAACCTGCAAAAAATAAGGACTCATGCAGTTGAGTGTTCTGGATTAACCTCTTCGGCGATTATTTTCGACACTAGCAAATAAACAGAATACCAGATAAATAAAATTGCAATTCATGAAATAAAACTCTAAATACATCTATGTGGTTATCAGAAGACGTGGTAGCCAAACTCCGTGATGTACAGCAGTGCCTCAAAGCCAAAGAGCCACACTGTCACTGATGCATTCCTCTAAGAAAACTCCAAGGCGAAAGCCAGGTTCTTTTTCTTCTCGATCGACGGGTAGATCCTCCCCCTCCCTCTCTGCAAGCTTTCTGCACCTCACATGGTTTTGCACTACCTCCTTGATTGGTGCACCGATCACGGAAGCAGTGTAAAGCGACGATGTTATGTGATTACATCATCACGTGACATGACGATATATGACGTCATGTTGGCGTCACAAGTTTTGACGATGTATGACGTGATGATGACGACATCACATGATTATTTTTTACGTCAATCGAACGCCGCCGACGGTCAATGTTTGTGTTTGATAAAGCATCTAAGGCTTTCGCATTATTATTGCGTATTGAAAGTTAACAGCCTGGCTGTTAACCTGGCCTTACATACCAAACTGTCCTGCACCATGTCACCTTTGTGCCATGCGCGAAACGGCTTCGCTTATCATCCACTTCACAGCTCCTCAATTTTTTTTAAGATTTTTACTGTGATAGCAATTATATGGACACTCTAGGCGGATTTTTACCGCCGCTGTTGCCGTAATTTTCCGTATAAAGTCCAAAATAATAACATCACCACGCGCATTCTAGCTGCGGGTAAAAGCTCGCGAGCGCTGGTGACGAACGCGGCTGAAGCGGAGATTAAACTAGCCGGCCGTCTGTCTCCGTCACACGGAGAGCGTATGAGATACCATCTTCCTGCTTGCGGGCCTGCCGTCGATTGCTCATCAAACATAGAGGAAACGCCCCGCCCGTCTTTCGTAAGGAGCATGAAGGGACGCCAGGGGAGCAGGGGACAACCGCATCGTTCGAAAGGCACTGTCGCTTGCGTGCGCGCTATCTCGAGGCATCAGGACACGGCTCGTAAACTTGCTGTGCTCTCAACGCTTACTTCGCGTTTAGAGAACTCAGAGCACGAAAACGCTTCGGTTCCTGGAGCGGCCATATCCCCTTAAACCAGCGTTTTGTTGAGTTACGCGAGATCGAATCCAAAAGAGTTAGCTGCTAGCCTTACTTCGTTTAACAATACGATTTGTTGATATCGCATTCATTGCTTCGCCCTTAAGCGAAACTGAGTTTTTTTAACCGTCATCTATTGACCCTCGAACGCGAGGGGCGGACGTCTAACATGGCGCAGCCGCTTCACTGTGTGTGTTAGCGACGGGCCCGCTACAACTGCGCATTTGCGGCTGCTCCGACCAGGAGATATGCTTTTATTAATCAGATGACATTTTTAAAAAAGCAAGCAAAAAATTCGAATGGGAACCCTAGCTCGTTAGCTCGAAAGGGCAGGGCCTTTTAGGGGGTATTTACCGCAGAGTGATTACAAACTCCGATGTGCTGGTGGAAGGAATTATGAAAAAGCTCTTCTGGATGGAGATCCATAGATAAAGTATATCTGAGGTAAAGTGTCAACGCGTTCCCACCGTTCGCGTGCTCTTCCATAAAGGCGAAGCAAGGAAAATCCGATATTGTTCCATATCTACTGCTAGCGATCTCAGATTTCATTCCGCGATGTCCAGAAACAGAAGTGACAGACATTTTGGCGGCACTCATGTAGTTATTACTGAACATTGCTTTCCTTATGTGCCGTGCGACGCTTGAAACGAGCTATCAGCAGCGTTTCGGGTACAGACGACGTCCGCCGATGAATCGCCGTCGCAACTTTCTCGCTACCGATAGGCCTAGACGTCACGAGCCTCTGCGGAGAGCGCATTTTGCTGTAGAACCGACTTGCAGAACAGAAGCTGCGTCGGCACCGTGCATGGCATTGTGGCTTACTCGGGACGCACGCACGAGCGCTATTTATTGAGCGGAATAATTCTTGGTCCATGGTTGCGACTTTGGCAGCCCCAAAATCAAGCTGCACATATTCTGACGCGCCGGCGGTGCGACTGCCGGTGATAGACGCCCCCAAACCTGAGACTTTGGCGCAGTTTGGCGCAATTTTCGTCGATATTATCAGGATGGCGCAGTTAATACAATTTGGCGCACTTTGGCGCAGTTGGCGCAGGAGTGGAATCACTGAGTTATCTAAACGACCGGAAGCGCACCATAACAGTGTCATGTAAATCATACCGTACATGGCATGCATAACATAATTCGCATGTTACCACCTCTCATTTACGTTCGTCATACAGGCGCGTCGCGCAATACCATTTTTGGCGTATATCAAGCTAGTGAAACGTCCTCGAATGCACCATGAGCGTGGCATGTAAATCATGACATGCATGTCATGGTTTTCATGTTACCACCTGTTATTCATGTTCTTGATACAGTCAACTCGCGCAATACTAATTTTGGTGTATATCAACCTAACGAAACGGCCGCAAGTGCGTCATGAGCGTGGCATGTAAATTATGTCGTGCGTGACACGCGTGTCATGATTTTCATGTAAACACCTCTAATTTACGTTCGTCATACAGTCGCGTCGCGCACTACCAATTTTGGTGTATATCAACATAGCGAAACGGCCGCGATTGCGTCATGAGCGTGGCATGCAAGGCATGACATACATAACATGCATGTCATGGTTTTCATGTTACCACCTGTTATTCATGTTCTTCATACAGTCACATCGCGCAATACCGATTTTGGTGTATATCAACCTAGCGAAACGGCCGCGAGTGCGTCATGAGCGTGGCATGCAAATCATGACATACACGACACGCATGTCATGGTTTTCATGTTACCACCTGTTATTCATGTTGTTCATACAGTCACATTGCGCAATACCAATTTTGGTGTATATCAAGCCAGCGAAACGGCCGCGAATGCACCATGAGCGTGGCATGTAAATCATGACATACATGACATGCATGTCATGGTTTTCATGCTACCACCTGTTATTCATGTTCTTTATACAGTCACATCGCGCAAAACCAATTTTGGTGTATATCAACTTAGCCAAACGGCCGCGAGTGCGTCATGAGCGCGGCATGTAAATCATGACGTGCATGACACGCGTGTCATGATTTTCATGTTACCACGTGTCAGTTAGGTTCGTCATGTCGAAATGTCGCGTCATACCTGTTTTCGTATATATTCATTCATTTAAACGGCCGCAAGCACCCCGAGACCATGTCATGTAAATCATGCCGCTCATGACATCCGTGTCATGATTTGCACATTAGGACCTGTCATTATGTTCGCCATGAGCTCTTGTCACGTTATACCAGTTTTGGTATATATGAAACTAACGGAACGGCCGCAAGAGCCCCAAGGCCGTGGAATGTAAATCATGCAGTTCATGACATGCATATCATGATTTTCATGTTATGACCTGTCATTTATGTTCGTAATACGGTCATGTTATTCCATACCAATTTTGGTATACAGCCGATTAACGAAACGGCCAGGAGAGCACAAAGTCGTAGGCGGCTAGATAGATAGATAGATAGATAGATAGATAGATAGATAGATAGATAGATAGATAGATAGATAGATAGATAGATAGATAGATAGATAGATAGATAGATAGATAGATAGATACACTCAAACTCGCAGAAGTTCGCTAAGAAATGCTTCGCATTTATCGAATAGCGTTGGGTTGTAGCGCTCTGCTCAAACACGAACAACTGAGACAGTTGTTAGTTCGCGCTCGTCCTGTGTATATCTATGTGTTCTTTCCGAGCGTCCCTCCTTGTGTTTGAGCAGCGCGCTGCAAGTGTCGAGCAGTGACCGTTGTTAGTTCGCGGTCGTCCTGTGTGTGTTCTTTTCGCGAGTGCAATGCGTTTGAGCGGCACACTCCAAGCATCGAGCTTCTTGCCGTTCTTGGTGTGGCATTCTAATTTGTTGCTATTGCATTCAACGCTTCGCCGTTGCGGCAAAACTGTGAGATTTTTAAATGCGAAGCATTTCTTAGCGAACTTCTGCGACTTTGAGCGTGTCTATCTATCTATCTATCTATCTATCTATCTATCTATCTATCTATCTATCTATCTATCTATCTATCTATCTATCTATCTATCTATCTATCTATCTATCTAGCCGCCTACGACTTTGTGCTCTCCTGGCCGTTTCGTTAATCGGATGTATACCAAAATTGGTGTGTCGTAACATGGCCTTATTACGAACATAAATGACAGGTCATATCATGAAAAACATGACACGCATGTCATGAACAGCATGATTTACATTCCACGGCCTTTGGGCTCCCTGGCCGTTCCGTTAATAGGATGTATACCAAACTTGGTGTGTCATAACATGGCCTTATCACGAACATAAATGACAGGTCATATCATGAAAATCATGACACGCATGTCATGAACAGCATGATTTACATTCCACGGCCTTTGGGCTCTTGCGGCCGTTTCGTTAATTTCATATATACCAAAATTGGTACGGCGTGACAAGAGTTCATGACGAACATAATGACAGGTCCTAACATGCAAATCATGAGGCGCATGTCATGTGCAGCATGATTTACATGACATGGTCTCGGGGCACTCGCGGCCGTTTAAATGAAGGGATACATACGAAAGCTGGTATGACGAGACATTTCTGTATGACGAACATAACTGACACGTGGTAACATGAAAACCATGATATGCATGTCATGTATGACATGATTTACATGCCATGCTCATGGCGCACTCGCGGCCGTTTCGCTGGATTGATACACACCAAAATTGGTATTGTGCGATGTGACTTTATGAAGAACATGAATAACAGGTGGTAGCACGAAAACGATGACATCCATGACATGTATGTCATGATTTACATACCACGCACATGGTGCACTCGCGTCCGTTTCACTTGCGTGATATACACCAAAATTGGTGTTACGCGACACGACTGCATGACGAACCAAGTGAGACGTGGTAACATGAAAATCATGACATGCAAGTCATGTACGACCTGATTTACATGCCACGGTCATGATGCGCTAGCGGCAGTTTCAGTAGATTGATATACACCAAAATTGGTATTGCGCGATGTGACTGTATGAAGAATATGAATGACAGTTGGTAAGATGAAAACCATGACATGCATGTCAGGTATGTCATGATTTAATTGCCACGCTCATGATGCATTCGCGGCCGCTTCGCTAGCTCGATGTACACCAAAATTGCTATTGCGCGAAGAGACTGTACGATGACGGTAAATGAGACGTGGTAACATGAAAATCATGACATGCATGACATGCACGACATGATTTACATGTCATGCTCATGACGCACTCGTGCCGTTTCGCTTGCTTGACACACCAAATTTCTATTGCGTGACGCGACTGCATGACGAACGTAAATGAGAGGTGGTAACATGGAAATCATGACATGCAGGTTATGTATGTCATGATTTACATGCCGCGCTCATTGTGCATTCCCAGCCGTTTCGCTAGCTTGGCATACACCAAAATTGGTATTGCGGGACGCCACTGTATGACGAACGTAAATGAAAGTTGGTAACATGATAATCATGACATGCGTGAAACGTACGTCATGATTTACATGCCATGCTCATGGCGCACTCGTGGCCGTTTCGCTAGATTGATATGCACCAAAATTGGTACTGCGCGATGTGACTGTATGAAGAACATGAATAACAGGTGGTAACATGAAAACTATGACATGCATGCCATGTATGTCATCACTTACATGCCACGCTCATGGTGCATTCGCGGCCGTTTCGATAGCTTGATATACACCAAACTGGTATTGCGCGATGTGACTGTATGATGAACAGTAGTGACAGATGGTAGCATGAAAAACAATAATATTCGTGTCATGTATGGCATGATTTACATGCTCTACTCATGGTGCACTCGCGGCCATTTTGCTCCTTTGATATACCCCAAAGTTGGTATTGCGCGATGTGACTGTATGACGAACATAAATGAGAGGTCTTAAAAGAGTACTGACATGAATTTTAAAATTTTTCGGGTTGTTGCTTTAAATGAAAGCACAGGTGTCGAGAACCCTAAAAAGAGTTTCGTGGTGCCTGGGAATGCATTGCATATATTTTTAATACCGCTTCTTTCAACCAGCAGTTTCGGTTTTGGTTTCGAGAGGGCGGCTTCATAGTGACGTGTCAAGTCTGCCCGTGACGTCACGGGCAGACTGCAACCCACGAAATATGCACCTGCTGTCCTTTGCTGTCAGTCGAACGTGGTCCATGATGAGTGAACTGTCGTCCAGTGCCTCCGACAGCGATTTCTGTGATTTAGGCTGCATGCAGAACCCAGACTTCGCAAATCAAGTGAGCTGACTTGAAACGTCATAGGGCTCTCCATGCGGTGAAGCTGCCTTGCAGATGCTGGGAGATGAAAACTTTAAAATCAAACTTAAATATTTATGCGTGTTTCCCGGATGCGGTGTGGGGAGAGCGTTAACACTACATGCCAAGGAAACCAAAAACGTCCGTATTGCTGCACTTCAAAATCGTGTCAGTACTCCTTTAACATGCGAATCATGTTATGCATGTCATGTACGGTATGATTTACATGCCACTGTCATGGTGCGCTTCCGGCTGTTTTGTTAACGTGAGATATACCAAAATTGGTATGGCATGACACGACTGCGTGATGAACATAAACGACAGGTTATGCATTTATGTACCAGAATATGCGTTTCATTGCCATGGTGTACACTAGATTGTGCATGCATGCGTGCATGGCAAACATGCGATATATGGTGGACTAGATGCCATGGCATGAATGATTTCATTTGGCTCAAAGACAAATAAGGCGATGTATGTAGCTCTTTTTTTTTTTTGCTTAATTTTCGGTAAGGCATCGAGAATGTCACCTCTGCAATTTCTGGCGTTGTGTAATTTCGGGAAATGTGGTTATTCATCTTTCCGTCTCCCACTGTTCGGTAGTCCGTGAGGCGGGACTCCAGCTCGAACTCTGACTTTTATTCTTTGCAGAACTTTTCGCTCACGTACAATTTCGCCGCGCAGAAATGTCACCGACCCCGAAATTTCTGCGAACGCGCCACGTGTAAATCGGCACCACGCGTAAATCGGCGATGTCATCCGTGTTTTTCTTGTCTTTGTAGCTGCCTATTGCTTCATCCGCTACAGCTGCACGCATGGTACCTTCTTCATTTTTCCGTACGCTCCTTGACTATGGGAGAGATAAAAATATCCCCTTTCAAAGCAGTATGCTACACTGTTAGCCCTCGGTTTGTGTGCGTGCCCGCCATCCAAAAGGTCGCGAAGCTAGACCACTGCACACATTTCCATCCATTATTTCTGTTTATCTTTTTAAGAACGGCTAGCGCGCATTGTTAAAATTTCTTTCATTTGTTGTACCGTTATTCACTCGTACGTAGTTGCGTTCAAGCGACACTAAGATACAATAGGTCTCTTCGATTTCTTTGCAGTCTCCGCACTTGCTTCACCTGTGAAACAAGTTCAGGCGGCGCAGAAGCGCTCCGCCTACACCGCTTTCCTCGATCTTGTTGCGTGCGAGGCGAATTCTGCGATATTTTACTATTCTTCAGCACTCGCTTTTTTGAGCTTTGATGATAAAATCTCAGTTTGTGTTTAACGTCACACTCAGAAAATGGATTTACCATGTAGCACAGAGTTAGCAGCAATCACAGGTAACTGTACAGGCGACTTTAGGTCACTCCGCTACCTACCAAGCACTACCGTTGCCCGGGGGGGGGGGGGGGAGTTGGGGAATAGAACTCTCCTCCCCTCTCTCTCCTAGAAATCTTTCAATTTTCCATGTGCATATGTACAGACACACACACAAACGCATGCGCAACCATACATAAAGTATCGCTTAACGCCCCCCGCCGCACCCATGAAACTAATTTTCGGCTACGCTCCTGTTGCCATGATACGACACATTTGTGCAACCTATACTGTCGTTAAATGAGTACTTCGCGCAAAAATTGTAGCTTGTGATAGAAGTTTTGTATGAATCTTAAATATCACCTTTGTGCAAATCTTATTTGGGGTTCCTACAGTGAAAATGCGGTGAATAAAATTTCTGACCATCGAGTAAAGGCAGAAGTAACGTCTGTTACTCTTTAGGGTAACTGTAACGGTAACGCGTTACCTTTATTAAGAGGTAACGTAGGGCGGTAACGCGATCCTATTTTGTTAGCGTAACGAGTAACGCATTTAATTACTTTCTTTTGGTAACGCCTACAAAACTGCCTGACGCATATTGGAGCCTGTACTCTTTCCACCAGTGCCGCGCGACAGCTTCAGTATAATGTTTCCATATCATTGAATATGGAATGTTTGATTTCAGGGTACCGATAGGTGCCATCCTTACAAGTCACAAACATGCGTCACAAATTCTAGCTTAGCAGAGAAAGTGGATGAGATGCGCAATATTTTCATGATGTACGTGATGTGAAATCCCTGTCATTTTTAATGTTTCCCTATCGAATGTGGTGAAAACTGTGTTAATAACCCAATGTATTTTGCTTTCTAGGACGTCTTTGTTCTTATTCAAGCAGTTTCAATAACGACGTTAATTCTTGCAGAGCACGTTGCAGCGATGCATGCACATATTGTGCATGCCCCGCACATATATCCGTAGGAGTGGGCAAGGTCGGCGTTGAAGGGGAAGGGGGGGGGGGGGGAATCGCTGGTCAAATAACAAGCGGGGACGCTGGAGCGGCGTTTTACTGGGAGGCGCTAGGTACTCATTCGCAAAACGCCTCTACAGCGTTAAAACGCTGTTAAGTCACACACTCAAAAGAGACGCAATTTTCCTTCGCAAATCAAGCTTGCTTTTTTATTAGACACAAATAAACGGCTGCCAGCAAGGAATGACATGCCGTTAATGGAAAAAGCGCTAGTTTTTTTTTTTTTTTTTTGAATGCCGGTGTTAACTCGGAAAGAATCAGATGGAGCAGGGTGCAGTTTGCCGGCTGTTACTGCCGATTTTTAATGGCCTTTTCCCGCTCTTCCTACTGGTCAACATATACAGAATCCTTATGATGCCTTGTTATATATATGCGCGCGTACATGATTTCATATTGAGTAGTTTTCTCGCGCAAGCGATGATATGCCAGTACTGCGGGCGTGCCTGTGCTGATTTGCAGTTCTATTGATACCTATAAATATAAAACCGCTTGGCAAAAAAACAAATATAATGCGCTGAAAAAATATGCCAACGTGTTGACAAGTATGTGTTCCGTCATGTGAGTGAGAGAAGTAACGGTGAGTGCGGCCGGCATCTTTCGGTGAGCCGGCGTGTGTTGCTGAAAGGGCGTCGCATAGATGGTCGCCTCTCCTTGTGCGGACACCGTACACAGGAAAAAATTATTATTATTGGTTAACGAATGTCCAAGCTGTACTCTACAGTCATTGTTAAACGTCGTAATCGCGTATATTTAAACCAAAAAGCGCCGAAGGCATGTAGACGGACTCAGCCGGTACTCTAGGCCTAACGCTCGCTGGTAGTCGCACTCGGTATAGACCGATCTCGGCGCAGGTGCGTTGCGATGGTTGAAGTTTCTGCATTTTAGCTTCAGAACCTTTCTAACTGTTACCTAGAGTGCACCTGAAGCAAGCGGAAGTGCAAGAATTGCTCGAGATGCGCTTCCGGTGTGGTGATATTGAACGACGGCTGTTTTTCCTACCTCCGTTGGGAGCGGTTGCGAAGCCAGAGCTCATTTACTTCGTGCCAACTACGCGGAGATGTAACGAATTGCAGTGTCTGTTCAAACCGACGCCTCTAGACTTGTAAACACTGCAATATAGAATCCTTACTTAAGGACTAAGGACATGTCGTATAGCTTCAATTTTTTTATTGATTTTACTTTGTCCATTACTTTTGTTATGCCCCCTGCTTGGTCTTTCGACCGGAATATGCCGTAAATAAATCGAGAAAATAAATTACAGCAACATATCACGAATGCCAAACTGATATATGCATAGCCGTGCGCAGGGTGCGTCATCAGGGGGCGGGGCGAAGTTTCATCGCAGCGCCCCCCTCCCTACTAAGTCAAAGTATGGGCCAAACTTGCCCCTCCCCCCTTATAAGGTGAACAGGAGGGGGGGTCCCTCATATGCACTCACTCCTATGTACATATGTCCGGGGCATGCACAAAATGTGCATTCATTTCAGTTGCATGCTCTGCAAGAATTTCCGACGTTATTGAAACTCCATGAACAAGAAAAAAAGGCTTCCTAGAGCGCAAAATGATCAGCGTTCGCTGCTTTGGGTTAATAACACGGTTTTCGCCACATTCACTAGCCAAACAATAAAAAGGACAGGGATTTCGGATATCACGTACATCATGAAAGCAGTGCGCATCTCATCCTCTTTCTCTGCCAAGCTAGAATTTCTGACACATTATTGAGACCTGTTGGGATGGCACCTATTGCTTCGTTGGAATCAAACATTCGATACTCAACGTTAACGAAGCATTGCGCCGCGTACATTGCTGAAAACATCGCGCGGCACTGGCGGAAAGGGTACAGGCTCCAATATGCGCCAGCGCACTCCAGTGAGCAATACAGCATCTCCAGCGCCTCCCAGTGAGCGTCAGCGGCGAGGTCAGTGCCCATACCAGTGCGACCCAGCTCTTTCCCAATGCGTTCACCGAAGTCCCACTGAATCTGAGTGCGTACCAGTGTTCTCAGTCTGATCCACTGCCGATAAAACGTAGTGGTATCACGATGGAAGTACTAGAACGGCACTGGTTTTTGCAATAGGGGTTGCATTGCATTTCATGACGCTGTTCCCCTCTTTTTTTTATTTTCTTCATCCTGTTGATGAAGTTCTTTGTCTCTTTTGCTGTACAGCTGTACAAGTGTCTTTGATTTCTGGTTGGGCTCGTTTAAGTTCACTGACCGAAGTTTATTTCTGGGAAGCCGGAATTAATCTAGTTGCTTCTAAGCATTCGTCGATGAAAAATAAAGGAACTATGACCTCATTTCCATGATGAAAGTTACAACTGTTATTATTATTATTATTATTATTATTATTATTATTATTATTATTATTATTATTATTATTATTATTATTATTAATAATAATCAATCAATCAATCAATGATTTATTTAACGTGCCCAGGAACAACCGTAAGGCCTTTGTGCTGGCGCACGCAAAAAAAACAATAAAAATAAACAATACAATACAGACAGTTTTCAGAAATAAAAAGAGCAAAAACACGTAGACAAAGAGAAATGAACACAAAAGGGGAGGAGTAAAATAAGACAACACGAGAAATATTGACGGGGCATAAAAAATTAGATTGCATATACACAACTACGTGGAAAGACTGAGAAGGGAAGACTTTGTACATACTGCCACACTATGCCAAAACAGTGCAAAGCTCGGATAAAAACAATGATTGTGGGCTATGAAAAACGTCAAAATCAAGAAAATTAACATTATAGAGACTTTGTATTCTGTGAACGGTAGAGTGTTGGAAGAAGCAGGCAGGTACATGAAACGGTCTGTTCTCTCTGGTTAACTTACGCGGAATTCGAAAATTTACACAATTGAGAAGTACAGGGCAGGATATGATACCGTGGACTAGCTTGTAAAGAAATAGGAGATCAGAGCGATTTCGTCGGCAGTGAAGTGATGGCAGTGATAATAATTCAGCAGTACTTGAACGAGATCCAGAGTCATTTTTAGCAAAGCGATGGTTATATATGCTGAGGAATTTTTTCTGGACTCGTTCAATGGTGTTACCGCTGGATTGAGCAATGCCATTCCATATCACGGACGCATACTCAAGTTGCGGAAGACATATTGCCGTGTACAATTTGTGTAGGGCCATGGGAGACCTGAATTCTCGAGATATTCTACAAACACATCCGAGGGAACGAAGGCCCCGCATAGCAGCACGCTTAACGTGAGAAGAAAAGTTTAACGCGCTGTCAACAACAACACCAAGATCACTGATTTCATAAACCTTGCATAACGGCACAGAATTGACAGAATATTGAAATGACACGCTAGATGTTTTGCGAGTGATAGACATGAATTTTGTCTTCGAGGTATTGAGAGAAAGGTTATTACCGTCGCACCATTCGGAAAAAGAGCGCAAGTCTGACTGCAGCAAGCGACAGTCGTTAACTGAATGAATTTCCTTAAAAATCTTGATGTCATCGGCATACAAGAGGAAAGAAGAATTACGAATGGCAAAAGAAACATCATTAACATAAATTAAAAATAGGAGTGGGCCTAATACCGACCCTTGAGGGACCCCACTAGTCACTTTATACAAAGAAGACGTTTGGCCATTTACGGCAACATAACAATATCTATTGAGCAGATAGCTCTGCAGGAGATTCACAACTGACAAGTCAATATCAAAGTGCGCAAGTTTAACCATAATCAGCGTGTGACTGACTACGTCAAAAGCCTTGCTCAGGTCACAGTAAATTACGTCAACCTGTCCTCTCTGAGAAATAGGTGTGGAGATCTGCGTCATGAAACTAGCAAGATTTGTGGTAGTTGAGCGGCCAGCGAGAAAACCATGTTGATTAGGAATCAATGAGTTTTTCACACTAAAAGACAATATGTCGTGAAGAGCCAGCTCGAAGATCTTTGATGTGGCACATAGTAGAGAAATCGGGCGATAATTAGAAGCATCTGTTTTAGAGCCCGACTTAAATACTGGAAAAACACGAGCAGTTTTCCACATGCTTGGAAATGTGGAAGTGTCCAGGCAGTTATTAAATATCGTAGTTAGTACTGGGACAAATATACTATCATAAGCTTTTAGTATGGCGGAGGGGATGCCATCTGGCCCACATGATAAGGATGGTTTTAAGCGCTTAATGCATTCGCAGATAAGATTTTCATCCAGCGACAAAGCACTGGATGAGCTAACCGCCTTGGGCTGTTGTCTGATATCATCTCATCCTCTTTCTCTGCCAAGCTAGAATTTGTGACACATTATTGAGACCTGTTGGGATGGCACCTATTGCTTCGTTGGAATCAAACATTCGATACTCAACGTTACGAAGCATTGCGCCGCGTACATTGCTGAAAACATCGCGCGGCACTGGCGGTGGAGAGAGCTTGTTCAGAGCAGGCAGGTTGCTCGGAAGTCACTGATCGGTAAACGATTACATGCGCTGGAGGGATCACAGGTGCCTTCACTGCCACTCCGGCCGTGCGGCGCGTCAGCTCCTCACGCAGGAAGCGGACCTCTGCACGAATAATAATAATAATAATAATAATAATAATAATAATAATATTATTATTATTATTATTATTATTATTATTATTATTATTATTATTATTATTATTATTATTATTATTATTATTATGCATCCCAGTCGGGATGCATGCTTGCTATGCTCCTGCCCGTTTTTCGGTGAGCAGCAGTTTTTCCGGTGTGAAAATTGCTCTAAACGTGTTCATGCGAAGTGTGTAACCTGGCCTGATGAAGACCTGCAACTTCTGAAGCCTGGATCGCGCTCATTTTGCTGCAATTTATGTGATGTGAGCCGTGTTGCTGGTAAGCCTAGCGAAGACAACTCGGCGGCGTGCAGCGATGAGCATTGCAGCTCTCAAACCGGTTCCCTCTCCACGTGCACCCCTCCGGGTGGCGATCTCGCCGGGCTGCGCCGCCTTCTCCTCGACGCGTTGGACGGAATCTCGTTCCTCGGCGACGAGGTATCCCAACTACGCGAAGAAAACGAGCGCCTCCGTAAGGATCATTCCCGCGGTGTTGAACAACAAGCCCTCGTGGTCGCTTACCTTCGTGCAGAGGTCCGCTTCCTGCGTGAGGAGCTGACGCGCCGCACGGCCGGAGTGGCAGTGAAGGCACCTGTGATCCCCCCAGCGCATGTAATCGTTGACCGATCAGTGACTTCCGAGCAACCTGCCTGCTCTGAACAAGCTCTCTCCAAAACTCTTTCATCTTCGAATTCGCCGCCAGCTCACATATTCACGTCCGAGCGTGACAGTGTGATGCCTGTGACAGCCTCTTCTGCAGCGGTAACTGAGGGTGATAGAAAGAAGAAACCCGCCTCATTTGGAGCTATGACAACATCGAATATATCTGTAGCTCAACGGCCACAACGGCCACAAGGGCCAAAGGCCATTTTTGTTACGAAGCTGAGCCCGGACACCACTGCTGCTGACATCAAATAACATATTGCTTCATTGGATCTGTCTCCCATCTCCTGCCGGCGACCTCAAACCAAATTTCAGTCCTATTCTTCGTTCTACATCGTAGTCGACAAGGAAACACTACAACGTCTCAATGACCCTTCGATGTGGCCCCTCGGATGCCTCCTCAAGCCATTTCGTGTGGAGCTGCGCGATGACATGCTTCATCCCTCTGAGCTAGTGACTGGAATCGAAAGCGCCGTGTAACGTAGACATATTCTACCAAAACGCTCGTGGTCTACGTACCAAGACACGCGAGTTTTTCTCTAATGTTCTTTCGTCTTCTTTTCCTATTATTGCTATTTCTGAAACTTGGCTAGGCGCTGAAATTCCCTCATCTGACCTCTTTTCCCCCGACCTACACCACCTTCCGCAGTGACCGAGATTTCAGTGAAACCAAGCAGAAAGGCGGTGGCGTGCTGATTGTCATTGACAATTCACTGAAATCCGTTAGACGGAAAGACCTAGAAACTATCGAAGAATCCATTTGGCTAGAAACCAACCTTGATCGCAGTGAAAAATTGTTGATTGGATGTTTCTATTTACCGCCCAGCATGTCCCCTGCCTCGTTTCATGATGCCATGTCTTCCATTGAACTTGTGGTATCTTCTCATAGTGGGCACAGAATTATTGTTCTTGGGGATTTCAATGCACCTGGAATTGACTGGAGCACGCTTACCTTTTCTCATTAAAATCATTTCATAGAGAAAAAGTGCAGCCTGCTCTTGGACTTTCTGGCGTTTAATTCCCAACTGCAACATAACTCAGTCGTCAATTCTAGTGGCAACGTCTTAGACCTGTGTGTTTCAAACGATCAACCCCTTGCAGTTTCCCGCTCCGACATCTCTCTTGTACCTCCTGACGAATTCCACCCACCACTTAAGGTAAGATTATCCGCATCAGGCGAAACAACGAGCTTCAGAAGTTACGTAAACAAATCTCCGAGATTTGCCTTCAAGCGAGGTGATCACGCGGGCCTCTATCATCACTTGTCCACCGTTGAGTGGTCACAGGTTACTGACAAACCAAATGTTGATGACCAGGTTGATCCATTTACGGAGCTTGTACTGAGCAGCATGCGTAATTTTATTCCCCAATATACACCTAAACAATGTAAATATCCCCACTGGTTCTTATCTGAACTTATCAGTGCACTGAAGCATAAAGATCACGCACACAGGAAATCTAAATGTTCTTCATCCAGCGAGTGGAAGGAAGAGTTCAGCTTCTTTCGAACTCTCTCTAAACGCTTATATAAACGGGATCATTGTTAATATATTGAATTCTTAGAAAAAAGCGCCTCTGGCAGGCCGGCTGAGTTTTGGAAGTATGTACGTAAACGGTCTAGCAAACGCGGAGAGTCCTTCAGACTACTGGACTCAAATGGCGTAGAAGTGCATGCCGTCGCTGACGCTTTTGCCACGCATTTCTCATCCGTTTATAAGGCCTCAGACTCTAGCACTGATATCAGACAACAGCCCAAGGCAGTTAGCTCATCCAGCGTTTTGTCGCTGGATGAAAATCTTATCTGCGAATGCATTAAGCGCTTAAAGCCATCCTTATCATGTGGCCCAGATGGCATCCCCTCCGCCATACTAAAAGCTTATGGTAGTATATTTGTCCCAGTACTGACTATGATATTTAATAATGCCTGAACACTTCCACATTTCCTAGCATGCGGAAAACTGCTCGTGTTTTTCCAGTATTTAGGTCGGGCTCTAAAACGGATGCTTCTAATTATCGCCCGATTTCTCTACTATGTGCCACTTCAAAGATCTTCGAGCTGATTCTTCACAACATATTGTCTTTTAGTGTGAAAAACTCATTGAGTCCTAATCAACATGGTTTTCTCGCTGGCCGCTCAACTACCACAAATCTTGCTAGTTTCATGACGCAGATCTCCACACGTATTTCTCAGAGAGGGCAGGTTGACGTAATTTACTGTGACCTGAGCAAGGCTTTTGACGTAGTCAGCCACACACTGATTATGATTAAACTTGCGCTCTTTAATGTTGACTTGTCGGTTGTGAATCTCCTGCAGAGCTATCTGCTCAATAGATATTATGTAGCCGTAAATGGTCAAACGTCCTCTTTTTATAAAGTGACTATTGGGGTCCCTCAAGGGTCGGTATTAGGCCCACTCCTTTTTTTTAATTTATGTTATTGATGTTTCTTTTGCCATTCGTAATTCTTTTTTCCTCGTGTGTGCCGATGACATCAAGATTTTTAAGAAAATTCCTTCAGTTAGCGACTGTCGCTTGCTGCAGTCAGACTTGCGCTCTTCTGCCGAATGGTGCAATGGTAATAACTTTTCTCTGAATACCTCGAAGACAAAATTCATGTCTATCACTCGCAAAACATCTAGCGTGTCATTTCAACGCTCTGTCAATTCTGTGTCCTTATGCAAGCTTTATGAGATCAGTGATCTTGGCGTTGTTTTTGACATCGCGTTAAACTTTTCTGCTCACGTTAAGCGTGCTGCTATGCGGGGCCTTCGTGCTCTCGGATGTGTGGGATGCCGTGTCGATGGAAGGACTCATCCCAACATAAAACGTAACAACTGTTTATTAACGGAGTAGCAGCAGCGGGGCGAGCATACCGACGCTGCGCTCAGTCGGGTGGCGAAGGAATGATTACTTCCGAGCTTGGCAGCTTGGTTTTAAAGCCACCGTCGGTGACGTAAGCCTACGGTGAGGCTGCGGTGGCGCTGTCCCTTATCGGAGGCGTGGTGTAGCATGAAGCCGTGTCACGCCGGGCTAGATAGTGACGAGGCGGAGGCTGCGCCGGTTTGTGCGCAGTGTGTTGCCACATCACCCACCCCGCGGAGTACAGAGCCCTCAGGGTCTGTAGAAATCTGGGAGGCGCACCAGACGTCAGAGCGTGTCGTGACCGAAGCGGGCTGCGGCGTCGGCGGCTGTGCATGTATGTCTGTGGATGGAGTGGCGCTGCCCTGTTCGTTGGCAGCGATGTATGCGGGCTTGAGCCGGTCAATCGAGACGCGGACGTCGTTCCCGTTCAGGCGCAGAGTGAATTTTTTGCTGTCGCGATGGACGACCAGGTAGGGTCCGGTGTAGGGTGGCTCGAAAGGCTTGCGGACGGTGTCGTCGCGGAGGAAAGCGTGCATGCACGATGCTAGCTCCTTTAAGACGAAAGGTGTAGGCTTGCAGTGGTGGGCTGCAGGTTACGGGCGTAAGGCGGCGATGGTGCGTCGGAGCCGGGCGACGAAGTCGGTGGGATCTGACGTCGTAGTGCTGGATGGCTGTGGAGCGAGAAATTCACCTGGGAGACGGAGTGGTTCCCCGTAGACGAGCTCTGCTGGTGTAGCGTGGATGTCCGGCTTGAAGGTGGCGCGAAGACCGAGGATGACGGCTGGGATGGGCTCGAGCCAGGTTGAGTCCGGGTGGCACATAATGGCTGCTTTGAATTGTCGGTGGAAACGCTCGATCATTCCGTTGGCGCAGGGGTGGTAACTGGTGGTCCTCAAGCGTTCGAAACCGACGGTCAGCCCAAGGAGCCTGAAAAGGTGCAACTCGAACTGTCGTCCTTGGTCGGTGGTTACGCGGCGAGGGGCGCCGAAACGAGCAATCCAGCCGGTGCAGAAGGCCGAGGCGACGTCTTCCGCGGTGATTCCCTCGAGGGGCCATGCCTCGGGCCATCGAGTGTACCGATCGATGGCGGTGAGGCAGTAGCGGTAGGGGCCAGCCGGGGGAAAGGGTCCTATGATGTAGAGGTGGACGTGCCGAAACCGACCAGAGGGCTGAGGGAATGTTCCGAGTGGTGACGTGACGTGCCTGGTGACTTTAGCGCGTTGGCATTGAATGCAGGAGCGCGCCCAGGTGCGACAATCCCGCTGCATGGAGGGCCAGACGTAGCGGTCCGCCACGAGGCGTGTCGAGGCGCGTATGCCGGGATGGCTGAGGTTGTGGAGCTGGTTGAAAAGACCACGGCGTGGGACAGGGGCACATAGGGCCTGCTTCGTCCTGTCGGCATGTCGCAACAGATTGTGATTGTCGACCCTGGGATGGGCACTTGTTGCAGCTGAAGTGAGGACCTGCCCTTGAGAAGTTCCTGCAGTTCGGCGTCAGTAGTCTGAGCCTCAGCGAGGACGTCCGCTGTTATCTGCACCAAGCTGATGGCGGCTACACGTGAAAGCGCGTCGGCGACCACGTTGTCTTTCCCGCTGACACGTTGGATGTCGGTGGTGAACTGTGCAATGAACAAGAGTTGGTCCTGCTGTACAGGCGGGAGTTTGTCACGACGTTTTCCGAGCTGCGAGTTTCTTGGAGAAGAACGCCAAGGGATGCCAGGTGTTGTCCACGCGTTGCATGAGGGCGGCGCCGATGGCGAAGCCAGATGCGTCCGTGAAGAGTCCCCAGGGAGCGTCTGGCACGGGATGGGTGAGAAGCGTGGCGGTGCAGAGGGCGGCTTTGCATTCTTCGAACGTTTTCGCTAGCGTCGGTGTCCACGTGATGGGTTGGTTTCCTCGTAGGCCAGCCAAAGCATCATGGAGGGCAGCCTGGTAGTCGGCTGGGTGTGGCAAGAAACGCCTGTAGAAGTTCAGCATGCCGAGGAAACGGCGAAAATCTTTAGCGGTGGTGGGTTGAGGGTAATTTTGCAGGTCCGAGATGCGTTGGGGCAAGGGCCGAGTTCCCTGAGATGAAACTTCGTGGCCGAGGAAGCGGACGGCGGAAGCGCCTAGCGTACTTTTCTGAGTATTGACGAGTAGACCATGGTCATCGAGGCGTTGGAACAGCAGACTAAGGTGCCTGTAGTGCTCTTCGGCGTCGCGAGAAAATACCAGTATGTCTTCAAGGTAAACGAAGCAGAAGTCAAGGCCGCGGACGACCTCGTCGATGAAGCGCTGAAAGGTTTGTACAGCGTTCCTCAGGCCGAAGCTCATGAAGGGAAACTCGAACAAGCCAAAGGGAGTGATGATTGCCGTTTTCGGGACGTCGTCCGGATTGACGGGTATCTGTGTGTAGGCCTTCACCAAGTCCAGCACGGAGAACACGTGGGAGCCATGAATGCGATGGGCGAAGTCCTGTATGTGGTGGACGGGGTGCCTGTCCGGGATGGTGCGCGTGTTGAGTGCGCGGTAGTCCCCACAGGGCCGCCAGCCTTCGGTCTTCTTCGGAACAAGGTGGAGTGGCGAGGCCCATGGACTGTCAGAGCGGCGGGCGGTTCCTTCGCGGAGCATGGCCTCGAACTCTGCTTTGGCTATGCGCATGCGGTCCGGGGCAAGGCGACGGGCGCGGCAGAAAACCGGGGGCCTGAAGTGGTCCGGATGCAGTGCACGGTGGTGTGCTGCACTTTGCGTGGCAGTCCGCTGGGGCGCGTCAATCCGGAAAATTCGGCGAGGATGGCGTGGTACGGCCGATGATTGTCAACACAGAGTACCTTGATGCTTGGCTGTAGGGCGGTCGTTCGCTGGCCTGGTGTATAATGTCCCGTTGTCGCGTCGATGAGGAGGTAGTTGCGGCAGTCCGGAAGGAGGTTGTAGTGGGCCAGAAAGTCTGAGCCGATGATTGGCTCGGCGACGTCGGCGATGACAAAATTCCAGTGAAGGTCACGGCGCAAGTTTCTGAGCTGGATGTGCAGGCGGAGCGAGCCGTACGTCTTGATTGTGGAGCGGTTTGCCGCACTGAGCTCGAAAGACGTAGGCGGGTGAGGAGCTTGAAGATGGAATCGCGGGTAGCAGCAAATGTCGGAACCACTGTCGACAAGGAACCGCTGCTTCGTGATTTTGTCGGTGACGAATATGCGACTGCCTCCGGGTTGGCAGCTTGCAGCCGTCTCTACTAGCTGCCGTTGGCGTTATCCGCATGCCCAGCGGAACAGGGTGGCCGACATTACCGGGCTCTGTCCCCGAAGCGTCGGTGGTAATAACAGGGGCCGTTGTTGGATTGCCGCGACGAAGTGGTGTTAAGGTCACGGCTTTGCGAGTGGCGGCGCTGGTGCATCGGAAGACGTTCACCCAGCCTTTGTTGAATGAAAATGAGCTGTCGATCGATGTCGTCGATGCGGCGTGCAAGCTCCGCGGTATTCAGCGGTGCGGCGACAGCCTGGATGGTGGGCGACAACTGCGGCAAGGAGACCTCGATGACGCGATCAGCAATCTGCGTAAGTTCGTCGAGAGGTAGCCTAACATAGGCCTGCAGAATTGCTTGGGCGTGCGGCGGGAGTCGTTGGAGCCAAATCACTCGCAGGAACGAATCCTGGATTTGCATGTTGCCCGCGAGCGCACGCATGTGGCGCAGGAGCTGCGAAGGTTTGCGCTCGGCAAGCTCTGCGGACTGAAGTTGTCGTGCCTTCTGTTATTCCGAGAGCGACAGGCGGCGGATAAGGGCAGTCTTCAGGTGTTCGTATAGGTTGGCCGTTGGTGGATTGCCAAGAATATCCCGTACCTCGTTGGCGTAGCGGGCGTCCAGGTGGGCGACGATGTAATCGTAGCGTGTACGGTCTTGTTTGATGCGCGCCAGGGAGAACTGGGCCGCGACTTGGACGAACCACCCCTCGGGCGAGTCCACCATAAATGGCGGAAGCTTGACAGCGGCGCCCCAGACGTGTTGTGGAGCAGCGTGCGG
This sequence comes from Rhipicephalus sanguineus, assembly GCF_013339695.2. Lineage (NCBI taxonomy): Eukaryota > Metazoa > Arthropoda > Arachnida > Ixodida > Ixodidae > Rhipicephalus > Rhipicephalus sanguineus. Next base: position 150,563,841 of record NC_051179.1, read on the forward strand.
GAAGCCGTTTGAAGGGGCTCTGACGTCCTCAGCGAAGCCGGCAGGTACAGCCAGGGTTGTGGAGGCGTTTCCAGAATGCTGCTGTTGCTGGGCCTGCAGTTGCTGTTCAAGTTCTTGTACTTGTTCGCGAAGAGCGGCAAGCGCTTCCAGGTAGGCCATGGCGGTGCGGTTAGCTCGGTGTCCGGGTCACCAGATGTGGGATGCCGTGTCGATGGAAGGACGCATCCCAACATAAAACGTAACAACTGTTTATTAACGGAGTAGCAGCAGCGGGGCGAGCATACAGACGCTGCGCTCAGTCGGGTAGCGAAGGAATGATTACTTCCGAGCTTGGCAGCTTGGTTTTAAAGCCACCGTCGGTGACGTAAGCCTCCGGTGAGGCTGCGGTGGCGCTGTCCCTTATCGGAGGCGTCGTGTAGCATGAAGCCGTGTCACGCCGGGCTAAATAGTGACGAGGCGGAGGCTGAGCCGCTTTGTGCGCAGTGTGTTGCCACAGATGTGTTTGTAGAATATCTCGAGAATTCAGGTCTCCCATGGCCCTCCACAAATTGTACACAGCAATAGGTCTTCCACAACTTGAGTATGCGTCCGTGATATGGAATGGCATTGCTCAATCCAGCGGTAACACCATTGAACGAGTCCAGAAAAAAATTCCTGAGCATATATAACCATCGCTTTGCTAAAAATGACTCTGGATCTCGTTCAAATACTACTGAATTATTATCGCTGCCATCACTTCACTGCCGACGAAATCGTTCTGATCTCTCATTTCTTTACAAGCTAGTCCACGGTATCATATCCTGCCCTGTACTTCTCAATTGTGTTAATTTACGAATCCGCGTAAGTTAACCAGAGAGAACAGACCGTTTCATGTACCCGCCTGCTTCTTACCACACTCTGCCGTTCACAGAATACAAAGTCTCTATAATGTTACTTTTCTTGATCTTGACGTTTTTCATAGTCCACAATCATTGTTTTTATCCGAATCATTGTTTTTATCCGAGAAGGGTATACGAGCCGCCCGCTGTGATGGCTGTCGAGACAGCGCGCGCGCCAGCGATCGCGACCGTGCTTTAGAATCAAGATTCAAAGTTGCTCCTCGCGCGACGATTCCCTTCCCCCTCCGAGCGAATGCACCAACCGAGCGATGTAGGGGGCATGTGTCTTTTCATGCTCGTTAAAGAAGGGCGGGGCGTTTTCTGTTTGCTCCGACGGCAGGCCTACTGAGCGTAGTGATGTTATCGCATGCACCCTCCGAGCGATGGAAATGGGCCGGCTCGTTTGATCTCTGCTTCGGCCGCGTTCATCACCGCCGCTCGCGCGCTTTTACCCGCGGTAGAACATACGATGCGCGGGGAGATGCTATCAATTTAGACTTCATTCGGCAGGGACATGACGGCTACAGCCAAACCCCATCGAGACTGTCTGTATAATAGCTATCGCAATAAACGAAGCAATAGCGTTTCACATGTTACGTTCTCTAGGCATAACGGAGCAACGCAACAGTCAGCAGCCCGACAGCAACGCAACAGCCTGCCCGACGGCATACATGTACCTGCGCCATCATATATTTAGGCGATGCCGCGTCATCTGCCAGCGAGATTCCCACGATTCCCGCGCTTTCAAAAAAAAAGCGAGTGCTGAAGAATAGTAAACTATCGCATAATTTGCGGCGCACTCAACAAGCTTGAGGAAAGAGGTGTACGCGGAGCGTTTTTGCGCCCCATAAAGTTGATTCAGAGCTTACAGAAGTGCAGACATTGCAGAGAAATCCAAGATACCTATGGTTTCTTAGTGTCGATTGAACCCACCCATGTACCAGTTAATAAAGATAGAAAAAAATTAAAGAAATTTTATCAATGCGTCAGCTGTTCTTATAAAGAGAGACAGAAATAATTGACCGAAATACATGCAGTGATCTAGCTTCGTGATCTTTTGGATGGCCGGCACGCACACAAACGGAGGGCTAATAGCGTAGCCTACTGCTTTCAAAGTAGGTATTTTTTTCGCGCCCGTATCAAAGAGTGCACGGCAAAATGAAGCAGGTACCATGAGTGCAGCTGCAGCGGATGAAACAATAGGCAGCAGCAAGGACAAGAATAACACAGATGGCATCGCCGATTTACGCATGTTGCCGATTTACGCGTGGCCGTTTCGCAGAAAATTTGGGGTCAGTCACATGCCTGCGCGGTGAAGTTCTCCGTGAGGGAAAAATTCTGCGAATGCAAAGAATAAAAGTCAGAGTTCGAGCTAGAATGTAAACCAGGCATTCTGCGTTAACCTCCCTGTCTTTCCTCGACCTTTCTCTCAATCTATCTTGGCGTGGCAGTCATATATTCCAGCACAGAGCCCGTCAGTCCTCGAAACTGTTTCACGAAAAGATCGTATACAGGCGCCATGTGGGGCGAGAACGCATGTTGACAGGTGCAAAGTTGCGTGGAAGAGACGTAGAAGCGCACGATTCGCCACATCCGTGAATTGCGGAAGGAGTGAGTTTTTTAAAGGGCCCCTAATCCACCAGGAGGCCCAAATTTAGTTGTGGTGTTGATGTTGTGGACGCGTGTGCAAGGAACACGTATATCAAAGGCGTTTTGCACTATATGTTCCTGCTTTCAACAGTTATAGTTGTACAGCAAAACATTGCATCCATACGCCCTTAATGGTACACTTCACATCAGGCACGTAGCCAGGATTCTTTTTTTTGTGGGGGGGGGGGGGGGGGGCAAGGCCTAATTCTTCGAAACAAAGCCTTTCCTTGCCAAAAAGAAATAAAAACATTTGCCCGGGAATATAGAAGGCAGAACAAATTTCGGGGGTGGGAGGGGGCGCCCCCCCCAACCAAAATTCGTCCAGCTGTCTATATTCCCCTTGCCTACGTGCCTGTCTCACCTCACTTTTTGATTTACCTTTTTCGCTAAAATATGGGGCATTTTGTGTATTGTTTGTAACACACAAACTAACCCGGAAGCTTAAGTACACGCTACTGAAAACAATTAACTGCACCCATCAAATATTATAGACCCTTCCAAAAGATGCACGTGGCAATGAGACTACATTTTAGTGCCTGACAAACGGCTTTGTATATTTTACGAATGTCGGAAAGAAGCATCAGGGTTCTGTTTCTTGTCGCAGGAGTCTGTTGCCAGACATGGGGGTATTTGCTCTGCAGTTCCAGCTTTCCCGTAAGGTTGCTGTGTAATCTAACCCGCTCCGTGTTAGCTCTAACTGTGCAATCCCGCAGATTGCGCAGTATTGATTACTGCAGTGCGTGAGATCTCCTCAGTTTTTTTTTTCTTCGTGGCTACGATTATCAGGAGTTATTGCAATAATATTAAGCTATGATAGTTTGATACAAGCATATATCTTCAGAACAACATGAACAAGTCAGACAAACACACCGGTTTGTTGTTGCGTGCTCCATTGGGAAGCCTTACTGAATTTTAATGCTGCTCAAAATTTTAATAGTGAGATTGCTTTCTCTCAAGCTGAGCAATACCGCCATCTTTTCCCGTTAGGCCCCGTTTCGTTGCCCCCGTAAACACACCGGCAGTTTGGCCCGCAGTTTGTTGCGTCATCCTGCAGTTCGCTACATATCTGAAAAGACGAGCGAATGGTCCATTAATTAGTACTGCAGGAGAATTGACATTTGAGCAACTTGGAATTGGGTATACATTTTTAAAATGGGCAGTGCGCAATGTTGTACTTCTCGTGTCCTCCTATTTGCGCTGGCCATTTCAAAAATGCATAATATTAATTGGTTTTTAATCAGTCGCAGTCAAACCTGAAGCAGTGTGTCATCTTCCTTAGGTTTCACAAGAACCGCAAGGCAACTACGATGTATCCTAGACACTGACATTCTGATTCGTGTCTCGAAATCATTTTCATATAGTTTGAGATTTGTTTGTCCTAGACAGACGGGCTGCTGAATGAGGTTGACGTTTCTCCTATATCTTCATAGAAGCGCTAAATGCTACATCATTTTAATGCTAGCACTGTCGCTCTCCGGTTTGTCCCTCTCGGTACGGGGATCGCATAAAATTCACACTTTCGCCGATAGGGCGAAGAGATGATTGTGACAGCAACAAATTTAAATGTGGCTAGCAGGTAACTCGTTAGTATTCGATATAATGTAACTATACGAAACACGGCCGTAAGGAAACGCGGCCGCTGGAGCGGCGGAAACGACCTTCCTGCTGTCTCTCACTTCAACGCAAGTATCGTGGTGAGGGCACAGCGTGTAGAAATGTATGACACTCCTGGAAAGTGTGCTTCTGAGATATATGCGGCCGGCGGTTTGTGAATCTGTCCGGAGTTACGCGGAACGACCCCATCGTACTGGTTCTCAACTCCTCAGGGCTATGGCTGCTGGCGGCACGGTGACGCTTGATCTGGCGCGCGTAGATGCGCAGACCATCGCCTTGTTTTTGTCGGTTACTGCCGCCGCATATGCCTGTTGTCTCCGTCATTCACGTGGTGTGGTCCAAAAGCTAGCGTCGGTGTACTAAGTATCGGGATCACTTCGTTTCTCGGGGGAGTTTCGTTCTCGCGCTTTCCCGCACTTTAATTACGTAGCGGGTGCATGTTCTAGCGGACTTGTCCCGCAATAATTTAAGCCCATAGGTAATTCAGTACGACGACTGTTTCGTCTCCACGATATTGTAATGTCAGTGGATATTGAATATTCGCTGTAGTTCGCTACGCATGTACGTGATGCTGAGTCGTTCTGTTTGTGTGATAAGCCTGCCGAAAGCCTCGCTTGCTTTCTATTATGCCAAGCATCCCGCAGCGGGTTATATTGCTTTGTGGGCGTAGCGTGCCGTAGTACCATAAACCGATGTACGCAATGAGAGATATCAAGTGTCATACACGCAATAAACTGTTTCTTAGGAAACGGTGAGATGGGCGAAGCGTAGAGGACTTCGGTAGAGCACATCCTAGACGGCCCTTTACAGCCTTTGAAGTGAAACCAAAATTTTTCGCGGGGACCTGGCTGGCCGTTGGGTAGATTTAAAAAGGAGCCAGAATTCAAGCTAAGAGTAGCGAAAGCAGTCACGCCACTGAGCTTTATCGCCAAATTTGTAGTGAAATTGAACAAAATTGTATAATGACTAGTTTTTATTATTATACAATAAGTATGATTTTGAATATGCGAAAACACAGAAATAAAAGCACAAATATTTCCCTCTTGCTTGGTCTTCAAGCCACAGGTGAGTTGCAAAAGAGGATTTAATTATTAATTCATTTATTTCATTCATTTATTGAGTTATTGATGTACCCTCAAGGTCAACAGTGGAAAGTGAATAAAACACAAACATAAGGTAACAGAATGTAGTGCATAAGTAATAACGATGGATAAACTTCCAATAAACTAGTGCTTGTGGATTGGTGGCTACTGCTTCGCAAAAACGAAGATTAGCCCCATTTAATCGGGCGGAAGGTGAATCCGCTCAACTGCTGCGTGCAGTCGGAGAGCTCCGGAAAATGATTTGATTTTACGAAATAGAATGCTTGTATTAATGCGATAACCGAAGCGATGGGGCATATAGTGCGCTCCTGAGATAAATCTGTCGGGAATATCGCTACGGTGGTATAATCTATCCCCATCAGCGGCGGTGTGTGCAATTGTACACATCAACTACGGAGGCGCGTCACGCACCGCGTGTTTCTTCAAATGGCTTCAAACCCTATGTGCCCATTCCTGCAGGCTTCCTGAGTGGATAACTAGCGTTCATTGAACTTCATTGTGCTGCGTATTGCTCCAGAGGATCATTTTTCTGGCGGCACTACCATGTTCGACGATCGTTCGACGTGTAGCGTTCCGGGACCAACGTCAAGAGTCTTTGCTCGCAAGCAATGCCACAATAAACAAACTGTGCATGCATTTTGGGCCTAATATTTTATTGTTTTTATGCAAGGATGTAAGCTGGCTGATTGCGTAATAATACATTTAATTACATGTTCATTAACATTAATCACTAAAACTCACACAAAACGACACATTCCTTCAATTTCTTTTTGGAATGTAGTACTCAGGGCGTTGGATTCATATCATGCGAAATTGACGCATTTGCAGACTGCGCATCATCGTGCCTGAAGGGGCTATCAAATAAATTTAGGCGGACAAAAATTGGATGCGCTGTTAGAGGCGGAGCGAAAAGGCTAAATTCCGTGGCTGTAATGCTACCAGTGGGATTGTGCTTAAAGAGTATAAAACGAGCAGAATTATTCTGACCAAGTTCCGGGGCAGTGACTAGTTTCACACGCACGGCTAGGTTCCCATAATCCAGCAAAATATTAAAATTTTAGCCGTATTCTGGTTTTGCAATGCATTTCTTTAACTGAGGAAGGAACGGCGCGAATGTTGCGACGTATGTATCCGAGGATACGGATGACTTTTTTTAGTATCTTCAGTGAGCATGGTCCCGTTTATATCAGATGACATATGACCAAATAAAGAATCATAACAATTGTGACGGGCCCTAATGCAGCGCCGTTCAAGAGGTAAATTGGCAGAGTGGTATTGTTTCATACGACACGAGTAACCTAACATTTTCTGACGTTTACTTCCATCAACTCTATTTTGCACGAAGCGGCACAGCGACTATATCGGATAGCTTGGCGTAAGTTACCATGCACCTGCATATATTGGCTGCTGCACAGAGTTCCTGCCGGATACAGAGTAAATTGGGAACATTCCAGCCAAAAAGTCTGTAGGAACATTAAACGTTGAAGCAGTTTTCTTTGAAATCGCCGACCGAAACTTATTAGTAGATTTACGATATACCAGCTTCATGTGGGCGCGGATCTTCGTTTTTTGTCAGCATGCACTGCGCTATGAGCATAAAGGACCGACGTCACAACGGTAGCAGGCAGCGTGATCAGCGAGCTAGCCAAGCGTTTGAGAGCATGCATGCAACGTCGTCACTCTGTCTTTGCAGGCGCGCAGTGTGTTGTGTGGGGGTGCCTCGATGCGCACAAGCCTGCTTCTGAGGCGAGGACGTATGCGCAAATCAGCCGACGTGACAGAAAAGGTTGAAAACTGTCGGTAGTCTATGGGCGTGCTTCTTATTTTACTTGCAAAAAATAAAACAATTTGCTACTTAGTGCGCCAAAGCAGAGCTCAAAGTAGCCGATTTTTAGCGATGGCGCCAATCCGAAAATTTGGTCGCCAGACGGCGTCCTAAAATAGCCAATTTGGCGCAGAGTAGCCACCAACAGATAGATAACTATATCTATCTATGTCTATAGATAGATAGATAGATAGATAGATAGATAGATAGATAGATAGATAGATAGATAGATAGATAGATAGATAGATAGATAGATAGATAGATAGATAGATAGATAGATAGATAGATAGATAGATAGATAGATAGATAGATAGATAGATAGATAGATAGATAGATAGATAGATAGATATGAGTGTTACATATCGTTGGCTTTTATGTTAAACCAAATACCCTGCGAAAATCGGCGGGTTAAGGCAAGACATCGCGAGACCTGGTGCGGCAATGAGGGACCAGGCGAGATATTTCCCCAAGAGTTGGCACACCTTCCGAGGTTCGCCAAGACGCTGTGGTGAGGTCTTCCCCCAAGAATGCGTCTCTTTACCATACCACTCGTGTATGATAGTTGTTCAGAGATACCAAACAATGGCATCGTGGCTGCAGAAGTTGATCTATGGCTTACCAGTTTTGTATTGCAAACCGTTGGTTGTCTGTAGTAAGGCTGCGCTCTAGATTCACATCTGCAAAATTTTACAGAACCCTTTAAAGAATGCCCAAGCTTCTGACACCACACATTCTGACTCGCAAGTGTAGACTGCTGTGCTCTCAGTGTCGAAAATTCAATTTATTTAGTGCAAATATTGCTAGAGGCATAATGAAGAAGTGCTGAAATACAAAAAAAGCGCGTACCATCGAGGAAGGATTTTAAGACAGAACAGAAAAGTGCGCCCTTTTCTGTCCTTTTTTAAAGGTCTTCCTCGATGGTAGGCGTCTTTTTTGTATTTCAGTAAGCATGTACCAACTAGCCCAACAACAACTTCTACGAAGAAATACTGTTTTCTCACATGTGAGCTGTAGTCGCTTCATTTTCTTGCATAACTTTTTGGTAATGTTTGGTGAAACAGTGTTCATTGTTAAGTATATCTTATCTTGAAAGTAGTGGAGAGCGCAATCGGAAGAGAATATACATTTCTAAAGGAGCTTAGCGGAATTTACGTACTGGAAAATTAAATATTATGATAATTAAAAAAACGTGTTAAGTAGATTCTGCTTAGAATGCAACAATAAGTATTTGAATTTTTATAATGATGTCATCCTCGTCGTTATAATCATTTTCAGTCCATTTTATGTCCACTCTAGGAACACAGCGAGACCCAATGATCTCCACGGAACCCTAACTTGTGCGAGCCCGTTCCATTTTAAGCTTGCCACCTTAATAGTTAATTCGCTCCATCTAACCTTCCGCTGTCCTTGGGCAGGCTTCTGATCTCTTGGTGTCCATTCCGAACCTCTAAGTGAGCGTCAGTTATCTGCCCTTCCATCACGCGACCATCACAGGTCCACTTTTGCTTCTAATGCCATTAGGATGTAAGCTGACCCTTGTCTGTCCTCTAATCCATTGTCTTCTCTTCACGCCTTTTAATGTTTTGCTTATCACTTTACGTTCCATCGTACGGTGGGGGAATGTTAACTTTTCAGTTTTCGTTGCTACCCTCCAAGTTTCCGCCCATGCCACAACTGGGAGTATACGATGGTTGCCCACTTCCGTTTCAGGGACAGCGGTAAATTGCCTGTTGGTATTTGTGAATTTTTGTCGCCAATGCTGCAGCCCATCAACACTTGCAAGCTTGCAGTGAATAACATTAGAGAGACCATACCATGTTTTCTCACCCCTTTCTCTACCGCCATTCTATTGATTTCTTTATGAATGTGCCATAATTCTGCCTGTTCGTCTTAGACTAATAAGAGAAGATAATACAAGAACAACAATAACGCTAAAAATATAAATCATAATAATTACACTGAGAGAAAGCATGTGAAGTGCTATCTGGAAACAATAAAGTATGGAAACGCTTCGTCAAGACCATATCTTACAAGAAATGTCGGTTATGAAAGGCAGAGCTGACAGCCAGCTTTTTGTAGCACAATACTATAAGGAAATCTATACGGATTTCTCAGAAAGAAAGCTTCATAGTTGCCAAGAAATTCATTCTGGTCCGGGGTTCCAACCCGGGACGCTCTACCAATTGAGCGAGCCAGGAAGCTAGCAATGGTCAGCGCAAGTTCGAATCGATCGGTAAATCGAAGCACATGGACATAGAAGGCCGCAATGAGTCTCGTGGAAGCCCGCAAGGTGGCAAAATGGTTGTGAAAGGAAAGCTGACAACCACCACCTACGAGCGGCGTTGGCTAGCATACGGATTTCTCAGAAATTCATATGTTAGCATCTGTATATGGATGCTTACAGAGAAATCGGTATATGACATCCTGCCTAGAATTGATGAGCCTTTACTTGGTGTATGTGTCTGTGTGCATGTGTTCGTGCGTTTGCGTGTCCGTGTGTGTGTGCGTAATAGTGTGTGTGTGTGTGTGTGTGTGTGTGTGTGTGTGTGTGTGCGTATCCATGCGTGTGTGTACGGGAGTTTGTGCGTGCGTGTGTGTTAGCTAGAGTTTGCGTGTGTGTGTGTGTGTGTGTGTGTGTGTGTGTGTGTGCCTGTTCGTGTGCGTGTGCGTGCGTGTGTACCCGTGCGTGTGTGTTTGCGTGTATGTGTGTAGTATGTGTGCGTGTGTGTCCGTGCGTGCGTGTGTGTGTGTGTGCGTGTCCACATGTGTTCGCATGTGTGTGTGTTGGGGGCGCTGTCACACCCCGTAAAGGCACTTGCGTCTCATGGCGCATGCGCGTCTCGCGGATTAGCCGCAGTTCGTATTACAGCCGCCGAGAGAGAGGTGACGCTGCGATCGCGCGGTGTAAGGTGGCGCGGTGGCGCCGCACTCTCGGCGAGGGTGGACCGGCTTGCAGAGAACGGCAGCGAGTCTCTGATGTGTTTTATTGCGACAGCAATTCTCAGACGGCTCTGGGGCGCGACGCGTTCAGCCACTCGGCCACGAACGCATACATCCTCCAGCATGCTAACGGCGAGCTATTTATGGGCACCATTTACCGTTGTTGGTACGCAAATCGCTCAGGTAATTCAGCGTGGGAGATGCTTCTCACTAACACCCACGAGATGGCGCGATGGACCAAAGGACGCGCAACGAAGGGCGCGCATCTCTTTCAGGGGTTCAACAGATGCCTCATGGCTTTCTACGTGTTAAGCCTTTATCGCAACGTTTGCGTTGCATGCATAGACTGCACGAAGGTAACTACGCTCTCTGCAGCCGCCGTGTTTGCTAAAGGGGTGAACTGATAGCCTTTCTTTGTGCAAGATTCCTGTTTGTCGTGATCGTGTTCATTGCTTCGACCTTGCGGCGAACCTGTGACTTTTTGTATAACTAAGTACTTTCATCTTCATACACATTGCGTTTTCAGAGAATATGGACCAAGGGACTCCAATCAATATTTTCCTGCAGATTATTCCTGTCACCTGCTTGTTTTTTTAACGTGGAGGATTCGCACTTGAGCACTTGAGAGTGAGTGCCTTACTTCCAATTCATTTGTATTTTCCAGACAGCTACAAGCCCATCTTTTGCCGATCCAGAGCTTTGTACCTATGGTGGACGTTTTTCCCCATGCACATTGATCAAATGTGACGGATACTGATGAGCGCAATTAGTTATTATAGAGTATGGAATATTCTTTCGCCACCATGTGTCAGCACTGCATGCACGACTGCCTATGCAAACGCCTGTGGCCAGATTCGCGCTGTTAATTTGCGATGACCTTTGAAGCAAGAATAGGGCTCCGCGGACAGCTACAGTGTTTCGAGTTTCTGTCAGCAGTTATTTAGCATAAACAGTTTTATGACGGCACTTATGACACAGAACGTTATTTTCGATGAGCGCCACAAATGTGCAGCCTCAATCGTCGCATCAAAAAGAGTGAAACCGAGGCCTACCACATGCAGCCTAATTTAACGAGGAGACAACTACCAACTTTGAACTCGAGCAATTCTATCACTAGACGATGTAGTGGAGATAATAAAAGGTGATTTGAACTGTATGTTACTGCTTTCAAAAATTATAGTTGCAGAGTAAGACATTGGGTTCATACAATTATTTTTTAAACCTGATTATCGAAACAATTCTTTTTTAAACATCCTTGTGCCCATCCGCTGCGCATGGCAAACCTCATAGCACTTGTTCGATCATTTTTTTCTCTAAAGTATGGCGCATTTTGTGTGCCATTTATAACATTCAAGCTACTCCGTTGGTTGAGTACGCGCTACTGAGGACAATTTGTAGCACTCCGAACATATAACAGACCTCTCTTCAAGACGCACGTGGCGTGTGAGAAAAGACTTTTAGTCACCGACAAACAGCGTTGTAGACTTCACAATAGTCGGAGCGAGGTGTGTTGCTGTAACCAGCAAGGCATCCGCCGACGCATCCTTCGGAGAAAGATGACTGGCACCGAATTTTATTCGGCGAATTGCTGTTCTCATATATCCCTCAAATTCCTTTCGCTAAAGAAGTTTCCTGCCCTCGACGTATGACTGAAATACACGCATCAACTTTTCCGTCACACAAAGGGCATAGTAAGGCTACGAATCATTCCACGTGTACATCTCACGGATAACAGGTACAGAACAAGACAGTGTGACTAGCGGGAACGAAATTTTCAACAAAAGCACATTGGCTTTTTTAACGAACTTCATGGCTTCCCTTTAACGACTGATTGAGCGTGCGCTCAAAAGAAGCAAATTTGCAACCGTGGTTGCTCATAAAATAGAAGATGGTGAATGCCAGAAAATAATTGTTAGCTGATTATCAACTGGAGGCATGTTTATATGAAAATATATACTTACTGATAGACAAGAGTGAGAGCGACAGCAAGAAAGCTGAAGGCGGTCCTCTTGAACGAAATCATGTGGAAGCAAGATCGCGTAAAACGCTTTATCGTGCAAGAATCGGTTCTAATGAACTGGTGTTTTTATAGAACCGTAGTGACGTCGCACTATTTTCTTCCCCTTCTTGAAGACGTTTCTGGCTGCTATTAGAATAATGTTTGCGGATGCCGTTCGTGAAATGCTTAAAGGTCACGAATGCTTTCATATTGATATATGTTGTTTATGAAAAACTCAAGTGTCATTTTAGTGAAATAATGGATTTCCCTCCTTGTTCCACAAAGTGACGCTGCTGCTGTTGAATGTTCGTGAAAGTGGCGCCCCTTGTCAAGCCGACACCTGAACTTTATATACGTCCAGGTTTCGACTGCTAAACCTGTTTCTGTCATCTCTTGCAGATTGTGGGACTGTTTCTCTCGCCCTTTCTCGGACATTTGAAATAAATATTGAATGTCCGACCTGTGCTGTACACCAGAGTGAACAAGCCACGCGGATACATTACCCGTCCATTACCCTACAGAATTGCGCATAGCGCTGTGGAAAAACTTACCACTTGAGCCCTACTGAAACTTCGTATACGTAAAATAACTGCATACACTACTTCACATATCAAACATTTCCTCACGAATCTGGCGGCTTTTCAGTTTCCTCTGTCTTTTCTTGCAGCATTGACTCAGTGCACCTGTTCTTGCACTGATTCGGGATCAACGTTTTCCTGAGCAATACAGCTGTTCGAAAAAAAAAGGCATACGCATGTTTCCGACAAAAACTTGGACGACGCTGGAACTTCGCCTTCAACAGTAGAACGCGATAGCGCAATCGGGCCTCGTGCGCATCACCTTCTCAATTGCTAGCCGAGCTTCGGTTCTCGGTGCATGCCTCAACCATGCCGTAAGGAAACGAACGACTGTGCGCGTAACATTGGCCGTTTCAAAGTATCCTAGATTGCATATGGCAAGTACAGTTCTTAAGTGCAGGTACGACATACTTATTAGGTAAGCCATACTTATTCCTTTTGCGAATCAGCGAAGCGCCCACTAGGCGTGCGTAAGGCACCACGTGAACCTACGCAGCTGCTCTCTTTTTATGATGCTTTTGCAGCTGATGATGTATAACCCCCGTATTCTTAAACGCACCTTCACTCGAGCCTTCGCCTCGACTTGACCAAGTCAAGGCGAAGCGCCCTCCTCCACTCAAGGAGCCGCTGGGTTTCAAGAACGCTCCTCGGCCTTTCCTTCGCCAAGGGACACTTTGCCAACGCTCCCTTGACTCGAGTGGCGTCTGATAACGAGAATATTCCTAATGTGGTTAGGAAATAGCTGTTTCTGCTCAATATTTATGTGCTTTTCTTAGTTAATCTTCTTTATCGGTCGACGTTACGGCAAGATACACGCCTTTAAATCTGTAGTGTAGCTTCCGTAAGCTTGAGCCGATAGAGTAAGCGGAACCCCCGCTTGAAATCTGGCAACAGTCGCATCCCGGCTATCCCGGCTGCTGAAAGAACAGCTGATTCTATTCTAGGGACCGTACTGATTCCGATGTGTCTGCTGCTGATCGTTTCCACGCGTTTAACTTCTTTTAGGCCGCATGCGTCTGTTAATCGCTGTATATGATTACGGCAGTGTATACTTGTGTATTGTTCGTGACCCAGCTTTCGCCATGGTGACTGACGAACTACTTGAATGATAGCCAAAAGCAGGGCCCATCGCACGGACGATTTGTCGTTTTGTTTAGCTTCCTGCTGCTGAGAGCCTTCTGTTCATTGATGCAGCTGCAGAACGGATAATGCGGGTGAGTCATTTTTACATACGATCACATTATACTGATGTGCTTGGTGAATTCGCCACCGCACTGTGTGCAGGAATTGCTTATCGTAGCTAAATTTGCTCTCGATGCGGAGTGCTAGCATAGTTCATAATTACAGGAGCCTGTGCATATGTTATTTTCTCATTTCATTTCTTGAGACATTTAACGCGACACTGGTAGTGGTTCCGCTTCGTTTATTTTACAAATGCGGTAGAGACTGCTCGCAGCTGCTACTCATAGTTATCACAGTGTCGCGTTAAGGAGTACGTATGCTATGCATGCGGTAGAGCGTTCAAATTAGACTGTAACGCAGGTTGAGGAAAGCATTCGGTTGTGTTTTCTCCACTATCGACGGAAGCAGTGTTTTAAAGTCGTTTTTTTTTTAGTTGGCAGCGTATGTTGTCGGTTAACTTGGACTGATGTGTGTATGGTTTCTTCTTAACAGCGTTTCTTGACATCAGGTATACTTTATGCAAAGTTTTAATATTCGGATGATGCATAAGTTAGCAGTTCATTACTTCCATAAACGTTTTTCTATTCGCCGTGCATTTGTCGGTGTACCTAACGTGACTAATTCTAATGGACGCAACGGCCATATTTTAAAATGTTTGTCCTGTCTTTTTATTTTGGAAGCGCAGGCAGCCTGTAATTACTGCACGAGTGCCCTGTGTACTGATGTTTTGGCATTCATTTGCAGTTTGTGACCCCTGGGAATACCTGCTGAGGAGGGCGTCGGCGTCTGTGCTGTATAGGGACGCTTTGGCATTCCAGAGCATCTTTTGTTATTCTGCACATCACGAGACTGAAGCCGTTTCTGCCTTTTACTGCTGTTCTGCCTTAACGACGACCGTGTGGACGCACTCAACCTGGGCGGATGTGTTGCAAAGAAGCAGAGTAAACTACTCTACTGATTCAACGAAGACGACAGCACCGAAATGGTGAAAGATTCTCAAGGGCCTTGCAGTGATCGCAGCTACTTCTGGTCACAAGAACCGTGTAAATATTTGTAAATATACGCTATCAAGTAAAATCAGCTTGCCTACCTGTTGGAACCGCGCCACCTCCCTTCCATGGAAGAGGAACAGTGCTGCATTCTATAGAACGTGTTTGATTGTTGTAGAACTGCTTTTTCTATATAATCAGAGCAGATGAGGTTTTTGCGATCCTGTCTGAACACGAAAGCACAGAGAAAACTCTAAAGCAATTGCAAAGGGTAAATGAATTTTTATTATATGTGCTTGATGAAGAATAACGTAGGTGACAAAATACAAGTGTGTGAAGCTGCAAGGTGTCCGTCAATAAAGCATATGCAGCCTACATACTGTCATGAAATTCGAGCTTGTAGGACATCATAAAGAAGATACAGGTGGTAGCCACACTACTGTGACTAATCCATGCAGTGCAGCTATTAACTACAGCTTTTCTTCCTTTGTATACAGTCATGCAAACGCTGCAAATACTGCACATTTGTAAAGACTGTTGGTGTATCTTCTAGTCTCAGCAGCCACGTTCCTGCACAAAAGAAAGGGGTTATAAATAATGAACATAGTGGTACATCAAAGCTGCATTTTTCTTTACTTCTCGTTCTACACACATTCTTCAGTACTTCTCGCCTTGAAGAACAGGAATGTCTTTTGTTGACTTAATGAGCTTTCACTATTTTGATAAATGTTTGGGCCAGGCACTTGTGCATCTGAACAGACGTATGACTATCCAATGCCCATTAGCTTCATTATATAATGGCTGAAACGTCTACAATTACACTGCGTGTGCTATTGTTTTCTTAAAATTTGCCGTCATTGCTTAGTTAGAAGCAGTGTTATTAAGCTTGAAAATAAAACATTCATTCATTTCTCTGCTGCATCTTTTGTGTTTTGATACGTTTCACGCATTTTTGCATACATGCGGATTTCATACTGCACCACCACCTGGTTAATTTCTTATAGCTAGGCTTGGACGTCCATAGATATTGTGGGCTGTATAACGAAGCTACGAATTACGTAGTTATAACTTTCAATACTAGCAACTGCACACTCGTTGTACCCCATTACACTGTCTTTTGTTTTCCATAAACCATCCCAAATATGGATCTGATCAAACACAGGGAAAATGTGAAAACAAAATAGAAGAACGCACCTTCACGTTGATACAGAAGATATCCTTGCAGAGGTATGCTTCTTCGCATTTCGGTAAGGGCATTGAAGATTTACATGAGCGAAAGCCCCTCAGGTGTGCGGTGAATGCCGGCGCATGAATAGTCAGGTACGCACCCATGAAGCTAGCATGAATAATATTAATTGGAGAAAAGTTCGCTCTTTCACTTTCCTTTCGCTATCGCGCAGTCTTTCGCACCGGGCTTGAACTGATGCGGCGTAAGGTCTTCAACGAAATACATATGAAAGCACTGGCGACCATAGCAAGACTTGGAACACTCGCACGATGATTATCCGAAAGCAGGTAATCCATTGGCTCATGCACGGAATGCAACACATCACGGCACAAGAGCGCGGTCCTCTTGACATCATGCCCGCCTCTCTCGGAGCCACAGCAGCCACAGTATACCTGAGCCGTTGCCGAACCACTCGAAGACAGCGCCATAGTAAATGCGCACCTTCACTGTCGAAAGCAAAAAGGCAGCGGCAGAGCGGCAGCTTGATCCATCGGGAAATGCAGAACAAGTGAGCGACGCACCGCATGGATGCCACGCTGACCGTGGCCTCCGAAATAGCGAGCGCGCGGCCCGCTATCTCGGACGCCACGCGCTGACGCCGAAACTTCACTCAAGGAACGATTCAAGGTAGCTCCCGCGCTACCTTGACAATCTCAAGTGAAACACTCGAGATTTCCTCAAGTCGAGGTGCGTTTCGAGTGAAGGGCGATTTGTGAATCGGAAAACGGCCCTCAAGGAGCGTTTCGAGTGAAGGGTCGAGTCGAGGAGCGTTTGTGAATACGGGGGTAAATATGTCTGAGCTCTTTGTAACGGATGGGCCTTTAAAACACCTACTCGTTGCGCAGTTCACAGGTTTTAACGCCTGGCGCAATTCTACGCTTCTGCCGCGCAATATTAAATGCGTTAAGCAGACTACTTCCATTACATGGCATTCTTATAGTTGTTTTTTTTCCGAAGCAGTTTCAAGAAATAGCGTTGCTTTGTGGTAGGACACCTGCTTGCCACGCTGAGGAATGGGTTTGATCCTCACGTGAATCCGACGATTTTTATTATTTATTCTATTTGCATCTTTGACGATTATCCATATGCTATTTCTTTTTCAAAGAGCCTAAACAAATATCGCGCCTCTGTGGTAGAACGCCTGCTGGCCACGAAGACTGCCAGGGTTCGATTCTAACTCGAACCCGAAGATTTGCATCTCTCTCGATTTTTTCGGTCACAGACAGGATGCTGATTTTTCGCTCAGAACCAACGACGCCGTCACCGACGCCGACACCGACAGCAGCGTTTGAGCAAAACGAGCTCCTTAACGCTGTCTCGTTAATATGGCATGACTGTCATCTACGTCCCGATGCCACCTCCCTTCATCACGTGCGGCGCATACCGGCATACCACGTCCCGTTGTATGCGGATAGCGCCACTGCGTGATGAAATGTTAATGTTTGCGTTCTATATCTATCCACAAGAAGGCTGAATCGGCAGTAAGAGGTGTTCAAGAATACACTTTATCTAGGGTAAACAAAAGGAAGACGTAGGATTTCTTATAGTTGGTGATTTCATTGTAGACTTTATACACGTAGACAAACGCAGAAAAACATGCTACAACGACTCTCAGCAACCAGCTATGCTGTAGAGAGGGTAAATAAGTCTATAGGTTCGGCAGGTGTGGCGATGGCCGTCTACCAGTTCTGGTAGTTGTGCTTCTCTAGCATCAATTGGGGTTCTAGTGTTGGCTATGCGCTCTCATAAAAATTTAAGAACTGACAGGATCCTTTATGCATTGACCTAAGACGACGGGAAGGCGAAAGCCATCAGTTGTGGCCAATTGATCGCGCACTTCATATCACGCGAAGGCAGCGTTGCTTTTGCTACTCGAACACTACAAAGACGGAGTGAAAGCGCAGCTCTTGCTTCGTTTCGGCCACTTCGCTCACGTTGTTCAGGGTCGCTGACACCCGCTTCTTGCTGATGATCATGTCCGCATGAGACGTGTAAGGCTCAAACATTATATACTTAAATATAATGATTTCTTGGGCCAGTTCGTTCGACACCTGGCGCAGGGGAGCGCGAAAGCGGTCTTAAAGAAAGCAGGCAGTAAAGAAAAGACGCTCACTTGCAACTGATTTTATGATTGACACGCTTCCCAGCACTTCAGGAAATATGGCTGCGCAGCACTTTTCGAGGAAGCAGAGATTGCAAGCACAGCAAAAGGTAGCTCAAAGTAAATTCTCTAGACGGTGCAAATGAACAACCCCCCATTTTTAAATGCGAAGCATTTCTTAGCGAACTTCTGTGTCTTTGAGCGTATCTATCTATCTATCTATCTATCTATCTATCTATCTATCTATCTATCTATCTATCTATCTATCTATCTATCTATCTATCTATCTATCTATCTATCTATCTAGCCGCCTACGACTTTGTGCTCTCCTGGTCGCTTGGTTCATCGAATGTGCACCAAAATTGGTATGGCGTAACATGACTGTATGAAGAACATAAATAACAAGACATAACATGAAAATCATGACACGCATGTCATGTACAGCATGACTTACGTGCCACGCTCATGGAGTGCTGGCGGCAGTTTCGCTAGCTTGATCTACCACAAAATTGGTATTGCGCGACGTGACTGTGTGACGAACATAAAAACACGAGTTAACATGACAATCATGACACGCATGTCATGTACAACATGACTTACATGCCACGCTCATGGGGCGCTGGCGGCGGTTTCGCTAGATTTATATACACCAAAATTGGTATCTTGTGACGTGACTGTGTGGCGAACATAAAAACACGGGTTAACATGACAATCATGACTCGCATGACTTACGTGCCACGCTCATGGGGCGCTGGCGGCGGCTTCGTTAGCTTGATCTACCCCGAAATTGGTACTGCGCAACGTGACTGTGTAACGAACATAAATAACACGAGTTAACATGAAAATCATGACACGCATGTCATGTACAGCATGACTTACATGCCACGCTCATGGGGCGCTGGCGGCGGTTTCGCTAGATTTATATACACAAAAATTGGTATCTTGTGACGTGGCTGTGTAACG
Source organism: Rhipicephalus sanguineus (assembly GCF_013339695.2). Classification (NCBI taxonomy): domain Eukaryota; kingdom Metazoa; phylum Arthropoda; class Arachnida; order Ixodida; family Ixodidae; genus Rhipicephalus; species Rhipicephalus sanguineus. The sequence goes on from NC_051179.1 coordinate 150,582,891, forward strand.
AACATAAATAACACCAGTTAACATGAAAATCATGACACGCATGTCATGTACAGCATGACTTACGTGCCACGCTCATGGAGCGCTGGCGGCCATTTCGCTAGCTTGCTCTACCCCGAAATTGGTATTGCACGACGTGACTGTGTGGCGAACATAAAAACACGAGTTAACATGAAAATCATGACACGCATGTCCCGTACAGCATGACTTACGTGCCACGCTCATGGGGCGCTGGCGGCCGTTTCGCAAGCTTGATGTACCCCGAAATTGGTATTGCGCGACGTGACTATGTGACGAACATAATAACACGAGTTAACATGAAAGTCATGACACGTATGTCATGTACAGCATGACTTGCGTGCCACGCTCATGGGGCGCTGGCGGCCGTTTCTCTAGCTTGATCGACCCGAAGTTGGTATTGCGCGACGTTACTGTGTGACGAACATGAATAACAGGAGTTAACATGAAAACCATGACACGCATTTTCCTCAATGCCATACAAGACGATGTACGCAGCTCTTTGCTGGCTGCTTCGCATTACATCGATTCCCACAATGCCTGGGATCTGCCGGCTTTTTTAACCTGAATCCGCGAGCGTCGACCGCCGAGTTTATACGCGCCGCTCAACAGAGCACTGCGGCGAAATGAACGAGAATGTGCGCATACGCACTATGAGCAGTCCTAGGCAGCTGTCGTCTGCTAGGCTTTTCCGTTTACCGGACACCACCCTCTCTGCTTTTGAGCACCTCTATCGCCATCTTTTTTGTTTGTTGTCTGAACGCTGCCGTCAAGCTGTAAAAAAAAGATCAAATGGTCGTCCTTCAGATGGATTGGATGTGATTACACCCTCTAATTATAATACGTGCGTATCAGCATTTTTACAGCGAAGCTGTTAATAATAATAATAATAATAATAATAATAATAATAATAATAATAATAATAATAATAATAATAATAATAATCTTTACTGTATGTTTCATAAGAAAGTTATACACACATAAGGCCTGCTAAAGCCCCATAGGGCTCGAGCGGCAGTGCCTGGCAGTAGTTATGGGTCTAGTAGTTATGGTGCTCGACTGATGATCCAAAGGTCGTGGGACGGAATCCCGGTCGTGGGGGCCACCTTTGACTGGCGACGAAATACTAGAGGCCCGTGTACTTAGGTTTAGGCGCGCGCTAAATAAACCCGGGTGCTGTAATTTCCGTAACCCTCCACTACGGCATACCTCACAAGCATATCCTTGTTTTGGGACGCAAAATCCCCCCAGTTAACAAATACTGTCACAACAAAGCGAAGAACGAACATGCGTGTCAATATATGACGGAATGCATGCAAAACACAACACAAAAAAATGCCATACACAACATTCCGATACATCAGTTCCTTAACATACATCATGCATGTTTTCGTTATTCTTTTGAACGCTTACATTGTTGTTATGTTCTCTAAGTCTGTCATTAATACACCTTCCGGTTTGACCTATATATATCTTACCACACGAAATTGGAATCCGATACACAACATTACTCTTGCAAGGAACATAGGTGAATTTGTGTTTCTTAGTGCATGCATTAGATTTCATATTGCTACTATTGCGGTGGCATAGGCTCAGGAGTTTGCGCGGGGCTGAAAAAACTACTTTTACTTTGGAACGTTCCGCCACTTTTTTCAAATTGTGTGAAATCTTGTGGAAGTACGGTATGACGACAACTTTTTTCGCGTTAGTTTTTGAGGGCTCCTCAGTTGAGGGCATCTGGCGATGCTTTCTGAGCAACGTTTCAGCTACAGAGGATTGCACACTTAATGGATAACCTGCTTCAGATAGCCGGTCGGACTGGTGCTCAAAACTAACCGCAACTTCATGCTCGCATGACTTTGATAAAGCATTATGAAAGCAAAGCTTTACAATTGATCTCTTTACTAATTTGGAGTGTGCCGCGTTGTATGGAAGGACCGGTTTATTACATCGAGGTTCATAGCGCCAACAGAAATGATCTGTGTGGAAGGTGAACATGATGTCAAGGAACTTGATCACATTGTTATCAGGCATTTCATGCGTGAGAGTTAGGGGCTTAAAGCTATCTTTAAAACAAGAAAGAATGTCTAACGCGTATGACTGGTTACCTAGGGGGTCGTTGTCAAACAGGATGAGATAGTCGTCTACAAATCTATATATAGGTCAAACCGGAAGGTGTATTAATGACAGACTTAGACAACATAACAACAATGTAAAAAATGGACGTGATGGATGGCTTGCGATTCACTGCAAGACATGTGGGTGCCAACCTGTGTTCAGCGCATGTACAATTGTCGAATCGCAGAAAGATAAATTGACGAGAGAAATTATCGAAGCTGAGAACATTGTTAGATTAGGTCCCGAATGCGTCAGCACGCCGTCTGTTAACTTATCTGGTAAAGAGCTCGAGTTTCTAAGAAGTTGATTGTTGTACTCACCTGGTGGCGCAAGAGTGGTGCATAAAAAACTGTGTGCTCAGGAAATAAACTTTTGTTGGTAGTTTGCGCTCTGTGTGTTGTCGTCTCTTCTTTTAGTCCCTGTCTCGTTTGCGCGATTCAACCCTCAAGTTAACATGAAAATCATGACACGCATGTCATGTACAGCATGACTTACGTGCCACGCTCATGGGGCGCTGGCGGCCGCTTCGCTAGCTTGATATACACCAAACTTGGTATCTTGCGACGTGACTGTGTGACGAACATAAAAACACAAGTTAACACGAAAATCATGACACGCATGTCATGTACAGCATGACTTACGTGCCACGCTCATGGGGCGCTGGCGGCCGTTTTGCTAGCTTGATATACACCAAAATTGGTATCTTGCGACGTGACTGTGTGACGAACATAAATAACGCGAGTTGACATGAAAGTCATGACGCACATGCCATGTACAGCGTGACCTACGTACCACGCTCATAGTGCGCTGGCGGCCGTTTCGCTAGCTTGATCTACCCCGAAATTGGTATTGCGCGACGTGACTGTGTGACGAACATAAAAACACGAGTAAACATGAAAATCATGACACGCATGTCATGTAGAGCATGACTTATGTGCCACGCTCATGTGGCGCTGGCGGCCGTTTCGCTAGCTTGATCTATCCCAAAATTGGTATTGCGCAACGTGACTGTGTGACGAACATAAACACACGAGTTAACATGAAAATCATGACACGCATGTCATGTACAGCATGACTTACGTGCCACGCTTATGGAGCGCTGGCGGCCGTTTCGCTAGCTTGATATACACCAAAATTGGTATCTTGCGACGTGACTGTGACGAACATAGATAACACGAGTTAACATGAAAGTCATGACACACATGTCATGTACAGCATGACTTATGTGCCACGCTCATGGGGCGCTGGCGGCCGTTTCGCTAGATTGATCTATCCCGAAATTGGTATTGCGCGACGTCTCTGCGTGAAGAACATAAAAACACGAGTTAACATGAAAATCATGACACGCATGCCATGTACAGCATGACTTACGTGCCACGCTCATGGGGCGCTGGCGGCCGCTTCGCTAGCTTGATATACACCAAATTGGTATCTTGCGACGTGACTGTGTGACGAGCATAAAAACACAAGTTAACGCGAAAATCTTGACAAACATGTCATGTACAGCATGACTTACGTGCCACGCTCATGGGGCGCTGGCGGCCGTTTTGCTAGCTTGATATACACCAAAATTGGTATCTTGCGACGTGACTGTGTGACGAACATAAATAACGCGAGTTGACATGAAAGTCATGACGCACATGTCATGTACAGCATGACCAACGCACGCTCATGGTGCGGTGGCGGCCGTGGCGCTAGCTTGATCTACCCCGAAATTGGTATTGCGCGACGTGACTGTGTGACGAACATAAAAACACGAGTTAACATGAAAATCATGACACGCATGTCATTTAGAGCATGACTTATGTGCCACGCTCATGTGGCGCTGGCGGCCGTTTCGCTAGCTTGATCTATCCCAAAATTGGTATTGCGCAACGTGACTGTGTGACGAACATAACAACACGAGTTAACATGAAAATCATGACACGCATGTCATCTACAGCATGACTTACGTGCCACGCTTATGGGGCGCTGGCGGCCGTTTCGCTAGCTCGATATACACCAAAATTGGTACCTTGCGACGTGACTGTGTGAAGAACATAAATGACACGAGTTAACATGAAAATCATGACACGCATGTCATGTACAGCATGACTTACGTGCCACGGTCATGGTGCGCTGGTGGCCGTTTCGCTAGCTTGATCTACCCCGAAATTGGTATTGCGTGACGCGACTGTGTGACGAACATAAATAACACACGAGTTAACATTAAAATCATGACACGCATGCCATGTACACCATGACTTACGTGCCACGCTCATGGGGCGCTGGCGGCCGTTTCGCTAGCTAGATCTACCCCGAAATTGGTATTGCGCGATGTGACTGTGTGACGAACATAAAAACACGAGTTAACATGAAAATCATGACACGCATGTCATGTACAGCATGACTTATGTGCCACGCTCATGGGGCGCTGGCGGCCGTTTCGCTAGCTTGATCTATCCCGAAATTGGTATTGCGCGACGTCTCTGTGTGAAGAACATAAAAACACGAGTTAATAGAACTTTTTGTTGGGCTAGTTGTACATGCTTACTGAAAAACCAAAAAGACGCGTACCATCAAGGAAAAAAGTAAGGACAGGACGCCCTTTCTGTCCTGTCCTTACTTTTTCTCCTTGATGGTACGCGTCTTTTTGGTTTTTCAGTAAACACGAGTTAACATGAAAATCATGACACGCATGTCATGTACAGCATGACTTACGTGCCACGCTCATGGGGCGCTGGCGGCCGCTTCGCTAGCTTGATATACACCAAACTTGGTATCTTGCGACGTGACTGTGTGACGAACATAAAAACACGAGTTAACACGAAAATCATGACACGCATGTCATGTACAGCATGACTTAGGTGCCACGCTCATGGGGCGCTGGCGGCCGTTTTGCTAGCTTGATATACACCAAAATTGGTATCTTGCGACGTGACTGTGTGACGAACATAAATAACGCGAGTTGACATGAAAGTCATGACGCACATGTAATGTACAGCGTGACCTACGTACCACGCTCATGGTGCGCTGGCGGCCGTTTCGCTAGCTTGATCTACCCCGAAATTGGTATTGCGCGACGTGACTGTGTGACGAACATAAAAACACGAGTAAACATGAAAATCATGACACGCATGTCATGTAGAGCATGACTTATGTGCCACGCTCATGTGGCGCTGGCGGCCGTTTCGCTAGCTTGATCTATCCCAAAATTGGTATTGCGCAACGTGACTGTGTGACGAACATAAACACACGAGTTAACATGAAATCATGACACGCATGTCATGTACAGCATGACTTACGTGCCACGCTTATGGAGCGCTGGCGGCCGTTTCGCTAGCTTGATATACACCAAAATTGGTATCTTGCGACGTGACTGTGACGAACATAGATAACACGAGTTAACATGAAAGTCATGACACACATGTCATGTACAGCATGACTTATGTGCCACGCTCATGGGGCGCTGGCGGCCGTTTCGCTAGATTGATCTATCCCGAAATTGGTATTGCGCGACGTCTCTGCGTGAAGAACATAAAAACACGAGTTAACATGAAAATCATGACACGCATGCCATGTACAGCATGACTTACGTGCCACGCTCATGGGGCGCTGGCGGCCGCTTCGCTAGCTTGATATACACCAAAATTGGTATCTTGCGACGTGACTGTGTGACGAGCATAAAAACACAAGTTAACGCGAAAATCTTGACAAACATGTCATGTACAGCATGACTTACGTGCCACGCTCATGGGGCGCTGGCGGCCGTTTTGCTAGCTTGATATACACCAAAATTGGTATCTTGCGACGTGACTGTGTGACGAACATAAATAACGCGAGTTGACATGAAAGTCATGACGCACATGTCATGTACAGCATGACCAACGCACGCTCATGGTGCGGTGGCGGCCGTGGCGCTAGCTTGATCTACCCCGAAATTGGTATTGCGCGACGTGACTGTGTGACGAACATAAAAACACGAGTTAACATGAAAATCATGACACGCATGTCATTAGAGCATGACTTATGTGCCACGCTCATGTGGCGCTGGCGGCCGTTTCGCTAGCTTGATCTATCCCAAAATTGGTATTGCGCAACGTGACTGTGTGACGAACATAACAACACGAGTTAACATGAAAATCATGACACGCATGTCATCTACAGCATGACTTACGTGCCACGCTTATGGGGCGCTGGCGGCCGTTTCGCTAGCTCGATATACACCAAAATTGGTACCTTGCGACGTGACTGTGTGAAGAACATAAATGACACGAGTTAACATGAAAATCATGACACGCATGTCATGTACAGCATGACTTACGTGCCACGGTCATGGTGCGCTGGTGGCCGTTTCGCTAGCTTGATCTACCCCGAATTGTATTGCGTGACGCGACTGTGTGACGAACATAAATAACACACGAGTTAACATTAAAATCATGACACGCATGCCATGTACACCATGACTTACGTGCCACGCTCATGGGGCGCTGGCGGCCGTTTCGCTAGCTAGATCTACCCCGAAATTGGTATTGCGCGATGTGACTGTGTGACGAACATAAAAACACGAGTTAACATGAAAATCATGACACGCATGTCATGTACAGCATGACTTATGTGCCACGCTCATGGGGCGCTGGCGGCCGTTTCGCTAGCTTGATCTATCCCGAAATTGGTATTGCGCGACGTCTCTGTGTGAAGAACATAAAAACACGAGTTAATAGAACTTTTTGTTGGGCTAGTTGTACATGCTTACTGAAAAACCAAAAAGACGCGTACCATCAAGGAAAAAGTAAGGACAGGACGCCCTTTCTGTCCTGTCCTTACTTTTTCTCCTTGATGGTACGCGTCTTTTGGTTTTTCAGTAAACACGAGTTAACATGAAAATCATGACACGCATGTCATGTACAGCATGACTTACGTGCCACGCTCATGGGGCGCTGGCGGCCGCTTCGCTAGCTTGATATACACCAAACTTGGTATCTTGCGACGTGACTGTGTGACGAACATAAAAACACGAGTTAACACGAAAATCATGACACGCATGTCATGTACAGCATGACTTAGGTGCCACGCTCATGGGGCGCTGGCGGCCGTTTTGCTAGCTTGATATACACCAAAATTGGTATCTTGCGACGTGACTGTGTGACGAACATAAATAACGCGAGTTGACATGAAAGTCATGACGCACATGTAATGTACAGCGTGACCTACGTACCACGCTCATGGTGCGCTGGCGGCCGTTTCGCTAGCTTGATCTACCCCGAAATTGGTATTGCGCGACGTGACTGTGTGACGAACATAAAAACACGAGTTAACATGAAAATTATGACACGCATGTCATGTAGACTTAAATGTAAACATTTCGACAGAAGTCTGTCTGGCTGGGTAGAAGAATTAAGAAGTTGAAATACCTCCAGCCACAAATTCTTGGAGGAAACCCGACGTTTCGAGACCGGCTTGGTCTCTTCTTCAGGGGTGACTGTGCTGATCAGGGGGGCTTCGTCGCAGCTTGTTTTTGGCTCCGCCTTTCTTTTTCCCTCACATTCCGGAGGCCGTGCACGTAGATCGGAGGCATTGTTCCGAGGGACCGGTTCACATTCGCAGGTGTGTTCTGGATGTGCCACGACTCGAGTAAGAGCCTCCTTCCCAGATTCCTTTCCGTTTCTATGATGGCAGCGCCCTCGAAGTCAATTTTGTGGTCGTGCTTCTCGCAATGCTCTGCAAGGGCACTGCGTTGCATTTCCATCTTTCTGACGTCGTTTTTGTGTTGGCGCATTCTTTCCAGGAAGCACTTACTCTCGCCTATGTAGCTCGCTGGACAGTCAGCACATGACACTTTGTAGACCACGCCCTGGTGTTGCTCCCGGGATGGTCGATCTTTCGGCCGCGGTAGTAAGCGAGCGAGCGTTGAGGCCGGCTTGTGAACCACCGTGACCCCAGCTTTTCCGAGAACCCTGGCGAGCTGTTCGCTAGTTCCCGGAACATACGGGATGACGACTCGTTGGGCTGGTTTCTTCGATACCATTGTATCCGGTGGGGTGGCCAGCGTGGGAGGAGGGTCGCGTGTGTCGTTCGCAGGTGCGTCTCCGCGGTGGGGAAGCTGATCTCTCGGCATGCGGCGTGCCACACGGCGGATGAAAGCTGTCGTGTATCCGTTCTTTCTTAACTCGGCCACGATCCTCTCTTCTTCTCTCTTTCTCTCTCCTTCTGATGTGCAAATGGCTCTTGCTCGTGAAAGAGTGCCGACACCACGGAAGCTTTGTGGGCAGTGGGGTGACTCGAGGTGAAATGCAAATACCTGCCGGTGTGCGTTGGTTTTCTGTACACCGAGAAGGTCATGCGTTCGCCTTGTCGTCGTACTAAAACATCGAGGAACGGTAGCGCTCCGTCTTGCTCTCTTTCCACCGTAAACTGGATTGCTTGGTCGACGGAGTTAAGATGTTCGAGGAAGCTGTCTACCGCTGTTCTCTTTATGATGCAGAAGCAGTCGTCCACATACCTCACAAATACTTTTGGCCTTTCAATAAAGGAACGCAGTGCCGCCTCTTCTACGTGCTCCATTGCGAGGTTCGCAGCTGTAACGGAGACGGCTGCTCCCATCGCGGTCCCGTTGGCCTGTCTGTAGAAGTCCCCGTTGACACTAAAGTATGTTCCCTTGAGGCAGTACTCCAGTAGGCGGCACAGCTCATCGGTGCTCAGGCAGGTTCTTTCACTCAGGAGTTCGTCGTCATTCAAAGCTGCCCGTGCGCAAGATACCGCTAGTGTTATGGGCACGCTGGTGAACAGGGACACGACGTCGAACGATACGAGGCACTCATCACTGCTCACGGTCACTTCCTTCATGCGCTCCACGAAGTGGCTGGCGTTGCGTATGTGGGTTGGTGTTTTTCCCACGAGCGGCGCCAGAGTCCGGTGGAGATATTGGGACAGCGCACGGAGTGGAGAAGATGTAAAATCCACGATCGGACGGAGCGGGATGGTGGGCTTATGGATCTTTGGAAGCCCGTAAAATCCTGGTGCAGAGCCGTTCCTGCAGATGAGCTGGAGATAGATGGCTCTTGCCTCTTGGTGTCCTTTGAAGATATCCGCCAGAAGCTTGTTTAGTTCCCTTTGGACTCTTGGTGTGGGGTCTTTCGTCAGCTTTTCATAGGCCGGGCTTTGGAGCAAATCCTGAACTTTGTCGTCGTACGCCTCCCTATCAAGCAGGACCATCGCGTTGCCTTTGTCGGCCGGGAGGATGACAATCTTTTCATCCTTTCGGAGCGCACGGATCGCATTGCTCTCCTCTCTCGACAGGTTGTGCTCACGGTGTTTTCCTATTTTTGATAGTACACCGATGGCCTTGAGACGGATGTTCTCTCGAATTCCACTGTCGAGTCTCCTGATGCCTTCCTCGGCAGCCGCAATGATCTTTGGTAGTGGCGGACACGTCGTGGTCGTGTTAAAATTGTGTCCCTTTGCCAGCACGTCGTGCTCGGTCGGGGAGAGTTGTCTGGAGGACAAGTTGACGACGAAATTTTCGTTCACCGGACTGCGGTGGCGTTTCCCTTGAAGCGTCGCAAGCTTGCCTTTGTGAGCTGCTTGTTGCTTCCGAGCTGTTGTTGCAGCCACATCCCGCGCGAATTCTTCCAACGACGGAAAGATGTTGGGCAGTCGATGTTGTAGCTGTCGTCGAAGGAAGAACAGGTCTAATTCCTTCTTCTTGATCACGTTGTGGCACTCATGGATTCGGGCTTTGAGCAGGCGTCGTTCAGCTTGTGCGACGATCTTGTTGCCCTCCGCCGTGTGCACCATGCGTTTAAGTTGAAGGCTTCGCGGTATTGCGTTCATCTCCCGGCAGGTCTTCGAGAAGTCGAGATGAGTCCGATAGGTCGTGATGCCTCGTGCTACGTTCACGTAACGCTTTGCGAGAAGAGCTGCCTCTTGACCAAAGTCAGTGCGTAAAGACTTAAATGTAAACATTTCGACAGAAGTCTGTCTGGCTGGGTAGAAGAATTAAGAAGTTGAAATACCTCCAGCCACAAATTCTTGGAGGAAACCCGACGTTTCGAGACCGGCTTGGTCTCTTCTTCAGGGGTGACTGTGCTGATCAGGGGGGCTTCGTCGCAGCTTGTTTTTGGCTCCGCCTTTCTTTTTCCCTCACATTCCGGAGGCCGTGCACGTAGATCGGAGGCATTGTTCCGAGGGACCGGTTCACATTCGCAGGTGTGTTCTGGATGTGCCACGACTCGAGTAAGAGCCTCCTTCCCAGATTCCTTTCCGTTTCTATGATGGCAGCGCCCTCGAAGTCAATTTTGTGGTCGTGCTTCTCGCAATGCTCTGCAAGGGCACTGCGTTGCATTTCCATCTTTCTGACGTCGTTTTTGTGTTGGCGCATTCTTTCCAGGAAGCACTTACTCTCGCCTATGTAGCTCGCTGGACAGTCAGCACATGACACTTTGTAGACCACGCCCTGGTGTTGCTCCCGGGATGGTCGATCTTTCGGCCGCGGTAGTAAGCGAGCGAGCGTTGAGGCCGGCTTGTGAACCACCGTGACCCCAGCTTTTCCGAGAACCCTGGCGAGCTGTTCGCTAGTTCCCGGAACATACGGGATGACGACTCGTTGGGCTGGTTTCTTCGATACCATTGTATCCGGTGGGGTGGCCAGCGTGGGAGGAGGGTCGCGTGTGTCGTTCGCAGGTGCGTCTCCGCGGTGGGGAAGCTGATCTCTCGGCATGCGGCGTGCCACACGGCGGATGAAAGCTGTCGTGTATCCGTTCTTTCTTAACTCGGCCACGATCCTCTCTTCTTCTCTCTTTCTCTCTCCTTCTGATGTGCAAATGGCTCTTGCTCGTGAAAAGAGTGCCGACACCACGGAAGCTTTGTGGGCAGTGGGGTGACTCGAGGTGAAATGCAAATACCTGCCGGTGTGCGTTGGTTTTCTGTACACCGAGAAGGTCATGCGTTCGCCTTGTCGTCGTACTAAAACATCGAGGAACGGTAGCGCTCCGTCTTGCTCTCTTTCCACCGTAAACTGGATTGCTTGGTCGACGGAGTTAAGATGTTCGAGGAAGCTGTCTACCGCTGTTCTCTTTATGATGCAGAAGCAGTCGTCCACATACCTCACAAATACTTTTGGCCTTTCAATAAAGGAACGCAGTGCCGCCTCTTCTACGTGCTCCATTGCGAGGTTCGCAGCTGTAACGGAGACGGCTGCTCCCATCGCGGTCCCGTTGGCCTGTCTGTAGAAGTCCCCGTTGACACTAAAGTATGTTCCCTTGAGGCAGTACTCCAGTAGGCGGCACAGCTCATCGGTGCTCAGGCAGGTTCTTTCACTCAGGAGTTCGTCGTCATTCAAAGCTGCCCGTGCGCAAGATACCGCTAGTGTTATGGGCACGCTGGTGAACAGGGACACGACGTCGAACGAGACGAGGCACTCATCACTGCTCACGGTCACTTCCTTCATGCGCTCCACGAAGTGGCTGGCGTTGCGTATGTGGGTTGGTGTTTTTCCCACGAGCGGCGCCAGAGTCCGGTGGAGATATTGGGACAGCGCACGGAGTGGAGAAGATGTAAAATCCACGATCGGACGGAGCGGGATGGTGGGCTTATGGATCTTTGGAAGCCCGTAAAATCCTGGTGCAGAGCCGTTCCTGCAGATGAGCTGGAGATAGATGGCTCTTGCCTCTTGGTGTCCTTTGAAGATATCCGCCAGAAGCTTGTTTAGTTCCCTTTGGACTCTTGGTGTGGGGTCTTTCGTCAGCTTTTCATAGGCCGGGCTTTGGAGCAAATCCTGAACTTTGTCGTCGTACGCCTCCCTATCAAGCAGGACCATCGCGTTGCCTTTGTCGGCCGGGAGGATGACAATCTTTTCATCCTTTCGGAGCGCACGGATCGCATTGCTCTCCTCTCTCGACAGGTTGTGCTCACGGTGTTTTCCTATTTTTGATAGTACACCGATGGCCTTGAGACGGATGTTCTCTCGAATTCCACTGTCGAGTCTCCTGATGCCTTCCTCGGCAGCCGCAATGATCTTTGGTAGTGGCGGACACGTCGTGGTCGTGTTAAAATTGTGTCCCTTTGCCAGCACGTCGTGCTCGGTCGGGGAGAGTTGTCTGGAGGACAAGTTGACGACGAAATTTTCGTTCACCGGACTGCGGTGGCGTTTCCCTTGAAGCGTCGCAAGCTTGCCTTTGTGAGCTGCTTGTTGCTTCCGAGCTGTTGTTGCAGCCACATCCCGCGCGAATTCTTCCAACGACGGAAAGATGTTGGGCAGTCGATGTTGTAGCTGTCGTCGAAGGAAGAACAGGTCTAATTCCTTCTTCTTGATCACGTTGTGGCACTCATGGATTCGGGCTTTGAGCAGGCGTCGTTCAGCTTGTGCGACGATCTTGTTGCCCTCCGCCGTGTGCACCATGCGTTTAAGTTGAAGGCTTCGCGGTATTGCGTTCATCTCCCGGCAGGTCTTCGAGAAGTCGAGATGAGTCCGATAGGTCGTGATGCCTCGTGCTACGTTCACGTAACGCTTTGCGAGAAGAGCTGCCTCTTGACCAAAGTCAGTGCGTAAAGACTTAAATGTAAACATTTCGACAGAAGTCTGTCTGGCTGGGTAGAAGAATTAAGAAGTTGAAATACCTCCAGCCACAAATTCTTGGAGGAAACCCGACGTTTCGAGACCGGCTTGGTCTCTTCTTCAGGGGTGACTGTGCTGATCAGGGGGGCTTCGTCGCAGCTTGTTTTTGGCTCCGCCTTTCTTTTTCCCTCACATTCCGGAGGCCGTGCACGTAGATCGGAGGCATTGTTCCGAGGGACCGGTTCACATTCGCAGGTGTGTTCTGGATGTGCCACGACTCGAGTAAGAGCCTCCTTCCCAGATTCCTTTCCGTTTCTATGATGGCAGCGCCCTCGAAGTCAATTTTGTGGTCGTGCTTCTCGCAATGCTCTGCAAGGGCACTGCGTTGCATTTCCATCTTTCTGACGTCGTTTTTGTGTTGGCGCATTCTTTCCAGGAAGCACTTACTCTCGCCTATGTAGCTCGCTGGACAGTCAGCACATGACACTTTGTAGACCACGCCCTGGTGTTGCTCCCGGGATGGTCGATCTTTCGGCCGCGGTAGTAAGCGAGCGAGCGTTGAGGCCGGCTTGTGAACCACCGTGACCCCAGCTTTTCCGAGAACCCTGGCGAGCTGTTCGCTAGTTCCCGGAACATACGGGATGACGACTCGTTGGGCTGGTTTCTTCGATACCATTGTATCCGGTGGGGTGGCCAGCGTGGGAGGAGGGTCGCGTGTGTCGTTCGCAGGTGCGTCTCCGCGGTGGGGAAGCTGATCTCTCGGCATGCGGCGTGCCACACGGCGGATGAAAGCTGTCGTGTATCCGTTCTTTCTTAACTCGGCCACGATCCTCTCTTCTTCTCTCTTTCTCTCTCCTTCTGATGTGCAAATGGCTCTTGCTCGTGAAAAGAGTGCCGACACCACGGAAGCTTTGTGGGCAGTGGGGTGACTCGAGGTGAAATGCAAATACCTGCCGGTGTGCGTTGGTTTTCTGTACACCGAGAAGGTCATGCGTTCGCCTTGTCGTCGTACTAAAACATCGAGGAACGGTAGCGCTCCGTCTTGCTCTCTTTCCACCGTAAACTGGATTGCTTGGTCGACGGAGTTAAGATGTTCGAGGAAGCTGTCTACCGCTGTTCTCTTTATGATGCAGAAGCAGTCGTCCACATACCTCACAAATACTTTTGGCCTTTCAATAAAGGAACGCAGTGCCGCCTCTTCTACGTGCTCCATTGCGAGGTTCGCAGCTGTAACGGAGACGGCTGCTCCCATCGCGGTCCCGTTGGCCTGTCTGTAGAAGTCCCCGTTGACACTAAAGTATGTTCCCTTGAGGCAGTACTCCAGTAGGCGGCACAGCTCATCGGTGCTCAGGCAGGTTCTTTCACTCAGGAGTTCGTCGTCATTCAAAGCTGCCCGTGCGCAAGATACCGCTAGTGTTATGGGCACGCTGGTGAACAGGGACACGACGTCGAACGAGACGAGGCACTCATCACTGCTCACGGTCACTTCCTTCATGCGCTCCACGAAGTGGCTGGCGTTGCGTATGTGGGTTGGTGTTTTTCCCACGAGCGGCGCCAGAGTCCGGTGGAGATATTGGGACAGCGCACGGAGTGGAGAAGATGTAAAATCCACGATCGGACGGAGCGGGATGGTGGGCTTATGGATCTTTGGAAGCCCGTAAAATCCTGGTGCAGAGCCGTTCCTGCAGATGAGCTGGAGATAGATGGCTCTTGCCTCTTGGTGTCCTTTGAAGATATCCGCCAGAAGCTTGTTTAGTTCCCTTTGGACTCTTGGTGTGGGGTCTTTCGTCAGCTTTTCATAGGCCGGGCTTTGGAGCAAATCCTGAACTTTGTCGTCGTACGCCTCCCTATCAAGCAGGACCATCGCGTTGCCTTTGTCGGCCGGGAGGATGACAATCTTTTCATCCTTTCGGAGCGCACGGATCGCATTGCTCTCCTCTCTCGACAGGTTGTGCTCACGGTGTTTTCCTATTTTTGATAGTACACCGATGGCCTTGAGACGGATGTTCTCTCGAATTCCACTGTCGAGTCTCCTGATGCCTTCCTCGGCAGCCGCAATGATCTTTGGTAGTGGCGGACACGTCGTGGTCGTGTTAAAATTGTGTCCCTTTGCCAGCACGTCGTGCTCGGTCGGGGAGAGTTGTCTGGAGGACAAGTTGACGACGAAATTTTCGTTCACCGGACTGCGGTGGCGTTTCCCTTGAAGCGTCGCAAGCTTGCCTTTGTGAGCTGCTTGTTGCTTCCGAGCTGTTGTTGCAGCCACATCCCGCGCGAATTCTTCCAACGACGGAAAGATGTTGGGCAGTCGATGTTGTAGCTGTCGTCGAAGGAAGAACAGGTCTAATTCCTTCTTCTTGATCACGTTGTGGCACTCATGGATTCGGGCTTTGAGCAGGCGTCGTTCAGCTTGTGCGACGATCTTGTTGCCCTCCGCCGTGTGCACCATGCGTTTAAGTTGAAGGCTTCGCGGTATTGCGTTCATCTCCCGGCAGGTCTTCGAGAAGTCGAGATGAGTCCGATAGGTCGTGATGCCTCGTGCTACGTTCACGTAACGCTTTGCGAGAAGAGCTGCCTCTTGACCAAAGTCAGTGCGTAAAGACTTAAATGTAAACATTTCGACAGAAGTCTGTCTGGCTGGGTAGAAGAATTAAGAAGTTGAAATACCTCCAGCCACAAATTCTTGGAGGAAACCCGACGTTTCGAGACCGGCTTGGTCTCTTCTTCAGGGGTGACTGTGCTGATCAGGGGGGCTTCGTCGCAGCTTGTTTTTGGCTCCGCCTTTCTTTTTCCCTCACATTCCGGAGGCCGTGCACGTAGATCGGAGGCATTGTTCCGAGGGACCGGTTCACATTCGCAGGTGTGTTCTGGATGTGCCACGACTCGAGTAAGAGCCTCCTTCCCAGATTCCTTTCCGTTTCTATGATGGCAGCGCCCTCGAAGTCAATTTTGTGGTCGTGCTTCTCGCAATGCTCTGCAAGGGCACTGCGTTGCATTTCCATCTTTCTGACGTCGTTTTTGTGTTGGCGCATTCTTTCCAGGAAGCACTTACTCTCGCCTATGTAGCTCGCTGGACAGTCAGCACATGACACTTTGTAGACCACGCCCTGGTGTTGCTCCCGGGATGGTCGATCTTTCGGCCGCGGTAGTAAGCGAGCGAGCGTTGAGGCCGGCTTGTGAACCACCGTGACCCCAGCTTTTCCGAGAACCCTGGCGAGCTGTTCGCTAGTTCCCGGAACATACGGGATGACGACTCGTTGGGCTGGTTTCTTCGATACCATTGTATCCGGTGGGGTGGCCAGCGTGGGAGGAGGGTCGCGTGTGTCGTTCGCAGGTGCGTCTCCGCGGTGGGGAAGCTGATCTCTCGGCATGCGGCGTGCCACACGGCGGATGAAAGCTGTCGTGTATCCGTTCTTTCTTAACTCGGCCACGATCCTCTCTTCTTCTCTCTTTCTCTCTCCTTCTGATGTGCAAATGGCTCTTGCTCGTGAAAAGAGTGCCGACACCACGGAAGCTTTGTGGGCAGTGGGGTGACTCGAGGTGAAATGCAAATACCTGCCGGTGTGCGTTGGTTTTCTGTACACCGAGAAGGTCATGCGTTCGCCTTGTCGTCGTACTAAAACATCGAGGAACGGTAGCGCTCCGTCTTGCTCTCTTTCCACCGTAAAGAAAGATGGAAATGCAACGCAGTGCCCTTGCAGAGCATTGCGAGAAGCACGACCACAAAATTGACTTCGAGGGCGCTGCCATCATAGAAACGGAAAGGAATCTGGGAAGGAGGCTCTTACTCGAGTCGTGGCACATCCAGAACACACCTGCGAATGTGAACCGGTCCCTCGGAACAATGCCTCCGATCTACGTGCACGGCCTCCGGAATGTGAGGGAAAAAGAAAGGCGGAGCCAAAAACAAGCTGCGACGAAGCCCCCCTGATCAGCACAGTCACCCCTGAAGAAGAGACCAAGCCGGTCTCGAAACGTCGGGTTTCCTCCAAGAATTTGTGGCTGGAGGTATTTCAACTTCTTAATTCTTCTACCCAGCCAGACAGACTTCTGTCGAAATGTTTACATTTAAGTCTTTACGCACTGACTTTGGTCAAGAGGCAGCTCTTCTCGCAAAGCGTTACGTGAACGTAGCACGAGGCATCACGACCTATCGGACTCATCTCGACTTCTCGAAGACCTGCCGGGAGATGAACGCAATACCGCGAAGCCTTCAACTTAAACGCATGGTGCACACGGCGGAGGGCAACAAGATCGTCGCACAAGCTGAACGACGCCTGCTCAAAGCCCGAATCCATGAGTGCCACAACGTGATCAAGAAGAAGGAATTAGACCTGTTCTTCCTTCGACGACAGCTACAACATCGACTGCCCAACATCTTTCCGTCGTTGGAAGAATTCGCGCGGGATGTGGCTGCAACAACAGCTCGGAAGCAACAAGCAGCTCACAAAGGCAAGCTTGCGACGCTTCAAGGGAAACGCCACCGCAGTCCGGTGAACGAAAATTTCGTCGTCAACTTGTCCTCCAGACAACTCTCCCCGACCGAGCACGACGTGCTGGCAAAGGGACACAATTTTAACACGACCACGACGTGTCCGCCACTACCAAAGATCATTGCGGCTGCCGAGGAAGGCATCAGGAGACTCGACAGTGGAATTCGAGAGAACATCCGTCTCAAGGCCATCGGTGTACTATCAAAAATAGGAAAACACCGTGAGCACAACCTGTCGAGAGAGGAGAGCAATGCGATCCGTGCGCTCCGAAAGGATGAAAAGATTGTCATCCTCCCGGCCGACAAAGGCAACGCGATGGTCCTGCTTGATAGGGAGGCGTACGACGACAAAGTTCAGGATTTGCTCCAAAGCCCGGCCTATGAAAAGCTGACGAAAGACCCCACACCAAGAGTCCAAAGGGAACTAAACAAGCTTCTGGCGGATATCTTCAAAGGACACCAAGAGGCAAGAGCCATCTATCTCCAGCTCATCTGCAGGAACGGCTCTGCACCAGGATTTTACGGGCTTCCAAAGATCCATAAGCCCACCATCCCGCTCCGTCCGATCGTGGATTTTACATCTTCTCCACTCCGTGCGCTGTCCCAATATCTCCACCGGACTCTGGCGCCGCTCGTGGGAAAAACACCAACCCACATACGCAACGCCAGCCACTTCGTGGAGCGCATGAAGGAAGTGACCGTGAGCAGTGATGAGTGCCTCGTCTCGTTCGACGTCGTGTCCCTGTTCACCAGCGTGCCCATAACACTAGCGGTATCTTGCGCACGGGCAGCTTTGAATGACGACGAACTCCTGAGTGAAAGAACCTGCCTGAGCACCGATGAGCTGTGCCGCCTACTGGAGTACTGCCTCAAGGGAACATACTTTAGTGTCAACGGGGACTTCTACAGACAGGCCAACGGGACCGCGATGGGAGCAGCCGTCTCCGTTACAGCTGCGAACCTCGCAATGGAGCACGTAGAAGAGGCGGCACTGCGTTCCTTTATTGAAAGGCCAAAAGTATTTGTGAGGTATGTGGACGACTGCTTCTGCATCATAAAGAGAACAGCGGTAGACAGCTTCCTCGAACATCTTAACTCCGTCGACCAAGCAATCCAGTTTACGGTGGAAAGAGAGCAAGACGGAGCGCTACCGTTCCTCGATGTTTTAGTACGACGACAAGGCGAACGCATGACCTTCTCGGTGTACAGAAAACCAACGCACACCGGCAGGTATTTGCATTTCACCTCGAGTCACCCCACTGCCCACAAAGCTTCCGTGGTGTCGGCACTCTTTTCACGAGCAAGAGCCATTTGCACATCAGAAGGAGAGAGAAAGAGAGAAGAAGAGAGGATCGTGGCCGAGTTAAGAAAGAACGGATACACGACAGCTTTCATCCGCCGTGTGGCACGCCGCATGCCGAGAGATCAGCTTCCCCACCGCGGAGACGCACCTGCGAACGACACACGCGACCCTCCTCCCACGCTGGCCACCCCACCGGATACAATGGTATCGAAGAAACCAGCCCAACGAGTCGTCATCCCGTATGTTCCGGGAACTAGCGAACAGCTCGCCAGGGTTCTCGGAAAAGCTGGGGTCACGGTGGTTCACAAGCCGGCCTCAACGCTCGCTCGCTTACTACCGCGGCCGAAAGATCGACCATCCCGGGAGCAACACCAGGGCGTGGTCTACAAAGTGTCATGTGCTGACTGTCCAGCGAGCTACATAGGCGAGAGTAAGTGCTTCCTGGAAAGAATGCGCCAACACAAAAACGACGTCAGAAAGATGGAAATGCAACGCAGTGCCCTTGCAGAGCATTGCGAGAAGCACGACCACAAAATTGACTTCGAGGGCGCTGCCATCATAGAAACGGAAAGGAATCTGGGAAGGAGGCTCTTACTCGAGTCGTGGCACATCCAGAACACACCTGCGAATGTGAACCGGTCCCTCGGAACAATGCCTCCGATCTACGTGCACGGCCTCCGGAATGTGAGGGAAAAAGAAAGGCGGAGCCAAAAACAAGCTGCGACGAAGCCCCCCTGATCAGCACAGTCACCCCTGAAGAAGAGACCAAGCCGGTCTCGAAACGTCGGGTTTCCTCCAAGAATTTGTGGCTGGAGGTATTTCAACTTCTTAATTCTTCTACCCAGCCAGACAGACTTCTGTCGAAATGTTTACATTTAAGTCTTTACGCACTGACTTTGGTCAAGAGGCAGCTCTTCTCGCAAAGCGTTACGTGAACGTAGCACGAGGCATCACGACCTATCGGACTCATCTCGACTTCTCGAAGACCTGCCGGGAGATGAACGCAATACCGCGAAGCCTTCAACTTAAACGCATGGTGCACACGGCGGAGGGCAACAAGATCGTCGCACAAGCTGAACGACGCCTGCTCAAAGCCCGAATCCATGAGTGCCACAACGTGATCAAGAAGAAGGAATTAGACCTGTTCTTCCTTCGACGACAGCTACAACATCGACTGCCCAACATCTTTCCGTCGTTGGAAGAATTCGCGCGGGATGTGGCTGCAACAACAGCTCGGAAGCAACAAGCAGCTCACAAAGGCAAGCTTGCGACGCTTCAAGGGAAACGCCACCGCAGTCCGGTGAACGAAAATTTCGTCGTCAACTTGTCCTCCAGACAACTCTCCCCGACCGAGCACGACGTGCTGGCAAAGGGACACAATTTTAACACGACCACGACGTGTCCGCCACTACCAAAGATCATTGCGGCTGCCGAGGAAGGCATCAGGAGACTCGACAGTGGAATTCGAGAGAACATCCGTCTCAAGGCCATCGGTGTACTATCAAAAATAGGAAAACACCGTGAGCACAACCTGTCGAGAGAGGAGAGCAATGCGATCCGTGCGCTCCGAAAGGATGAAAAGATTGTCATCCTCCCGGCCGACAAAGGCAACGCGATGGTCCTGCTTGATAGGGAGGCGTACGACGACAAAGTTCAGGATTTGCTCCAAAGCCCGGCCTATGAAAAGCTGACGAAAGACCCCACACCAAGAGTCCAAAGGGAACTAAACAGCTTCTGGCGGATATCTTCAAAGGACACCAAGAGGCAAGAGCCATCTATCTCCAGCTCATCTGCAGGAACGGCTCTGCACCAGGATTTTACGGGCTTCCAAAGATCCATAAGCCCACCATCCCGCTCCGTCCGATCGTGGATTTTACATCTTCTCCACTCCGTGCGCTGTCCCAATATCTCCACCGGACTCTGGCGCCGCTCGTGGGAAAAACACCAACCCACATACGCAACGCCAGCCACTTCGTGGAGCGCATGAAGGAAGTGACCGTGAGCAGTGATGAGTGCCTCGTCTCGTTCGACGTCGTGTCCCTGTTCACCAGCGTGCCCATAACACTAGCGGTATCTTGCGCACGGGCAGCTTTGAATGACGACGAACTCCTGAGTGAAAGAACCTGCCTGAGCACCGATGAGCTGTGCCGCCTACTGGAGTACTGCCTCAAGGGAACATACTTTAGTGTCAACGGGGACTTCTACAGACAGGCCAACGGGACCGCGATGGGAGCAGCCGTCTCCGTTACAGCTGCGAACCTCGCAATGGAGCACGTAGAAGAGGCGGCACTGCGTTCCTTTATTGAAAGGCCAAAAGTATTTGTGAGGTATGTGGACGACTGCTTCTGCATCATAAAGAGAACAGCGGTAGACAGCTTCCTCGAACATCTTAACTCCGTCGACCAAGCAATCCAGTTTACGGTGGAAAGAGAGCAAGACGGAGCGCTACCGTTCCTCGATGTTTTAGTACGACGACAAGGCGAACGCATGACCTTCTCGGTGTACAGAAAACCAACGCACACCGGCAGGTATTTGCATTTCACCTCGAGTCACCCCACTGCCCACAAAGCTTCCGTGGTGTCGGCACTCTTTTCACGAGCAAGAGCCATTTGCACATCAGAAGGAGAGAGAAAGAGAGAAGAAGAGAGGATCGTGGCCGAGTTAAGAAAGAACGGATACACGACAGCTTCATCCGCCGTGTGGCACGCCGCATGCCGAGAGATCAGCTTCCCCACCGCGGAGACGCACCTGCGAACGACACACGCGACCCTCCTCCCACGCTGGCCACCCCACCGGATACAATGGTATCGAAGAAACCAGCCCAACGAGTCGTCATCCCGTATGTTCCGGGAACTAGCGAACAGCTCGCCAGGGTTCTCGGAAAAGCTGGGGTCACGGTGGTTCACAAGCCGGCCTCAACGCTCGCTCGCTTACTACCGCGGCCGAAAGATCGACCATCCCGGGAGCAACACCAGGGCGTGGTCTACAAAGTGTCATGTGCTGACTGTCCAGCGAGCTACATAGGCGAGAGTAAGTGCTTCCTGGAAAGAATGCGCCAACACAAAAACGACGTCAGAAAGATGGAAATGCAACGCAGTGCCCTTGCAGAGCATTGCGAGAAGCACGACCACAAAATTGACTTCGAGGGCGCTGCCATCATAGAAACGGAAAGGAATCTGGGAAGGAGGCTCTTACTCGAGTCGTGGCACATCCAGAACACACCTGCGAATGTGAACCGGTCCCTCGGAACAATGCCTCCGATCTACGTGCACGGCCTCCGGAATGTGAGGGAAAAAGAAAGGCGGAGCCAAAAACAAGCTGCGACGAAGCCCCCCTGATCAGCACAGTCACCCCTGAAGAAGAGACCAAGCCGGTCTCGAAACGTCGGGTTTCCTCCAAGAATTTGTGGCTGGAGGTATTTCAACTTCTTAATGTCATGTAGAGCATGACTTATGTGCCACGCTCATGTGGCGCTGGCGGCCGTTTCGCTAGCTTGATCTATCCCAAAATTGGTATTGCGCAACGTGACTGTGTGACGAACATAAAAACACGAGTTAACATGAAAATCATGACACGCATGTCATGTACAGCATGACTTACGTGCCACGCTTATGGGGCGCTGGCGGCCGTTTCGCTAGCTTGATATACACCAAAATTGGTATCTTGCGACGTGACTGACGAACATAGACAACACGAGTTAACATGAAAGTCATGACACACATGTCATGTACAGCATGACTTATGTGCCACGCTCATGGGGCGCTGGCGGCCGTTTCGCTGGATTGATCTATCCCGAAATTGGTATTGCGCGATGTCTCTGCGTGAAGAACATAAAAACACGAGTTAACATGAAAATCATGACACGCATGTCATGTACAGCATGACTTACGTGCCACGCTCATGGGGCGCTGGCGGCCGCTTCGCTAGCTTGATATACGCCAAAATTGGTATCTTGCGACGTGACTGTGTGACGAACATAAAAACACAGGTTAACGCGAAATCTTCACAAATATGTCATGTACAGCATGACTTACGTGCCACGCTCATGGGGCGCTGGCGGCCGTGTCGCTAGCTTGATCTACCCCGAAATTGGTATTGCGCGACGTGACTGTGTGACGAACATAAAAACACGAGTTAACATGAAATTCATGACACGCATGTCATGTAGAGCATGACTTATGTGCCACGCTCATGGGGCGCTGGCGGCCGTTTCGCTAGCTTGATCTATCCCGAAATTGGTATTGCGCGACGTTTCTATGTGAAGAACATAAAAACACGAGTTAACATGAAAATCATGACACGCATGTCATGCACAGCATGACTTACGTGCCACGCTCATGGGGCGCTGGCGGCCGCTTCGCTAGCTTGATATACACCAAAATTGGTATCTTGCGACGTGACCGTGTGACGAACATAAAAACACGAGTTAACACGAAAATCATGACACGCATGTCATGTACAGCATGACCTACGTGCCACGCTCATGGGGCGCTGGCGGCCGTTTTGCTAGCTTGATATACACCAAAATTGGTATCTTGCGACGTGATTGTGTGACGAACATAAATAACACGAGTTGACATGAAAGTCATGACACATGTCATGTACAGCATGACCTACGTACCACGCTCATGGTGCGCTGGCGGCCGTTTCGCTAGCTTGATCTACCCCGAAGTTGGTATTGCTTGATGTTACTGCGTGACGAACGTAAATAATAGGACTTAACATGAAAACCATGACACGCATTTTCCTTAGTGACATACAAGACGATGTATGCAGCTCTTTGCTGGCTGCTTCGCATTACGTCGATTCCCTCAATGCGTGGGATCTGCCGGCTTTTTTTTCTCTCTTCGCGGCTACGATTATCAGGCATTATTGCAATAATATTAAGATTGTCAGATACACACGTATATCTTCAGAAGTGCATGAACAAGTCAGAAAAACACAGCAGTTTCTTGTTGCGTGCCCCAATAGGAAGCTTTACTGAATTTTAATGCTGCTCAAAATTTTAGTAGTGGGATTGCTTTCTCTCAAGCTGAGCAATACCGCCATCTTTTCCCGTTAGGCCTCGTTTCGTTGCCCCCGTAAACACACCGGCAGTTTGGCCCGCAGTTTGTTGCGTCATCCTGCAGTTCGCTACATATCTGAAAAGACGAGCGAATGGGTGCAGTAATTATTACTGCAGAAGAATTGACATTTAGGCAAGTTGGAATTGGTTATGCGTTATTGAAATAGGCAGTGCGCTGTGTTGTACTTCTCGTGTCCTCGTTATCGCGCTGGCAGTCAAAGCTGAAGCAGTGTGTCATCTTCTTTAGATTTAACAAGGACCGCAAGACAGCTACCATGTATCCTAGATACTGACATTCGGAATCATGTCTCAAAATCATTTTCATATAGTTTGAGATTTATTGGTCCTAGACAGTTCACGAGCTTCTGAATGATGTTGACGTTTCTTCTATATCTTCAATCTTTATGGAAACGCTAAATGCCAGATCATTTTAATGCTAGCGCTGTCGCTCTCCGGTTTGTCTGTCTCGGTATGGGGATCGCATAAAAAATGCACAGTTTCCCTGTCAGGGCGAAGGGATGATTGTGACAGCAACAAATTGAAATGTTATGGCTAGCAGCTAGGTCATCAGTATTCAATATAATGTAACCCAACGAAACACGGCCGTAAGGAAACGCGGCCGCTGGAGCGGGGGAAACGACATTCGTGCTGTCTCTCGCTTCAACGCAAACGTCGTGGTGAGGGCACAGCGTGTAGAAATGTATGACACTCCTGGAAAGTGCTTCTAACATATATGCGGCCGGCGGTTTGTGAATCTCTCCGGAGTTATGCAGAACGACCCCATGGTTCTAGTTCTCAGCTCCTCAGGGCTATGGCTGCTGGCGGCACGGTGGCCCTTGATCTGGCGCGCGTAGATGCGCAGACCATCGCCTTGTTTTTGTTGGTTACTGCCGCCGCATATGCCTGTTGTCTCCGTCATTCAAGTGGTGTGGTCCAAAAGCTAGCGTCGGTGTACTAAGTATCGGGATCACTTCGTTTCTCGGGGGAGTTTCGTTCTCGCGCTTTCCCGCACTTTAATTACGTAGCGGGTGCATGTTCTAGCGGACTCTTCCCGCAATAATTTAAGCCCATAGGTAATTCAGTACGACGACTGTTTCGTCTCCACGATATTGTAATGTCAGTGGATATTGAATATTCGCTGTAGTTCGCTACGCATGTACGTGATGCTGAGTCGTTCTCTTTGTGTGATAGTCCTGCCGAACGCTTCGCTTGCTTTCTATTATGCCAAGCATCTCGCAGCGGGTTATATTGCTTTGTGGGCGTAGCGTGCCGTAGTACCATAAACTAATCTACGTAATGAAAGATATCAAGTGTCATAGACGCAATAAACTGTTCCTTAGGAAACGGTGAGATGGGCGAAGCGTAGAGCACTTCGGTAGAGCACATCCTAGACGGCCCTTTACAGCATTTGAAGTGAAACCAAAATTTTTCGCGGGGACCTGGCTGGCCGTTGGGTAGATTTAAAAAGGAGCCAGAATTCAAGCTAAAAGTAGCCAAAGCAGTCACGCCATTGAGCTTTATCGCCAAATTTTTAGTGAAATTGAACAAAATCGGTATAATGACTAATTTTTATTATTATACAATAAGTATGATTTTGAATATGTAAAAACACAGAAATAAGAGCACAAATATTTCGCTCTTGCTTGGTCTTCAAGCCACAGGTGAGTTGCAAAAGAGGATGTAATTATTACTTCATTAATTTCATTCATTTATTGAGTTATTGATGTACCCTCAAGGTCAACAGCATTATGGAGGAAAGTGAATAAAACACAAACATAAGGTAACAGAATGCAGTGCATAAGAAATAACGATGAATAAACTTCCAATAAACTAGTGCTTGTGGATTGGTGGCTACTGCTTCGCAAAAACGACGATTAGCCCCATTTAATCGGGCGGAAGGTGATTCCGCTCAACTGCTGCGTGCAGTCGGAGAGCTCCGGAAAATGATTTGATTTTACGAAATAGAATGCCTGCAATAATGCGATAACCGAAGCCATGGGATATATAGTACGCTCTTGAGATAAATCTGTCGGGAATAGCGCTACGGTGGTATAATCTATCCCCATCAGCGGCGGTGTGTGCAATTGTACACTTCAACTACGGAGGCGCGTCACGCACCGCGTGTTTCTTCAAATGGCTCCAAACGCTATGTGCCCATTCCTGCAGGCTTCCTGAGTGGATAACTAGCGTTCATTGAACTTCATTGTGCTGCGTATTGCTCCAGAGGATCATTTTGCTGGCAGCACTACCATGTTAGACGATCGTTCGACGTGCAGCGTTCCAGGACCAACGTCAAGAGTATTATTTTTATTTGCTCGCAACCAATACAACGATAAACTAACTGTGCATGCACTCTGGACCTAATATTTCATTGTTTTTATTAGAGGATGGTAGCTGACTGATTGCAGAATAAGGAGATACTTAATTACATGCTAATTAACATTATTCACTGAAACTCACACAAAAGAACACATTCCTTCATTTCCTTTCTTGGAATGTAGTACTAAGTGCCTTAGAATCATCGCATGCGAATTTGACGCGTTTGCAGAAAGCGCATCATACTTCGCGCCTCAAGAGGCTATGAAATAAATTTAAGTGGCTAAACATTTAATGCACTGTTTGGGACGGGGGGGGGGGAGGTCTCTTTACCATACCACTCGTGTATGATAGTTGTTCAGAGATACCAAACAATGGCATCGTGGCTGCAGAAGTTGATCTATGGCTTACCAGCTTTGTATTGCAATACGTTGGTTGTCTGTAGTCAGGCTGCGCTCTGGATTCACCTCTGCAAAATTTTACATAACCCTTAAAGAATGCCCAAGCTTCTGACACCACACATTCTGACTCGCAAGTGTAGACTGCTGTGCTCTCAGTGTCGAAAATTCAATTTTTTAGTGCAAAAATTGCTAGAGGCATAATGAAGAAATACTGTGATTAGAAAAAGTTTATTTCATCGTAGGACGCTACGAACATTTAGAAACAGTGTCCGTACAACAAGAACATTAACATACACAAATGACAAAACACAATATGCATAAAACGTTTTAACAGAAGTGTCGAAGTCCACAGGGTGTCCCTAAAGCATGCTACTAAGAACTAGCATACGCACACTTATCACAATATGTACAATGTACATGACGATGTATATACACAATACACGACATGATGAACATGCGAGCAAATATGTACAGCAGATGTTATGGTACATGTAATTTACATAATTTACAGTTTTAGCATGAAATGTGTATATACAAGAACCTACATCGCTACGGGGATATGCACACACAGAAATAATAAATACAAACAGACTATATGCATTAATATTCACTGTGTGATAACCTGGCTACAAGAACCAAGTCAGATGAAAAACTAGCCGCACTCGTCCATTAACTACCGACAGGAAGCGGCACAACCACTGCCGTAGAAATTCCTCTTCCCCAAGGAAGAACAATTCCTCCGACAAAAAAGAGCGGTTCCGAGTACAACCGTTCCAAAATCGGAAACAGAGCACGACGACGGTGACGTGCTGCAACAGCCTCGCACCTGTTACGCCACAAACAAAAAGCCCCCGCTGCAATTAGAAAGCGTGCAAAGCGGCTACGCGAGCAACGACCAGATGTGACAAAACGATTAACTCCTAGGCCACGGAAACCAGTGTTAACGGCATTCCAAAATACCCTTGCAATTATACATTGCTACAGCACATGCTGGTTAGACTCTTGTAGCGGACAGTTCGGACAAGTTGAAGATGGGACCATGCCCCACCTCTCCACTCTGTCTCGTGCTGGGAGTACTCTCCATGCCAGCCGCCACATGAAGTCGCGGAGATGGCCATTTCTCAGAAAAAAAAGCTTCATAGTTACCAAAAAATTCATCCTGGTCCGGTGATCGAACCCGGGACTAACTCCTTCCGGGGTGGTCGTTCTACCAACTGAGCGAGCCAGGAAGCTAGCAATGGTCAGCGCGAGTGTGAATCGATCGATAAATCGAAGCACATGGGCATAGAAGGCCGCAAATGAGTCTCGTGGAAGCCCCCAAGGTGGCAAAATCGTTCTTAACGGGAAAGCTGACAAGCACCACCTACGAGCGGCGTTGGCTAGCATACGCTTTTCTGAGAAATCCGTATGTTAGCATCCGTAATGGATGCGAACACATAAATCCGTATGTGGCATCCTGCCGAGCATTGATGAGCATTTACTTGGTGTGTGTGTGTGTGTCTATGTGCACGTGTTCGTGCGTGTCCGTGTGTGTGTTCGTAAATGTGTGTGTGTGTGTACGTGAGTCTGTACGTGCGTGTGTGTGCGTGTTTGCGTTTGTGTGTGAGTGTGTGTGTGTGTGTGTGTGTGCGTGCGCGTGTGCCCGTGCGTATGTGTGCGTATCTGTGTTTGTGTTTGCGTCTATGTGCGTGCGTATGTGTGCGTGCCCGTGTGTGTCCGTGCGTGCGTTGGTGTGTCTGCGTGCGCGTGTGTGTTCGCGTGTGTGCGCGTCCGTCTGTGTGTTCGCGTGTGTGTGTGTTGGGGGTGCTATCACACCCTGTAAAGGCGTTTGCGCCTCATGGCGCACGCTCGTCTCGCGGATTAGCCGCAGTTAGCATTACAGCCGCAGAGCGAGAGGTGATGCTGCGGTCGTGCGGTTTAAGAGAGAAAGAGATTCTTTATTTGGGAAAATTAGGTGAATAGTGGGGGTAAGTGACGCAGTAACTGTCTCTCAGGCGAGGACACCACAACCGCGACACCTGGGGGGAAAGGGGAGAAAAGTATACGACAAGTTAGAGTGGAGGAGGAGGCCTGGGGAGTTAAACACATCACTGGGGGGAGAGGGGGAAAAAGAAGAAAAAAAAGGGAACACGCGATAAACACATGACTGAAAAAAAAAACCACGGAAGTTCTGTTTGTTGGGGGCTTCGTCGGCGTGGTTCAGAGAAGACGGTCGGCCAGTTGCGCGGCTTCGATGTAGTTGAGGACCGCGCGCAGGGCAGGGCGCACGCGATGGGCTGATCCTACCGGGTGCAGAATGTCATCTACCGTGGCAGACGGAAGTCCCAGCTGCTTGGAGACACGATCGAGCGCTTCGCGGTGGGTGGAGAGGTTGGAGCAGGAAAGGAAGAGATGCGCCACGGTTTCCCTCTCTCCGCAGTCACTGCAGAGAGGCGAGGACGCACTTCGGGAGGCAAACAACCTCCTCCGGCAAGATGACGCCAAAAAATCGCTGTCACCTCGCCGCCGTCCTCGCAAGGTTCGCAAGAGTCTTGCTCAGCCACGCAGGTACAAACGACCCGCCACTGTTGTGCCAGGCTCCACAAACCAGGCGCCCGAACCGCCATCCAGCCCCGGCCCCTTCAACTCCACGGGCGCCGTTCCCTCCACAGTCGAGAAAGACGCTGCTGCCATCTTGGCTCGTCCTCCCTCCCAAGTCGGCCATTTTAACGCCGAGGCAGATTCCAGCGAGCAAGTCACGGTGGATCAGGAGGGTAACGACCGCATTGGCATTCCAGAGGGGAACCAGGAGGGACAATGCCCCTTGCCAAACAAGAACCCTCCCCCTCCCATCGCAGGGGGGAGCGAAGAAATCACTGCCTCAACAGCTTCGTGGAATGAAGCCACACGAGCGCCCACCAGGCCCCTTTCCCCCTTTGCTGACGTCACGGAGGAAGCACAGCTGACTCCAGGGAACCCAGCTCCCGCTCACACGTGCACAGCAAGGTCAGGCGAGCCATTGCCCATTCTTGAGGGAAAGGAGCCCCTGAATGGCGTGCCCTCCTCCCCACTCCCTCGCGCCAACCGCGTGCTGGGACAGCTGACGGCTGAAGATTTCCCCGCCCTCTCCCCCACTGGAGCCCCGAGCGCTACAGAGCTTTGCGCACCAAGTGTTCCCATCAACACCGGGCGTCGGTCTCAGCGTGCTGAGAAGCCCGCTGCCAGCGACCCACGCCCCCGGCCCCCACGGCACACAAGCCCCGGCACCCAGCTGGAGACGGTACTCTACAGACCGGCTGTGAGGAGAGAAACTTTCCGAACAGCCACGCAGGAAGCCATCTCCTCCTGTTTGGCTCCTCTGGAGGGCGTCAGTCGCGTCCGCGTAAATTTCGGTCGCAACGTCGTCGCGGTCGACGTCACCGCCGGAACTCCACTCGACCCCCTGCTCGCTGTGGCTGACATCTGCGGCATTGCTGTGCGCGCGAAGCAGGCGTCGACGAACACCTGCAGCGGCGTCATCTATAACGTCGACCCCGCGCTAGACGAGGATTCCATCCGCGCCAACATCGCGTCACGGTTGCCTGTCCTTCAGTGCTCTCGCTCTGGTCGCCACGTTATTGTGCGCTTCGCCGGCAACAAGGCTCCCCCTGATGTGGAACTTTTCAAACAGCGCCGGCCCGTGCGTGCTCGCCGTCCACGACCAACCCAGTGTGAGCTCTGCGGACGCTATGGGCACACGGACGTAACATGCACGTCTGAGCGGCGATGTGTGCGTTGTGGCGGACCGCACCCCCCGGTGAGTGCACCGCGAAGAAGGCGAGGTGCTTCTATTGTGGCGCAGCTCACCCTGCTACCGAGCCCCGCTGCCCTCGTTGGCAGGAAGAGCGGCGCTTGTTGGAAGTGCGCGCCGAATCGTCGCTCCCAATCTCGCGCCGTGAGGCGCTCGCTATCGCGCGTGGACAGAATACAGGAGACCCAGCAACACCCGGCTCTACCACCATGTCCCGTGCCCACCCCCTGGTTTGCGAGAACTTTTCGTACGCGGCGGCCGCTGGTCTTCCGTCTGCAAAGAGCTCACAAACCGCCACAGACAAGAGAAACTGTGATCGCTGTGCTCTCGGCAGCGCTGACAGCCGCTATGGATTTTCTCCCTCTCGGCTGCCCCGTTCGCCCGCTCTGTGCTGCAGCGCTGGCCACCCACCTTGCGTTAACAAATGATGGCGAGTGATCGACACGAGTCTAGGCCACGCATACTGCAGTGGAACTGCCGTTCACTGCGTCGCCGACAAGCAGAGCTCGCAGCGATCCTTCCCCTGCGCGACTACGACGTCCTTGCTTTGCAGGAGACGTATGTTCGCGTGGAGGATGTTTCGCTGCCCGGCTACATCGGCTACAGCAGTTCCACGCAGTGTGCGCTCGCTGAGTGCAATAATGCGCCGTGCTGTGACACCGCCCACCCGCCCGGGAAGCCGCGCGCCGGTTTGTACATTCGTGACACACTCGCTCATGCGCTTGTCCCCACAGAACATCTATGCTGTGCGACGAGTGAGTGCGTTGCTGCCACGGTCCGTGTGGACGGCGTGGACACTTCTGTCGCGAGTGTTTATGTGCGCCCAGTCGTCGCGGCCAGCTGCGCGTTTGTGCCGCGCCTTGTCGCCGTGCTTGCGCGTGACCACGTACTGTGTGGAGACTTCAACGCGCACCACGTCAGCTGGGGTTGCCGTACCACGGATGCGCGGGGTAGGGACCTATGCGACGCGATCAGTTCGGTGGGACTCCTCGTACTAAACTCCGGAGAACCCACCTTCATCCGTCGCAGTGCGGCCTCGACAGTGATTGACCTGGCGCTGGTGTCAGAACGCTGCTCCTACGAGTGGAAACGCCACGCTGACACTGCTGGTTCTGATCACTACCCGATCACACTCCTCCCGTGCCACCCCAGCCGTGGTGCTGTTCGTGAATACAGTGTTGTACGGTGGCCACTTTTCTGTGACCTGTGCGCGAGCGTGCAGAGCAGTGATGATTTCTTTTCGCGCATCGCGGACTGTGCTGAGCGTGCCACAACGCGCTGTGTTGTTCCCGCCGGCACACCCTGCCCTGACATCAAGCCGCTCAAACTCCGCGCAGTTCGCCAGCGAGCACAGCGGCGGGCGCTGCGCTCCTCGGCCCCCGGCGCATGGACAGAGTACAACCGACTCGACGCTGTGTGCCGGCGGCACGCCCAGCGGCTACGCGACCGCAGCTGGACGGGCGTCTGTTCCTCTCTGAGTGATCAACGAGGACGTCGCCGCGGCTGGCACATCATGCGCGTCCTGATAAACCCGAAAGTGTCGCGCTACCCAGTGCTCGCCATAGCCGTTGCGCAGGGCATCACTGAAAGGGAGCTTGCTGAACTGCTTGCCGCCTCTTTCGCGCCTCCTTCCCCTCCTAGAGCGGGGAGCGCTGGCGGTGTCACGACAAACGCCGCACCCCCGCTCCCTCCCGTGGATCCCATCACCTCAGCTGACATTCGCTCTCTCTGCAAGGAGGACTTCTCCCTCTACGAACTGGAACGGGTTCTCCTCAGAAAGCGCAAGCGCAGCGCCCCCGGAGCGGACAAAATCACTCATCAGCTGTTGAGAAACCTGGATGCCTCCCAGCGCCCACTCTTGTTGGATGCATTCAACAGAGTTTTCTCCAGTGCTGTCCTCCCGGAAGAATGGCGTTCCGCGACTGTGATTCCTGTCCTCAAACAAGGCAAACCGCCGCGATCGGTGACGTCATACAGGCCCATCTCTCTCACTTCTGTGGCGGGCAAAACTATGGAGGAGATGGCTCTTTACCGGCTACAGTGGATCGCGGAGGTGCGCAACGCTTTCCCACCAGAGCAGTGTGGATTCCGGCCACATCGCGCGACCATCGACTGCATTGCTGCAGTCGTGAGCACCCTCGAGCAGGCCCTTCACGATGGAGAAATGGCCATCCTACTCCTCCTTGACATAAAGTCGGCATTCGACTCGCTCCCCCACTCGTCTATCATCAGTGCTGTGCGCGCGCTAGGTGTTGAGGGCAAACTCTTGAACTACGTTCAGGCCTTCCTCACTGACCAAACGTTTACTGTGCGCGTGGGCGGGGCGACAAGTGCGCCGCGATCTGTCAGCTGTGGCGTCCCACAAGGCAGCGTCCTCAGCCCGTTTTTGTTTAATCTGGTGCTCGCGCCGCTCGTCAAGTGCCTACCAGAAACGGCTGTGTTCCCTGTTCGCGCAGTGGTGTACGCTGATGACGTCGCATTGTATGTGCGTGGTCCGACCCGAAAGTGCTCGGTGGTGCGCGCTTGCATGCAGGAGGCCCTCCAATGTGTGGCCGCCTTCGTGAGAAACATCGGACTCGCGATCTCGGCGCCGAAAACCGAGGCCCTCGTCGTCCACCCTCGTGCTGAAGCCCGACGACGTCTTCCGTGCCTTCAGCTGGATGGTGCACCAATTGTTTGGAGTAGCAACGTCCGCTACCTCGGCCTGACGATAGACAATCGCCTCCGATGGTTCCCGGCGGTGCGACGTGTACGACAGACGACGCGTCGCGTGGAATCGGCCGTGCGCCAACTACTCGCAGGCGGCAACGGCTGCCCCGCTGCCTTCGCCTGCACCATCTACGAGGCGATGGCTCTATCTGCCATCCACTACGCACTGCCGATCTGCAAACTCCAGGCGCCACAGTGGCGACTGATTGACCAGGACCACCGCCGAGTCATCCGCATGTGTCACGGAATGCCTCGTGGCTCTCGTGTGGCCGAGACCCTCGCGGAGGCTCGTGCGTGGCCTGCGTCGCTCACGGCGGACCTGCGCGCATTGTGCCACTTGCAGCGTCTCCACCGAGCGCCTGATGCAGGTCCCCTCCTCTCGCGGTTACGTGCTGTGCCATACTCACGTGTAGGCCAACTTATCGACGTGTACGACGGTGTTGTGGCTGACGATCCCGCACGCCTTTCGCGCTGGCCACCCCCTCACCGTCGAGTGCCCCTTCGAGTGAACTTGCACCTGCCGGGCATTCGATCCAAACGCCACACCCCCATCAGTGCCATTGCTCAGGAGGCCGCGGCGCGGATGTATGAGGACCTGGCCGGGAGGACGCAGCTGTTCACCGATGGGTCCGTCCTGCAGGATCGCTCAGCCGCGGCCGCCTGCATAGCCCCTCAGCTCAGCTCGGAACGACAGTGCCGCTTGCGATACTGTGCATCCTCAACAACAGCTGAGCTAGTCGGGCTCCAGCTGGCTGCAGACCTCCTGCGCAATTCGCCGGCCGTCACGAGCGCAGCAATCTTCTGCGACTCGAAACCTGCACTCCGCCAGCTCGCGAGGGAGGAACGAGGCCCCCTTCTTGCTCAGCGTGCCGCTCTCAGCCTGCTGGCCCTCCAGGAACGAGGCTGTGATGTGGTCCTTCAGTGGCTCCTTTCACACGTCGGCATCGCGGGCAACGAGGCTGCAGACGAACTCGCAAAACGAGCACACTCCGCCGAGACTTCGCTGACGGATTACACCAGCTCGTTCGACTCGGCACGCAACAACCTTCGCCGGGAGCTGGTGCGCGAGCATCCTGACGCACGGGTCGCCTCCGGACACCCCCCTCCTCCCATCCCAGCCACTGGTTTCACTCGCCGCGAGCGCGCGCTTCTTCTTGCCCTGAGGACCGGTTCTGTGTGGCCCGCGGAACGCAGGCATCGTCTTCGCGGCGCCGCTGCACCGAACTGCACCGATTGCGGCGCGATCGAAACCCTGTGCCACCTATTGTTTGACTGTCCGTCTCTCAACACTGCGCGGAAGCGGCTCGCCATGAAGTACCGCCTCGTCGGACTGCCGTGTGCGACCCTACAGGACTTGCTCCATCCCACCGGCCACGTACACCGTCGCCGATCAGCCCTTGCGGCCCTACTAGCTTTTCTCGAGGATGCCGGCCTAGTCGAACGAATTTTCTAGCCGCTCACCACGGTGACTCGGACGCCCGTTCTCCTGCCCCCCCCACCCCCTCACTGTTTTTTTTTTTTTCACTCATACCTTTCTTTTTCTTCTTTTACCATACTCTTTTCACTATCACTGTCCCTTTAATCCCCAATCCCCCGTGAGTGTATCGGTTGAGGTGTCCTCACTTGAGAGACAGTTCTCGTGCACTCTACACCCAATTTTCATTTTCATTTCCTTCTTCCTTTTAAGAATCACCCCCCCCCCCCCGTGGTGGAGAGCCGGCGGCCGTGCGCTCGTCGGGGTGGTTTCGCACGAGCTCTCGCCAAAGGTTTCGGCGCGCTGAGTCCACGGAGTCCGCGCACGTTGTCAGTGGAACAGCTGGGTCGTGTGCTGTCTTTGCCAGGTCATCGGCAGCCTCGCTCCCTGCGATGCCAACGTGCGACGGTATCCACTGGAGAGCCACGCCGCATCCGTGTTCGCGCAGACTGTGGAGTGACCACGCCACACGTTGTGCGAGTGGGGAGGCGCGTTCCTCTTTGGCGAGCTGGCGGAGGGCAGACCTCGAGTCGGTGTAGATTGTCGCGCGTGTGACTTGCGGCGTTTCACGGATGAGGTCGGCAGCAAGGTGTATTCCTACCAGTACAGCCGTGGTGGAGGAGGCGCGTAGGCGAGCCGGCATTGGCGCTTCAATGCCAGCTGTGGTGCCGCGCAGGCAGCGGCCGCAGAGTGGTCCCGAAGCACGGAGGCATCAGTGAAAAACTGTGTCCTTCCATCAAGGTCCTGGTCCATTCTGGCTGCGACTTCCTGCGCGATAGCACAGGCCGGTGTGTTGCGCTTCGAGCGCACGCCTGGGAGCTCGAAGCCGATGGGGAGCGGCACTCTCTGGTGAGGGGGGGGGGGGGGGCACGGGGGAATCTCGGGTGCGGAGTCCACGACGATAGAGTCAAACGTGTCGAATAGTGTTCCGACATGCGAGTTGGGCAGTGTCCGCAACTGGGACAGGATGGCGGCCCCATCCGGTGCACGTTGGAGGCGCTCGAGGTGGTAGAGCGCGCGCAGTTCGCCTGTGAGTGACGCCGGCCAGGCACCTGTCTCCGCGAGCGTGGCAGCCACTCTCGAACCGCGCGGGAGTCCGTGACACATGCGGAGAACTCGGCGATGGTCAGCGTCGATGGCACTCCACTGTATGGGGCGAAGGCTGCACAGAGGAAGCGCGTAATGCACTCTGGACATTGCCATGGCCTCGTAGATGTTCATCGCGAAGGAGGCCGGTCATCCGGCTCCTCGCGCGAGAATCCGTCGGACCGCACCCTCGAGCAGTGGCGCGGTGGCGCCGCACTGTCGGCGAGGGTGGACCGGCGTGCAGAGAACGGCAGCGACTCCCTTTGTGGTTCGGTAGCGTGCGTGGATGGACCTCTCGTGGTGCGTCGAACGTCGGTGACGCCATAGGAGTATCTACCGGGGGTCAAAAGGGCGCTGCTCCACCCCCTTCCAACTCCCAAATGTTGAGGGGCTGAGTTCCCCCCCCCCTTTTTTGTGAGAGTTCACTGCCGACAGCGCACAGGCAAACCAACTGTGGCAAAGTTTTCGTTTGACACAACTGTCACAAAATTAGATTATGAAATTTAGATGTATCCCCAGCTTCTGCAGTGAAGATCGTCTTCCGTGCCTCACCACGACGCACCGTATGTTCTTTGCGGCGCGAGTCGCCTATGCAACGCTTTGATACCTTGCGCTCTCGCATTGTGGAGGAGGCTACAGCTGAGTAGGGGCTCCCAGGCGTCAGTCTTCCGTCCTGTGCTTATTCCATTCTACCTGAAATCAAATTTACATAACGGCGACGCAAGCTATTGCGGAAACCAGCAGCATTTATGAAGAATTCAGTCAACTAATGTTACTGCAATTCACAGGAAATGCTTATGCTTTTTTCTTCGAAAACGTACAGCATTGCCTGCCCTATTCCCTTGGCTGAACTGAGTCGATGAGCGCGTAGATGCGCTGAGTGTTACTTGGGCAGAGCTGACGCGGAACGGCGGTGGATGAATATTCCGCCTGTGTTTCCCAATGAACGAGACAACCTCCTGTGCTGTTGCGGAAGACAGAGCCGCGGTTTCGTCATGCCGCGTCAAATGACTTGCGGCGATGATGATCCATTGGCTGCCGATAGAAGTACATGGATGAAGTCTCCTTAATCATTCACAACACTGTCAAATGGGTGGACAGTAAAGGGACGCATCTGGCGAAGCACAGTAGAGACATCCGACAGAGATTTG
Organism: Rhipicephalus sanguineus; assembly: GCF_013339695.2. Lineage (NCBI taxonomy): Eukaryota > Metazoa > Arthropoda > Arachnida > Ixodida > Ixodidae > Rhipicephalus > Rhipicephalus sanguineus. The sequence continues at coordinate 150,619,321 of NC_051179.1, forward strand.
CGACGTTGGCAGGCAAGAAAGCGCTACGGTGAAATTTATATATCCCGCTGCGCCTGTCGGTGCCACAGCACTTGGTTCCGAAACAGCACGGGGACCTGACAAAAATGCGCATATGGTGACAATCCGCGCGTTTTGGCTTCGACTATATCCAGTACATAGAGTAGTGAGAAGCTATGACAACGGGTGGCAGGGGCACCAACGTTGTCTTTGCTGAGGAGTAAGTATGAGAGTGCATCAGCGTAGGAGTACCTGCGCCCAGAGCGATAAACGAGGTGAGTACGGGGTTGCCGTTGGGTATATTAGAAAAGGAGACAAAACTCAAGCTAAAAGTAGCCAAAGTAGCCATGCCAAATAATTATACCGCCCAAGTTGTAGCCAAAATAAATGAAAGCGATGTTATGAATAGAGTTGGTATTAATGAACAATAAATAATGTTATTTTGAATAAGCAATAATGTAGGAAGGTTCTGGAAACAAATAGCGGCAAAAAAAAACGTGGGACTAGTAGAAGAAAGCAACAGGACAAGCGCATTCTAACAACGGTTGTTAGAATGCGCGTGTCCTGTTGCTTTCTTCTACTAGTCCCAGGGGCGTAGCCACGTTAGGGCACACCGGGCCCGTGCCCTCCCGAATTTTTTTTTGCCAGAGCATACAGAGCAGAAAATGACACTCGACCACATCTGCCTGCTCGTCCCCACTATAGATCAAGGAGGTGCCCCCCCCCCCGAAAAAAATTTCTGCCTACGCCCCTGACTAGTCCCACGTTTTTTCGCGCTATTTGTTTCCAGAATGAATTACCAACTCGCCAAACTGTCTATCCTTCTGAATGTAGGAAGAGGAGCACAATATTTTCCCCTCTTGATTGCGCTTCAAGGCACGAGCAATTGTGGGCCAACAACTCGGTAGAAAAATGAAATGTTGAAGCTGTTTTTTCTTGAAGCAGTAGACCGAAATTGATACAGAGTTACCATACAACAGTCCCGCTTCAGGTAGCGAAGTCTGGTTGCAGATCAAGAATCCAGCTTCATTTTGTTGCAGGTATCTCTTTTTGTCAAGTTCACAACAAAGCAGGCGCTGTGCTTCAGCATTAAAAACTGGTCCCGCAGCTTCAGTATATATGGCGGGCAGCATAAGCAGTGTGCTAGCCACGCGTTTTCTTACATGCACGTAACTTCGTCACTCTATCTTTGTAGTCGCGCCGCGCGATGGGTGCCTGAATGTGCACCAGCACGCTGGCGGAATGAGGATGTGGGCACGAATCGGCCAACACGGCAGAAATAGCGTAGAAACAATGACAATTCTATAGGGTTGCTTACTATTTTACCTGCACATAGTAGAATAAATGGCTAGTAAATGCGCCAGAACAGAAGTTCAAGGTAGCCATAATGTAGTCATGGCGCCAACCGGAAATTTTCATTGCCAGGCAAGATCGTACAGTAGCCAACTTCGCGCAAACTAACCACCCTGGACAACCTTGAGGGAATATGACATTCTCCAAGTTTGAGGAAGGGTAATAAAAGGCGTTGCAACTCAGAACTAGCAGACGATCTGTCTTAGGCGAACTAGTACCTAGCAAAAAAAAAATCACGTCATCTCCTGCTAAAGAGATCCATGAGGCGATGCGAAGCAGCGTTTCGGCATGTCGAGCCCGCGTTTCAGAAGGGGAGTGGACAGGGGGAGGGGAGATGGGGAAGCGGAGAGGGGAGTGGAGAGGGGAGTGGATATGAGGTGTGTGGAGAGGGTTCACGCATGCTCAGTAAGGGGGGTCACGCCGCACACCACCGGTTTGAACTCCGTCATAAGATGCTTCGCATCTAAAAACGACACTCAGAGCCAGCGATAGCAGCGTGAGCAGTCGTCGGTCGTCGATAAACTGATCTACGGTGGTCGAAACGCGTCGCACCTTTGTACAAGCGTCATCCTATACTTTCGCGTAAATGCTGGTACTTTAATATGTTCTGGAGTGTACGCGCCTATTTATCTTGCGAAGGTAATATTATTAAAGCGTCTAGAAGTTTCGCGAAGCCTGCAATGCGTAAATGTGCGTCTCTCGCCGAAAGATGATATTACAACGCGCACTTTATTTCTTTATTTTGATGTGATCGGGCTTCACCCATAAAAATACTGTTAGCACCGCTCGGCGCAAGTTTCGCCGTAATGTTTCGGCAGTTTCGTGAATGTTTCAGACTGTTCTGCTAATATTACGCGCATGACGCGAGTAGTCCAGTTTATTCGGTAGTTTACGCGATCACCAACACTGGAAAGTTCGATCACCGATGTCTAAAAGGCGATACGTTCGGCCGGCGATCATATTACCGAGAGCCGACCACTCAGATCGCCGCTCTCATTGTAGAGCATGCTTTGGTTGTACTGTGAGTTAGTTTCCTTGGCACAAGCTAGCCAAATAAATTGTTTTGTCTCTACCAGCTGACTGCCGCCTTCTTTGTCACTACCACGTGACAATATCGTAACTTTTCTTGGACGTTGAATAACATCCATTCGTATCACACAATGTTTCTCTCTATGCACACATATTCAAAAAATTAAAGCCAGTTTCACGCCTGTGCAATCTGAGTACGCAGCGCAGCTGACTAGCAAGCGCCGCTATCTAGCAAATGAAGAATGAGCTCTTTTTTGATGTTGTTTTTCTTTCTTCTTTCTGTCATGTTTATCTTTTTTTACGTCTTCTGCTTCCTTCTTTCATGTTTCTTTTTTTCTTTATCTTTTAACACGATAGTGATTTATGCCGGGGTCCGCCAAGACTTTCATGACCTGTTTCCGTCACGAAAATACGTCAACAAAATGAACGCCATCAGATGGCAAAGAAAGAAAACTAAAAATGCCCGTGACCTCTCGGTCCCCAACGATGGCTGGCGGAAGTTTAGCCCACTGAGCTACCGCCTAACGTTTTCTTCTTTATTGTTGCGCTACCGCCTAACACATAACGAAGGCTACATGAACGCGCCTTTTTATCTTTCACACTTTCCTCTCACAGTGCTCTTGCATGGATGGATGCTATGAGCGTCCCCTTTATAACGGGGCGGTGACATGCGTGCCACCAGGCTCGAAAAAAAAAAACCCTCAATAAACATCGTTGCCTCCACAATCAGTTCCGGCAACTCGCCGTTGCTACGACCGTCCCATTCGGCGAGTTTCGAATAGGAGAAGTGTAATTTCGTCAACGCTTTAACACAGCGCGAAGTGGTGGCTTTAGCCCAAACCTCGCTCATAGCATCCATTCATATCGCAATATAGCTCTTCGACGATCGCCTGGTTGTCGCACCGCGTTCCCCGCTCGCCCTGTGGGAATAACAGCCAGGCTAGAAGGAAGACGACGCTCGTCGCATTTCACGAGGCTTGGAAGGTGTGCATATCGAATATCAGTGTTTAGTGCGTGCTTGTTGATGCCATCTTTGAGCGGGATTCACCATATGCGGTGTCCAGTTATACCTTGACAGCTTCAGCTACCGCAGGGGTTAAATCATTATCATGTACGTTAGTCGTCGGTACGGAGGTGTGCCACTAGGCGTGAACGTGGGTGGCTCGACATTAAGTGGTGCTATATCTGCCAAACATCAATAGACATCGTACAAGCTCTCATATAGCATTGCATTATAAACGATCAACTACTTCTGTGACGACATTTTTCACTTTCGTGTTATACCGATTCCTATGACGGAGGGAGCAGCCATCTTTTTTCTACAGCCTCTTCTTCTTTCTTTCACCTTTCTTTCTTTGTCTCTTCTTATACTGCTATTTCTCCTCCTTTCCCTTCTCCAGCCCTCACATCAATGCTCCTCAAAGAGATACATGTTTGCGCAAACTAGGAAACAAAGACGCGAGAAAGAAGTACGAAGAAGCAGGCAGGTCTGCTACCTCCTACTTGTTTCTCGTGTCTTTGTTTCCTAATTTGCGCTCATATGTACACCTTTAATGTTAACCAAGTTGACCAGCAACAAGCCTTACTCCTCCTGACCCTCACCTCTCTTTTCCGACCCTTGCTATGCTATAGTGTACATGGTTATGCTATGGTTTACCCTCTCACCTCCTCCTTCTCCTCCTCTTCAGCTTAACATCAGTCCTCATCACCCTCATTTTCCTTTCCAGTCCCCTTGCTAAACTACACTATACAAGGCTATGCCATGCCTTACCTTGCCCCTTCCTCATATCTTTCCTCCTCACCCTCACTTCCGCTTCCTACCCCTTTGCATGCCTATGCTATGTTAGGGGCTGCTTCGCCCATGCCCGATTTATGTGGCGCATACCCACCGAGTTTTGTGCGGGCATCCACGGTCTTACCTCCAGCTTAAATAGCTCCGTTAAAACTGTCAGCACCCCTTGGCGCAAGACGCGGCGCAATGCTAGGGAAGCTTCGCGATTGTTTCAGACTGTTCTGTTAACATTACGCGCAGGACGCCAGTAGTCTAGTTTATTCAGGAGCTTACGCAAGCACCAACAGTGACACATGAAGGTTCACTATAATATATAAATGTTGGAATTTTGCGTCCAAAAACCGCGATATGATTATGAGGGACGCCATATTGGAGGGCTCTGAAAATTTTCACCATGTGGTGTTGGGAGGTTCGATACTGATGTATGAAAGACGACGCGTACCGCCGACGATCAGATTACCGGCAGATGACGACTGTGGGCGCCGCTATTTGTGTACAGTATGATTTGCTTGTCCTTTGAGTCACTTAGTTTTCTGGGCAAATTTAGGCCTATAAGGAGTTTCGTCACTGCCGGCTGACTGCCACCTCCTTCATCCTCACTACCATGTGACAATATCGTACATATTCTTCGACGTTGAATACCATCGATTGGTGCCTCAGGATCTTTCCTCTGTATGGACGAACTATCCAAAGCTTGGCAAAAGTTGCTTCAGAAAATGTTTCGGCATTACAAAGTTTATCCGGCACGGTATCGATCGAGTCGTTTTCTTCTGTGAAAGGAGATCCATATTGCCTGATAGCGCCCTATATTAATCTCCATAATGTACACTCTAAAAAAAAAGGGAGCGAGAATGGAGCAACGGGCTCCGTTCCTCCTTCGGAGCAGCGACTTTCTCCTTTGCGGACGACTTACTCGTCGCGCCCTCTTGCGGCAAGCGCCAAGGGAGAAACGTTTCTCCTCAACCACGTGACTTGCGCGCGCACGCATGCGCATGCCGAGTTACATCGTGATTCCGTGCTGCGGAGGGCGGACGCTTTTTCGCGCTCGCTCGGCAGTCTCAGACCAGATTATCCAGTGATACCGATCTCGGCCAGTCGCGTGCAATTACTTGTACCTAGGATTGATGCGAGCAACACACGAGTGACGTTCATTGTTTTTGTTCTATGTGTTGAGTAACGTGTGTGGCGTTTTTTTTTTCTTTTTTTATAGGCTCGGCGTGTGCGCGATGCGCCGCATACTTTCGTGTGTCTCGTGTTGTTTGTATACGTTTGCGCACGATCTGCTTGTCGTAAATACAGTAAGTCCCGCTTCACAAAACAGTCTTGTTTTAATGAACACCTTAGACTGTACACCAATAATTCAATTTTTTTCGGCGTTAACATACTTGGCAAGAGCACGCGTTTTTAGTTTTACACAGCACTTATCAATACGACAAGCAATATAAAGAAGCATGAAAGTTAATTTTTACAACATTTTAGCAAACGTGATACCACTGGACAGCGCATGCGTGAAAGTACGATATAACGTAATTGCTGAAGTTTGACGTGTCGAAACCACCGTATGATTATGAGGCACGCCGTAGTGTGAGACTACGGATTAATTTCGATCAACTGGGGTTCTTTAACGTGCACCCGAACATAAGCACATGGGTGTTCTTTGCCTTTCACCCCCATCGAAATGCGGCCGCCGTGGCCGCATTTTAACGTTAACCTGCTTCATAATTGCACATATCTGAAAAATAAGTCAATGACTTCTGTCAATTAAGCCAAAATTCTCAATCACATGCGTTTTGGAATACGCATGCCATCACTGAGAATTAGGACGGACTTATGCACGCGTGCAGTATGTACCTCTCGTTCTCAGGATTTTGCTTTGGCGTGCACTCAACACAAAATGCGCTTCTAATGATAGCTGTGCACAGTAGGTAATCACTAACACTCTCACTCACCTTTGTGAAAAGAGTATTACAAATCCAACACAAGACTAACCACCGCCACAACGACAACTACACAGTTGTCGCACAATGACCGCAATTTCACACGCCAGGCGAATACCGTGACGTAACAGTAGCAGAGCAGCATGTAGGTACAGCGTACCGAAATATTACAGAACACGTAGTGTGGGTAGCGTTCTTTTCCATGATTCGCGCGGTGTAGCGCCAGTTTCTCTACTCAAGTAATCGAACTGCCGCGGCGCCAAGAGCCACTGACATCGCTCTCGAAAGACCACCGTCCGGCGCGAGGCCATCTTGTCTTGTTTTTTCGCACGACCCGCGTTGTAATGTACGTATACACAAATGAGACGGCCGTACCGCATCAGAAGCATTGTCACTGAAGGGCTAGCAGTTGAACGAATCCATGGCCCATCGTCATACTTGTGGTCAACGCATAAATAGAATGTGAACCGATGTCAACGCCAAACCACTCAACGAAGTCGACGCGACGAAGGCGACGGAGTCTGAACGGCATGTTGCTGATCTTGCGCCCTCCCACAGTAACTATTGAAAATAAAGAAATCAGAGAGTGAAATTTCATCTGTGGCCGCTGTCGGAAGATGGCGCTACTTCAAAATGTCATCGGAATGGTATGAACGGCTCTCAATGTGGTCGTTTTCGCACTAACTTATTCAACTCTGTAATTACATCGTTCATTATTATGCGGCTTTAGATTAACTGGTGCGCTTGGCTAAGCCATAGCTACTATTTAATAATGTCGGCGTATATTGTGACGCAGCCATGCAATCGTAAAGAGCTGAATAAAAATGACGCACCTTTGTGCCACCATGGTCCACTGTAATTCATTGACTATATAAGGGCCAGCGCTTCATAGAGGGGTATGTGTAAGCGTCTGTATGACAATAAAGAAAAAAAAAAAAAAAGTAAGCGTCTGTATGTATGCGTCTGTAGTGAATGGTTTTATACATGCGAATGAATTGTGTATGTATTGAATTCATTGTGTGTACTATGTATCTGCCTAGTGAACGTGTGCGTATTAATAAAAGCTGTATCAACTTTCCAGTGTCCTTGAGTAATCCATGAATGGGCCTACTTTCCCGAAATGCCGTGTGCAGTATTAACGTACGCCGCCTCTGACAGAAACAACTTTTTTTTAGTATTGTTTAATCCCTCTAGATGGCGCCAGCTACCACCTACTTCACGGCCGCGGCGCTCTCACAGCTCCACCTACTTATATGAAGTTGAACATCTATCTATCAAAACTATGCTCTGCTGCGCCGGGATTGTTTTGATGCTACAGAATGTACATTTTGGAGGCACAAACGCGTGGATAACGTCGCTACACCGTGTGACGCTTCGACAAATAAAGACAGCAAGCCTAACGTACAGTCTCCGGGTGAGAGCCCCTTTGCAGTATCCGTCTCTTTTAAAGTGAACGCCGTCTCGCTGGCCGAGCGAAACGTACGAGTTCCGTCGTTCCGTTTCGCGAGGTTTTCATCACTACAGGTTTGTCTCCTTGATTTTATTGTCATATCGTTCGATATTAAGCTCAGCGGGACCGTTTTTTGTGATTGCCAGTGCCGCATACTCTTTATCAGTCGAGAATCGATGCACTCGCTAGGCCTAAATCTATTGCTCGCTTCGCTGGCTTGGCGTCAGCCATCTTGATTTTGACGGTTTCTCCATTGAAAAGGGAGGAACGGTTTCTCCATTTGAAGACGAACATTGGGGACATCGCCGTTTCTCCCTTGAAGGAGAAAGGGTCACTCCATTTTTTTTAAGAGTGTAATACCATCGACCACGTTCGCACTTTCCTGCAAACGCTGTGACGCCTCGATATTCTCGCACCATCAGCACCTTGTCAAAGACACTTTCATTTTCTGAAAGGCATTGAAATATTCACTTGTTTAGTGGAGGCCATAGCAGTTGTGATATTAACAACTAGCACTGTTGCCCAGGCGTTTCCGCCGCACTGAGTGGCTCGTCGTGGTGCGCAGTTTGTAATAATAATGACAAACAGTGATAGGTCGTTCCAATATTCACTACTGTTTTCGAGAATGCCATCAGAACAACTGCCTACAACCCCTTTAGCAACAGTATGTTGGAGTGCACCCACCAACAGCTGATGAATGCACTTGCTGCAACAGTAGGGCACAGCTGGATGGAGACACTGCCACATATTCTGTTGGCTATCATGACACAGTTGTCATGACAGACATCGCTTGTAGCCTAGCCTAACTGGTCTAGAGAATGACACTCCGTCTTTTAAGAAACCTGTTCACGGACCTCGCGCTATATGTGATTATATAACCAGCGCAGACCACGCTCTTAGGTTTAAAAACAAAATGAACAACCTTCACGCTGCTTCAGTGGCGGCGTGCCTACAATCCGAACTCGCTTTTTGCACACACAGGTTCGTACGCCACTGCACCTATTCCATGACGAAATGTTTCTAGCGCTATGTCGAAGAGACAAGCGATTCGCCCTCGGCATGCCCGCTCGTCACCAATCACTTGACCGACTGAACTCGGCGCACACTGACAATGAAGACGGTGTTTCACCCCCCACGCCCTTCACACATGTTCCATACTACATTCAATGGCTCCAACACGTCAGACATGCAAAGTCTCGTCTTTATCTGTCGCCGTCCGTGTGGATGTTTGCGCTGCTGTTCTGAATTATGCATTGTACCCAGGACGCCCGCAGACACCGCGCAAAGGATGCGCAATGCAAGCCTCTCGAGGGCATTCTCTTGTAAAAAAAAATCTGTGCTCGGTCATACAGCCATTTTAAAAACATCATTTATTATACGAACAATCGCCAACTCAGTAGGAAGTAAAGTTACCAGTCGCCAACCAGCCATGCAAGAACGTAGCCAAGAGGATCTCTCCCATCTTGGAGAATCGCTCTAGTGCTATCGAGTTGTGCGCAAAAAAAAAAAGAAACGGTTCTAGACTCTGCTAAGAAGCTGCCGAGGTTGTACTACGGCCGAAATAAAGCCAGCTCTTTATTTCTTAGGGACACACACAGCACTTTCTCTCTGCTTTTGCGAGCTGCACACGTGCGTTCCTCACAACACTATCAATGATTTAGCCCACGTCGAATAAAATAAACTCCATGTTATGTGCTGTCTAGTTTGCTCGGACAGGTATGTGCATGCTGGTGCAGGGCGTTATCCCGAAGATTAAGGGGAAGCTGAAGTGGTTTTAGAATTCTGTGAAACTTTGTTGTTAACAAGGGTCAACATTACTGCCGACGATGGCTAATGTTTTCCGCTGTTGTGGCAGCAGGAGCCTTCAAATACGCGAAAGAAAAGTTCGCCTTGCTCCGCCTACGCCAACGCGCCAGAAGTGTGGGCGTGGAACTACGTCATCGGAACCGGAACTGCGTCATCGTCTGGGAGCCGCGCGGCACTGTCGCATCTCCAAGCGTGGCCTCCGTGACTAGAGGTTTTCCCGCTCACTTTAATCCAATAATCCGCACGCCACATCCATAATATGAGAGCCAAACCATTTAATGCATGTGCCAAACGTTTAATCCTAGTGCCAACATATTTAATTCAAGCGGCACCCCAAATACGCCGCGTACCATTGAGTTTAATCCAAGTGCCGCCATGTTTAATCCAATCGCCAACAACTTTATTTCAAGTGCCAGTCAGTTTAATTCATGCTCAAGAAACAGTAATACGGGGCGTGAAAACGGCAGTACACCTAAAATACAGTTTCTACAATACGAAATGCAATAATTGGAAAGTAGAAATCCGCCACTTCTAGAATTAATTCTATTTACCCGTTTTCTGAGCATATAATTTCGTACCGGATTCAAAATATGCATGCAAAACACGGAAAAGGAATAGCTTTCACCTTTTCAAAACGTTGTTTCGGCAGATACACCAGCAGAAACGGCATAAGCGGACACGCCAGCAGCGGTGGCGGTGTCTTTTGGGGGGGGGGGGGGCGATCGCAGATCTGTTCGTTCCGCTTGTTCGTTCTCCTGGGGAAGAACAAGCGCGCTGATTGGCTGAAGCGGGAGATGCCACTCAAGGCCGGGGGGTGTGGCCATTTCTTTTTTTTTTGCTTCATCTTTTCTTTTTTGGTGACGTCATATCGCGGCATAACGAGTGGGGTGATCGGAGATCTCTGTTCTGCGCCGTTCGTTCTGTACCCATTCTGGTGGCGTACGCGATTGGCCGAAGCCGGAAAAAACCACGTCTCTGAGGGGCGTAGCCCTTTTTCTTTTTGCTTGATCTTTTATTTTTTGGTGACGTCATACCGCGTCATAACGAGCATGTCGTCTACTACAAACGAACGGAGCGCGAGACCGTTCGCACGCGTTCTCTCGAGCGAACAAATGGCTTCGCACGGCATGATGCGGCGGTTGCGGCTGCCGCAACAGCTGATTTTGAGAAAATGGCGCTTGCGACGTGTGCTTCTCTTGAGGTTCGAGGTGCGAGATGCGTTTGAAGACACGAGCGAGTGCAGCGTCGCTTTCTCTTCTCGAAACGAACAGTGCGAACAAAATGAACGGGCATGCCTGTGGTCTTAAGCGCAGGGACTTCTTAGTTCAAAAGCGCTACCAGCTACTGCCACGTGTCGTCCCGGTCCTCACTCGTGAACGACGGCCCCAGTGGGCACGACGGCGTAGGTATCTGTGGGTGCTCTTTTATAAAAGCCAGCAGAAGCTCCTTTTGACGATTCGACACCCGGGAGCCACGCCAGACATTCCGGTGGGACGACATCTTGAAAAACTGCGCCAACCGCTACTTTTCTCTTTTTTTTTCGCGTGCGCGACTTCACATAGCAAGCACGTTAGAAAAACTAACACCAATAAATATCAGCGCTCAAACCTATTGCTGTTTCAGAAACTGTTTGAGCTTGAAAAGAAAAACAATATATTTTCGTATAACAACTGTATTTATTACAAGGCGAGAAACACCTCGTTTTGAAATATACGGTCCCCTTGCCGAGGACAAACGATGCGCGTCTACTTCCGGAAAGCTCGCCGCTCACCGCTTGATCATTGGCTGTCCTCTTCCTCTCGGCGGAAGAGAGCTGCGAACCGCCCACTTTTGTGACGTAACACCGCCAGAACGAACGCGGAACGAACAGAGATCTCCGATCCCCCCCCCCCCCCCCCTTGGGCTGCGCTGCAAATGCGACGCTATGAGCCAGATGCGGCAATTCAACATAGAGTAGGAGGACTCATGTAGCACGGCCGGCAGAAGTCTATCGTCTTTTGCAACGAAGCCCGCAGATACGCGGCTAATTTTTTTTTGTAGCGTTAGCTACACTGGCCTAGCCGAGCCAGTTTCGCGTGGATCCTCAAGAGCCGTGCTGCGCATGCGCGAGGATCAGTGATGTCATGCACCGGAGCCGGCAACCGCACTCCGCCGCCGCCGCGCGCGACTCGCCGCCGGCGGTCGGCGCTTTCCAGAAGAGTGACCTCGCAGCCTTGGCAGACGTATTGGCGCCGGCGCGCGCGCAGCTATTCGCCTTCGCTGTGCAGTCGCCGTTTGACACTGCGCTTGACCCGCTTGATAGCGCCTCTGACTCGCGTTTGCCAGTGTGGTTTAGCCATGGAGTAGCAGAGCGCAAATGCTGCTCAACGGCGCAGAAGAGCGGAGAAGCTTAACTCATCGGATCCCGAAGTAGTTGCCTGGCAAAATAAATATACATGTGCCACATAATACGTATACCATGTGTGTGTCATTGGAACAGCAGTAAGCATGATAATCAAGCTAATCCTAGACAATCAGGAAAGCTAAAAATAATTAGCTGAAGCTTTGCTAACGCTACGTTATCCTGGCATAGCCGAGCTAAGCCACTGCAACATTTTTTCCCATGAGCTCGCGCTCGATCTCTGTTAGGTCGTCCAGGCTCAATGAGAGCAATACACGACAAACCATGCGAGCTTCTGCTAGCCGACCCACATGGGTCGTCGTAACCACGGCAACAACGCCGTCAAACAAAAACATTGGCAATGCTACGTGAAGGCCACCGTGAGGTGAGACTTCCGGTTGTCATCGGGAGAGTGAAATGCGAAAGGAAACATTTCTGGTCGCCTGCTCGAGTTTTGAACTTTGAAGACTAATAACTTCAGTTTTCGTGCACAAATTTTTATAATTATTTATGCGTTAGTCTCGGCATTCATTACCACACGCTTTTCAGTACTAAAGAAGGTAGTCGCAGAAACGTCGCAAGGCTCCTTTGACAACGATTCAATCTTCAATACTGACCCAACAGTGTGACTAGCGGAAACCAAATTTTCAGCAGTACCGCATTCAGTTCCTTCGCCTAACTTTGTGGCTTCCTTTGAATGACTGCTCAACTGTCCACAAAAAAGAAGCTAACTTCAGGGCGTAAACGTTGGCTATTTAACTAAAGTGATATTTTTGTGGTAGTATACTTACTCATAGATCAGCGTAAAAGCGACAGCAAGAAAACTAACGGCTGTAATCTTGAACAAAAGCATCTCAAAGTAAGATGGCGTGAGCTGCTCTTCTGTGCAACAGGCTGTTCTAGTCAGCCGCTGTTTTTATAGAACTTTAGTGACGTCAGACTATTCTCTTGCATTTCTTGAAGTATCTGGCTGCTATTACAATACTGCGCGCTGACGCCATTCTAGCCTATCTACAAACGTCACGAATGATTCATATTGTGCATACTTTTCTTAAAAATATTGTTTATGAAAACGTCGCCGGCCATTCCCCTCTGGGAAGGTGGTTGACCATATATGTGCATAACCTTCATAGCCACAGAGGGCATGCAACAGCTGAAATCCCAAGCGATCATTGCGCCGTATATCGCTACGGGCCTTCGCGAAAGGCGTGACGTGTACTACACTGGTAATATGGCACGGCTGGCCGAGACAATTGCTGAACTTAAACCTCGCGAAAAATGCTTCTACACCAGAAGCAAACAAATATGAAAAGTTCCCCGAACCATGACGCTATACGGTAACCAAAGCCTTCGTTTCACTCTACCATCCACACTAAATCATCACAGTATAAACAATCCAAATCCACATATATATTTACATCCTCTTTGAAGAACTTTAAGTCATGTCTTAATAACGTACCTGCCTTCCTTTTGTATGTCCAGATGAGCATTGCCCTGAGAGCTTCACATAGTTTTCGGCCAGTAATCCTTGCATGCCGTTAAACGGCCGTTCATTGTTTTCTGTTTTCAGGGTTTTCTGGCTTTAATTATTTTCACTACCTCAAATACAGCGCTAATGCCTCGTGGCAATCTATGCAGAACACAGCTATGCTTAAGCATATGCTCTGGCAATGCGGAGCTAAAGCTAAGGGTATTAATCCCGATGTTCGCTCGGCAATTTGGGAAGCCGGCATGCGCATCTCTAAGCTCGCCGACCAATTCTGGGCAGTTCAGCAGGCCCGTAAAGCGGTGGAGAGGCAAGGCCTTGACGTCCCGACATGGGAGATTTGAGCCCTCGCCGTTACTCTACCAGACACTCAATAAAGTTTTTCCATCCATCTGAGTACGAGTGAGCCTAAGCGCAAAATATATTTCTAGAGTGAGTCTGAGTGAGCTCCACATTTTTTGCCGGCCTATCGTCCCATCTACTCAACTTCAGCATTACTATCAGCCTTATGTCTCCTCACGGTTACACTCACGCCTACTCACACATATTTTAACGCACTATGGTTCATACGCCAACTCGATACTTGTTCATCCGAGGCGTGAGTTACGGAGGGGGGCGAGGGAAAGCGTGCCTTGACCTCCTCTCCCCCTCAAACTCTTTCATGGGAAGTTCGTGATAAAATGTTTTCGTGTCCGTCCTCCCTTTCAATAAAAATTTGGCAGATACCACGCCTTGCGGGAATCGGTGTCGGCCGAAGCAATCAGCAAGTAGTTGTCTACGCTGCATTTTTCGGCGTTGAGCCGAGCGTTGCGAGGTGCATAGACGTGTTTTTGTAAGCGTATTAGTTGTGTGCACATCGTGACTTTACCAGGCACGTCGACTACACTACGTGCGTGCCTTCTCCATCATAACGGAGAAGTATAGGCTTCCAAAGCAACGTCGAGCGGCGCCACAGCTCTTATTTATTTATTTATTTATTTATTTATTTATTTATTTATTTATTTATTTATTTATTTATTTATTTATTTATTTATTAATACTGTCAACTCTCTGTTGAGGGTCCTTACAGGGAGGTTAGAAATAAATGCAAAAAACCAGGCAAACAGGTATGTAAAATGGCAGCGCAATCATTTAAATATATGTATAACAATTTTCAAATTGGCGAACATCACTTGCATTTACTACACAGCTTGGTAACACATTCCAAAGTTCAATCACAGCTGGCAAAAAAGAATGACGTAACACATGACTGCGAGCGAAATATGGTAATAAAACATAATTGTGATTAACACGACTACTTCGTTTCCCTGGCAGCTTCAAGTACTCATCTTTGTTAATTTTCAGCTGTCCATGCAGTATCCTGAAAAAACACTTTCAGCCGGTTCTTTTGCCTTCGTGCTTCTAGTGGTTCCAGTTAACATGACTCTAACATCAGTGTGACAGTATCCAACCGGTGGTACTTTGTGCATATGAAGCGCACGGCACGGCGTTGAACTTTTTCTAATTTCTTTTTTCAGGCTGTCCTGTTGAGGGCTTCACACGACCGAGGCATATCCTAGTACTGGTCTCATGAAAGTTTTGTAAGCCACCAGTTTTATATCTCGTGTTGATTGATGCAATTTTTGCCTTAAGATGCCTGGTGTTTGATTCGCTTTCGAGCACACATTTTCGATGTGTGTATGCCATGCCAGATTTTGCGTAAGAGTGACTCCTAAATATTTAAATTGGTTAGCATGTACTAATAAATTACCATCGATACTATAGTGAAAAGACATAACGTTTGCTTTTTTAGTCATATGTCTGTATGTTGACTTAGTGTTGTTTATTTTCATAACCCATAAATTACACCATTGGCTGAAATTTTCCAAGCAACGACTAATTCTGACTTGATCGTGTGCGCTCGTTACTGTAGAATAAATTATACAATCATCTGCAAAAAGTTTCACTCTTACCGGCTGTTCGACTACTCTAAAGATATCATTGATATATATAAGAAACAACAAGGGGCCCAATACCGAACCCTGGGGGACACCTGGCCACTGGGGGCATCGCAACTGGGGGCATCCACGGCCACAACACTGCCGCCCCCGCTTCCGAGCACATGCAGAGCTCCCGCATTGCATCTGTGGTTAGTCACAATGTAACTACACCAAGTTAAGGAGGTGATGACGAGAGCACCCAGACGTAGGCGGAAAGACAGACAGACAGACAGATAGACAGACAGACAGACAGACAGACAGACAGACAGACAGACAGACAGACAGACAGACAGATAGATAGATAGATAGATAGATAGATAGATAGATAGATAGATAGATAGATAGATAGATAGATAGATAGATAGATAGACAGACAGACAGACAGACAGACAGACAGACAGACAGACAGATAGATAGATAGATAGATAGATAGATAGATAGATAGATAGATAGATAGATAGATAGATAGATAGATAGATAGATAGATAGATAGATAGATAGATAGATAGACAGACAGACAGACAGACAGACAGACAGACAGACAGACAGACAGACAGACAGACAGACAGACAGACAGACAGACAGATAGATAGATAGATAGATAGATAGATAGATAGATAGATAGATAGATAGATAGATAGATAGATAGATAGATAGATAGATAGATAGATAGATGGACGGAAACGCTCAAAGTGCCTGGGGTTCGCTAAGAAATGCTTCGCATTTAAAAATGTCCTTATTTGATTCCAACAGCTGATAACTCGTATTTGGAAGTACAAGATCAAAAGGCGCCAAGGAGAGCACCGATTATGTGAGATATTGGCGTTTAAGAGCATTGACAACATGGTTAAAAGGCTAATTATGGGCTAACGGAGTGACCAGTCGACTCACTTAGACTCAGTCTTACTCTCAGTGCGAGTGAGTGATATTTTGGCGAGTTTGAGTCCGATTGAGCCGGTTGAGAAATATTTGAGTGAGTCTGAGTAGGAGTGAATCCGGCTGAGTAAAAGCTTGTTGAGGCTGGCTCGGAGTGGACCCCTTGGGCGAAACAAATTTCTTAAATGAGTCTGAGTGAATTCAACGTTTCTTGCCGACCAATAACTGCATCTAGACAATATTTAATTCCATGAATCTGCCATTGCTTTAATAAGGTTCTGCGTCCTCAATTTTCGTTCCTTACAAAATTATGTTGATAAAATGTGGCAGAACGGACGTAAGTTGAGGATTTGACGTCCTTCAACAAGTGGAGTTCAAGAACGATAACAACAAGAACTCCCGTTCAAGGGAGCGATGATTAATACCACCTCCTCTGTCATGTTTTCCCTTTATTTTCCAAAGCTTTCTCTAATGACTTTAGTGCTGACAGGCATGCATGTGGCTGTGCGGGGTAAGAAAGGTGTGTTGTCGCAAGAAAGCGCACATTTTTCAGAGTTCTTAATGAATTCATGAACACAATAATAAATAATTTCTTCGTTTCGTCGACCGATCTACATTGTCGTAAGGATTCTTGCGGATGACCCAATTTTGACTTTTGGGATCGGGTCCACGCAGCACTTCCACTACAGAATGGCTTCGCTTTTAACGCGATAGCGTTAAAGAGCTCGTATCGCAGAAATTCCGCCGTCGGCGTCGGCGTCGGGGCCGTTGGTTGTGAGCGAAAAATCATCATCTTGTCCGTGACCGAAACATCGAAAAAGCTGCAAATAAAATAAATAATGAAAATAACGAGTGAGAATCGAACCCAGGCCGTTTGCGTGGCAAGCAGGTGTTCTGCCACACAGCCACGCCTCTGCTTGGAGCTGCACTGAAAGTAACTTTCATGCTTCCCAAGAATACGCGTCCTGTACACAGGTGCCACAGTACGAGATGTAATATCGCAGTAATATTGCGTGGTACAAGCGTACATTGCCATCGGGCGTCACACCACGTCAATATCATAACGACTAGGTGGTTTAAAGACAGCCACCCATTACAAAAGGCACACACATTACTGCGCGTATTCCCTTAAGACCACGTAGTGGGTGCATCACAACTTCGAAAAAGTTTCTCGCGCATAATTGCCCCTCGTTTAAAGCATGCTACCCATTACATAAGGCACACACCTTAGTGCGCGCATTCTGTTAAACACTCGTAGTGTTCGACCTGCGCACTAGAAACAGAATATCGCTATGGCGTTCAACTCTTAAAGGCGAAGCTTAAGCGTCCCCCAATTTTTTCCATCAAATCAAAACTAAACTCAATGAAAATGAATCCCGCGGACTCTCGATGTGGCCGATAGGCACTGCATGTACACTCAATACGCTAATAGATAAGGAACTGCCTAGATGCCGCGTGTGACGACGCATTGATTAAAATCCTATGTGTAGAAATTCCGACAAAGAATACACGTGACTTTCTTCAAGCGGCTGCTCTAAACGGGAGTGCTTTACGCGTTCGAGAGGAAGCGGCCTGCGGCCGTAGGCGTCCCTGGCCCGCTTGCTCACCGAGCAAGTCAGCAAGTGCGAACAAGTCAGACGCGGCGAAACACAGGCGAAACATAAAAAAGTAAGTTTCGCCACGTATGCGCGCGAGAGGAAAGGGTAGCTTGCACTCATCGTGCAAGGGTGCAATAACAGCGGAGCTTCCGGCCCAGCATGATTATTAGCAAGGTTTTAATTAGCATGGTCTCAAATAACCTGGTGTTTATCAACACGGTCATAATTTGAGATTTCTTATTTCGCAATGTCTAATTCACGTGGACTCAATTCGCATGATCCTAATTAGCGTGCTGTTTTAACACGAAAGTGTTTTATGCCGGGGTCCACCAAGACTTCAGTGACGTATTTCCGTCACAGAAATGACGTCGAAAAAATATACACAATCAGATGGCAAAGAAAAAGGTACGGTCAACGAACCCACGACCGGTCGGTCCGCAACAACAGATGCCGGGCACGCTATCCACTACGCCACGGTCACAGACTCTGGAGGCTTTACGAACGTGCCTTTTATATCTACCACTCTCCCGGTCGGCTGGGTGGTGTTGACCTCTTGGAGTGGTAAGGTAAAGTAATGCTTCATCACTGTGGCCGCCACGAATAGCACCTGCAACGCGTTACGCGTCCGTCTCATTCGGCGCGTTTTCAATAGAACTTGAATTTTGTCAATGCCTTAACACACCGCGATGCGGCGACCTTTGCCCAAGCGTCGTAAAAGCGTCGGCCTCGCTCAGCATCACGCTAATACAAACCAAGAATAGCTCTGCGACGCGCGCCTGCCTCACCTGGCTATAACACCGCGTTCCATGCTCACGCGCTCGCCCCGAGAAAAATCGCGGCCGGGCTACCGGGGCGGCACGACGCGCTTTGCGTTTCCCTCTAGTCCGCCGTGGTGCTCAGTCACATTTTAACATGCCGCGGGATGGCGACCAAGTTCTGCGTCCAATATGCGACGCTCTTCTGGTTAGCACACCTCGTTCTCTGATTACGCTTTCACCGTTAACTACTACAGCTACCACAAGGGTTTGTTTAATCATTTAACATGGACGTTAGTCGTCGGGATGGAGATGTACCATCAATCATCAAAGTGTATGCATACACGATAAACGGTGCCATTAGCTGACATTGTGCAAACTCTCTTATATCAATGTACAGTAAGCATTCAGTTACTTCGGTAAGGGCACGCTTTACTTTCGTGTTATTCCGATTCCTATGACGGAGGGATCTACCGTGTTTTTCGCAAGGCCCTCTCTCTCTGTGTGTTCTTGTCAGTTTCTTTCTCTCTCGGTCTATTTATTTCTATCTTTTTTTCCGTTTCTTTCTTTCTTCCTTTCTCTACTTTCTCTTCCATTTATCGGTTCTGTGCTTCTCATTCGATTTCATCAGAAGGCGCATGCATTGAGGAAACGCCTACATTTCACATCCATCGTTTCAACTTCAATGGGTGTGCTGGCCACAGACCTTATTATTTGCCAAATTACTGTGCGATACAGAAAAAAAAATCTACTATAACTATCCTGATATCTCGAATGTACATCGCCAAGAGCTAACTGTTTTTTTTTTTATAGTCAATATTAAGATTAAGAAGAGGAGGAAGAGAGCACGTGCTGTCTTAGTTATTGTGTTCACGCGCTAGCCACAGCTTAAATTTCTAGTCACGCTATACTGTGGCTGGAAAAGCTTAAACAGCTCCACTGCTACAAGAAACGCGCGAAAAGGGTCTCAAACTGAAGAAGTTTCGAATTGCCAGTGGAGGCTGCCGTTGGCTGGCCCCAGCGTTGTGATACCGAAGGGAAGCTTCGTAGAATTCGTCATTTTGTACGTACATTTGCCTTGTGAATGCCTCTTCTGAACTGCCCTGCTGCGGCGGCCGTGTGTGCGCGTTTTGTGCCTGCAGCCTTACTGTGTTCTCGCTGCTGGACGTGAAAGGCGCGTTTTGACGGAAGTGCAACATGCCGCACTGCGAGTGCAGTGGTTTCGTGATGGCCCAGCGACTCAAGCGAGCGTGGCCATCATCTGCTAAGCAAATTAAGGGCACGCTGCGTGTTCGGCACAGGTACGAGCACGACTGGCAAGTAATACGTCTGTTCTCTCTGTTTGCGCGTGCTTATCGCCGCTCAGCCACCTATAGATGTCGTTCTGCACATTCGGCAACTAGAATCACTGGAAAAAATTCAGAGTATCACATCTGTTTTCCGCGCGCCGCCACCGCCGCGATTGGCTTACTCGCATCACGTGACCTCTCACCACCATATCTCTTCCAAGCGCTTTGGGTGCAGGCGCGTTCAATGCAGAGTGTGGCCGGACATTTAGCAGTACCACGGTCCCCAGAGGTACTTCGTCGCTTTTTTAAACGCGTCATACAGACAGAGGCGTAAGCAGACATTTTTTTCGGGGGATAGGGGCACCGTTGCTTGTTGGCCGAGTTGGAACGAGTCAGTCCTTGATCTGAAGTGGGGGCCTGGCAGGCAGATGTGGTCGAGTGTTATTTCATGCTATGTATGCCACGAGGAAAAAAAAATTCCAGGGGAGGAGGGCACGGGCCCGGTGTGACACCTCCTGGCTACGCCACTGCGTGCAGATGCCAGAAGAGAGTAGCTCACCAGCAATCGAACGTTACTGGTGAGCTACTCTGGGAATCTCGTTTATTTTTGCATGCCGCGTGGGAAAAATGAATATCAAAGAGCCCTTTCTACGTGGCTGCATAGTTGGCGTGAATGAATTCGCCCCCCCTCGAATAACACTCCTTCCTGCAGTGAACTGCACTAACTTTGATGGAAAAGATCTTATGCGACAGGATACTTCACCTTTTCGGTTCGCTATGGTCAGCGATATTGAAAACTAGATACCTTTCTATATGCTCGCTGTTAATATCTCGATCTGTTGAACAGATTACGCATGCTGTCCGAGTTATAAGCGCGTCACGCACGAAAGCGAAATCGAAGATTGATTAAAACAACTGTTTACTGGTATACCTTGAAGGCAACTGTGGCATGATCATTTGCCATCGCTCAAAACAGAAGCGTGGAACTCTGTTGATAAACCTGGTATAAGGCAATGTTATCAAGCGTACTTTTAAATTGCTTGCAAAAAATGCTGCTAATGCTGCATTGCGCCAAGCGTACCCTTAAAATGCTGTATAGTGGGTGAGAAATGGTCACAGCAAAAAAAAAGGCAGACCCCACATATTGAGGGAGTCGATTTTATGCGAGCCCTAAGTCTATATACATACTGTGTTACAGTAGCTTGCGCTTTTAAAATTCCGGGGTGTGCTATTTCTGATCAAAAGAACATAAAGCACCGTGTCGAGGAAGTTTTAATAGGAGTGCATTATGAAAAAAAAAAGTGCAGCAGTGCAGAAACCGAACCCCAGCTGTTTACACGCTGGCAACGCAAAAAAAAAACTGTTTGTCGCAACACAGCAAAATATTTGCAAATTCATTGCTCGGGAATATTAAGGAGACAAGAAATAGGAAATGAAACAATTAAGTAGTGATGTCAATCATTTTTGATGACCTATTTTCTACGCATCGCAAGGTAAGATGCACCTTACCTACCGCACGCCTATTCGCCCGTGCGTTCGGCTGCTGGCGTTCCGAATCAAGACGTCGCGCAAAACTTCCAATTACCGTACACACACAACTTCTACTATACATATCAAAGAATTGAACAGCAAGCCTGGTGCGCAAGCAAGCTATGCGTCAGCGATCAGTCGAGGGACGCAATGTTGAATGTTCTCGATGTTGTTCGATAACGTTCTCGGGTACACTGAAGCTGAGCACCGACTGCAAAGCTAGCGTAAACAGTCAAGATTCACCAAATGTCGAAGCAAATGGCATCTCGCACGATGTCGCTGCGCTAATGCAACTATATGTTTACAGCTCCGGACCTAGTGAAGACACCCGGGCGTGACACGAAAAGAGACCGATGAAGCAATGAAGAGAGTTCGCGAGCACATGGCAACATTCGCCATACGTTTCATTAGTTACACCGCTAGCCGCGCAGTCGATCCATACCTGTCGATGACTCGAAATCACTTCTAATATCCTCTTGAAGAAACACACACACACATAATGCCGTTACGCCGAGCGTAACACGGCACCTAGGCTAAAAGATCGGTCACTTCTCAACACACGCTGGCAAAGCGCCGGACGGTCTGGAAGGGAAATGGCCGCCGCCACCCAATGTTGCCCGCGTGCAGCCTACCTTTGCGGTACTCTGATTTTCCAGTGACTCTATCGGCAACCAAGAAAATAGAATGAAAAGAAAAAAAAGGTCATTAGGCGCTCAAATTACCGATGTGTGATGCACGTTTTCAAACTCGTGTAAACGTAATAGATGCTTCGCATGGCCACTCGATCGCAGCGCGAGTGCGCCGTGCAAAGACATATAATTTATTTCCTTCCGATAAAGCAAGAATTAGGCAGAATGCTTTCAGGGAATACTCACTTAAGCAAAAGGCCGCGGTTATCTCGCTTTAATGAGATGAAATGTTCGTTAAGGCCAACTTTATTTTCAATTTATTCTTTTCCCATACTTCATTTGTTCGTTATCTATGATCTCGGTGTCGATTTCCGCGCAGTCATATGTGACATTACCATACCGTCTTGTTTCGCAGTGTTCAATTTCGATACAGTGCACTACCGTGGACAACTTTCTTCTGTCGCATGCTACTGTGAGAGTCCATCGAAGCACAGTATATTAGTAAGCGAGGAGACTTTTCGACGACAATTTTGCATCGCGAACTTTGTCCGTCTCTCAGAAAAAAAAAAGCGAAATAGCACATCAAGCTGCATTAATATAATTAGCTTCTATTCAACTGGCTAGAAGAAATAAATCACGTTAAAGAGGTATAATTATGGTCATAGAATGTAACAGACGTCTGCTAAGTGATAGTGTGTATTGTAAAGCACATGCATTAAAATTACTATTAAAAGGGACAAGCAGCATCTGATACAATATGTAGAATCTTCGCGTGGGCTCTATCTAGAACATCTTTTGGACTATCATGAAATTACTGTAAGATGCCTCTATAACAAACAACTCGTGAAATTAGCTGTATTATGAAGGATTCATTCAGTTCCTGGCTAAACGGCGAAGTCGCATGTACAGAATGAAGTGGCATGTACAACAAAGTGATCTGAATCTCCTGAGATGCATTTAAAACTGGCAGCAGCAGGCAGGGGCAGGGCTTATAGGCAGTTACTAAGTACACATTAATAGGGTGAGCAAGAATAAATGAAGGACTAACAAAATAGCTAGGTGCCACTTTGGCATTAGCAGAGGTTTAGATCGGAAGGTACGCTAAAGAACCACGGGCCTCCACTGTGATATCCCTCATAAATCTAGGTTTGTCACGGCAAGCCCCAGCATTTAATTGGCCTTTTTGGCATAAACAGTTGTAAGCTTTGGGGATGAAGAATTTTTTTTATTATTATGAGCCCGCAAGAAACAAGGGAAGGAAAAAGGTTTACCTTGTTGAATCACCTTGTTCCTTCCCTCTCCTTATATTGTTCTTTTGCAATAAGTGACGAAAGTTTTATTCTTTAGTGACGCCTCTCCGCCGCCTCGCGACCCAGCAGGCCCGCGAGGCGGCGGAGAGGCAAGACCTCGACGTCCCCACGTGGGAGGCCTAGGCCCAACCAAACAAATTGCTGGTCTCAATAAAAGTTTATTCCTCCTCCTCCTCCTAGTGACGATTTTTATGTAACTGGCCTGTTACACATGTAACCAGTGCCTTGCGCAAACCGCGTGGGAACATTCCCGATTATTTTAGAATTTTCCGATATTTCGCCCCTAGCGCAAAACATATTCTGGAACTACCCAGGCAATCAACTGTAACGCCGGAATCTGCGATTCCACATGTGGAAACACCGTTGCGCTTTACTGCTGAGCAGATTATCCGACGACCAACGACTGTGTGCGCCGGTATCGTTGCACTTTGAGTTTCGTTCTTTTTCTGGGCACAAGTTGGCGTAATAGAGAGGTTTATCTTTGCCGGCTGTGACTGCTTTCTTCACTCTCACAACCACGGGACAATATGATCAATTAACAATTTTCTGACCGTTGAATTTTCTGAATACGCACGTGTTCTGTTAGTGATGCAGAAGAGGAAGAAGAGGACGAACGTAGCGCGTGCTGGTTCATGATGATGATGAAGGTTTTTATTTCCCAGATTGCAACCAACGGCTGGCAAAACAGCTTCGCTGTTGAAACATTGTCGTGCGCGTGGTGTGTTCTGATGCTGAATGAAAGTGAGCAAAGGCTGCCCACTGGCGCGGCTCAAGCAGAGATGAAACGCGCCGGCCTGTTCCGTCACACGAAGGAGCTTGAAAGGGTGCCGGTTTTGCTGCATCGCTCGGGAAGAAGCTGCGAACTTTGTTAAAACGGGCGCACTCCCGCTGTCTCGACTAATACAAAGAAACGGCTTATAGCTTTGTACCTGCTGTGCTGTCACCACTTATTTCGTGTTGAAGCGACAGACACTACGAAACCGCTTCGCTTGCTGGAGCGGCTGTATTCTTTTACGCCAGCGTTCTGTACAACCTATCGGATACTAAAGGAGCTAGCTGCTAGCTTAAATTCGTATAACATTCCAATTTGTCACTGCAGCAACCATTGTAGAGAAACTTGTGGGGATATTGGTTTCGCTCGAGGACAACGCTGCCGAAGCCTAATTTTCTGCGAAACAGGCTCCCTGAAGGGACACCAAAGAGAAACAATGAATCGGTTTAGATCGATAAACTGTGCTCTGAGAACTGTAATGTCGTGATTTCGCTATCGTAGGTTTATTAATAGAGGACAAAATCAAGTTCGAAGTTTCGTTTTTGAATTTCGCGCCGAAATCTCCCCGCGTGACGTCACAGATTTCAAAGTGTATTTATCGCATTTTGGCGCCATTCGCTCAATAAAATTACCCTAAACTTGGCATGTTAAGTCTATGGCCCCCTCAGAGGACAGCGTACTTCATTTTTACCGATTAGGAACTACGTAGATCCTAGTAGGCGCCGTCAAAACATGTGACGTCACGGAGAATGGTGCGGAAACTTCAAGGTGGCGTCGCCACCCACATTTTGTTTTTGCGCGTTTTCTCGCTTACTAAGCGTCTTCTCGCCGCGAGCGTGGTGTTTTTGGTATCTTGAAAGAGTACTTTACTAATATGAGAAAAATCGTTTTGCTCTTTAGTGTCCCTTTAACGATGTATCGTCGACAACGGAAGGATGTCATCCGGGTCTTTCTTCGAACGACTTTCTTCCCGCTTCGTCTTCTATCTGCTATAGGCTCCGTGCAGACGTAACTCCACTCGGCGTCCCTAGCGGCAAGAAGCGCAAATTTGGCGGGATGCTCTGACGCACTGGCAATGGGGTGAAGTCGAGGAACTATGCCTTTTACGATGACTACACTTTTCGTGCTTCTCGCGCTTGCCTAGTGACCAGAGCGACGGTACGTCCGCGTTATCAACGCGATCAGTCAGCCGCATGTGGTGGACGATAAGAATAATATAGCATACAACATCGCTCTGCGATTGCACCCTTGCTCGCTCCACGCTCGCGCTGTGACGGCGCGAGGTATTTTCGCGGGCACTTCGTTTTGTGCCGGTTCCGCTGTTCGTAGGAATGCCGAACTCCAGGAATAATTGCTGCGTTGTTGGGTGCAATAACCCCTACAGGAATTCTCTGGGCACGCGTTTTTACCGGTTTCCATTTAGAGAATATGAACGGAATCGGCGTGAACGGTGGATCGCACTCGTTCGACGACAAAAGTGAGTTTTGTAAATAGATGTTTCTTTTTCTGGGGTTGCATCTGCCGAGCAACACCTCTTCCACGACGCCGTGAACGTGCCCCGCTTCGAGGAGGTCCCTGCCCTTCTTCAGATTAGCTCCTCGGAGGAAACTATATCACGTAGATCCCTGAATCCAAACGTAATAATAATTGGCACGCTTTGTAGTGCCATGGCAGCAAAACACGAGCCACGACGACGAACTCGGCTGCACTGAGAAAGTCGGCGCAGTGAATGCAGCGCCATGGCCGTTCGATGGAAAGCATTTTTCCATTCAGTGGCCGTGACAGCGCAATTGCTGGTATCGCCAGTTTCAAGCTGCCGCTGAGTTCGCTGCCACGTTAGCCCGAGGGTGATAAGCTGTGATTGTTTAGTGAGCGAGGCGGCCCGCGTTATACGTGCGCAGTTTCGCTCAACGGGCTCGTCACCTCCGTTGTCTTCCGCCAGCTCATGCATTTAATGTTGCCGCGTTCGCCTGAAGATACACGAGGTCTGGCAAAAAGAAGACCCCGCGCTAACGCTACGTTCTCGGACAGCTGCTAACAATTTGACATCTTGTGGAAGCGAACGGGAAAGGAAACGCCTCAAGCGAAGCACCAAAGCACGGCGCAGTGGCTTGCCACGGCCTGTGTTGTCTGCTCCCTTATCCCGCCAGATCTGCTGCCGTGGCCGCTTTGGCGCTGGAGGCAGCGCGCGACTGTGGCGGCTCCTAACGTATGCACGGTGCCCATACTTGGTGCCATTTTCCTTGTGCTGTGCACTCTTTCTAGGCGAGCGAGATAATTCCCTCTTTCAATGTAGTCTGCAATGTTGTTCTGTTCAGGAGTGCATTGCCCTGCGTTCGCAGCCTGTGCTTGAACAGCCAATGTACGCATTTTGTATCATTGCGCTCAATTATCTGAAAAATAATGGCTACCACGTACATTATTCTCCGCGTAACCATTATGTACACCTTAAGTGTTTGCCACAATTAAAACTTATCTGATAGATTACACGCTCAATGTCTCACGTTTCTTGTCTTTCCAAGCAATGAAGGTCTCCTTGCTTGTTCCCATAGGTCACAACCTAAAATCAAAGGTGTATGGCTCATGTACACCTGCTAAAGCTGACCGAGTGTGCGCCGTGTAGTTTTATGCTTTTTCATCCTTAAAAAAGAAATTAGGCCAGCTTCCCTGACTTAACGTCGCGAAGGCTGACGAAACAGCGAAACTTACTTCGTCGCTTCGTCACCGAGTACAGGTGTGGGTATCTCCTGTGGAGCTACACAGGGTTTAAAATAATTGGTAAATCTGTTTGGTAAGGACACTCCAAAAATGGTTCGGCTATTTGATATGATTTCTCAGAGAATCGCATTTCAATCGGCTTCCCGACCTAGAATTTCATTCCTAGAATTTCACACCTAGAAATATTCCTCAATCGGACTCACTCGAACTCAGACTCACTAGAACGTTTTATCAACCGGACTCACTCGGTCTCAAGCTCAACAAAGTATTACTCGCCCGGACTCACTCAGACTCAGAATGACGGCTCGATCTGAGTCTGAGTGAGTCTAAGTGAGTCGCTTCATGCGTGAACTTGCCGACCTATACGCACGTGTAACGTATACAAGGGTGCTCTGCAGGATGGCCCGAGCTTCTCGGGCACACGAGTTTGCTCCGAGTTCGCAGCACGGCGGTCATGATAGTAAGACAGTGCGAAACGCGCGATAGCAGCGTTGATAAAAACGTCTACAAGAACGCGCGTGGCGTCACAAACGCATGTGCCGCATATGCGGTGGTTTTGAAAGGAACACTGCGTGCAAAGGCGTCACCGCCGCTACTCAGTCAACATTTCAATAGTGCAGAGACGTCAGCGTGATTGTCGCGCTATCTTTTTGCCAACTGAACATCGCGCCTCCCACAGGCGTGTTCGTGGGCATTTGTCCTCTTTCGGGCAAGTTTCACCTGCAGCATGGAAATTTCCACTCTCGAAGGCAACAAGGACGCACACGTAGCGCTCTCATGCAGCTCGTTTCGTTTCTGTCCAATATTACAAATAAATAAATGGACAGGTTATTGCTAGGGGTGTGCGAATGCTCGAGTTTCGAATTCGAATGGCATAGTTCCTAATCGAATGATTCGATTCGACTTCCGTATAGCTAGTATTCAATGTTTCGAATAATTCGACAGGACGAATATCTAAAACGCGACAAAGGCCAATGGTGCAACTTGGTTCGGGTGGGATCGCTGAAATTAACGCTAACGTCGCCGTTTGTTAAACATTCACCGCCATCCTGGTTCAAAAACAAGTACATGTTGACCATAAAGGACATTGCCATTTTCTGTACGCAAAACACACATGAGAAAACTGTCAAGTCGTTCAAAACATCGCTCCCGAAACGAAGGCACGGACTTCTTGCATAGTTCGGTCGCATAAGCCGCAAGCGCCGTAAAACGACCTGACTCTGGCCTCGGAAACCCTCGGTGATTGGCTTTGTATGTAAAAATTTGTATATGCGGGGCAGTCGCCACTGCCGCAACGCACCACTAGTTCAAAAATTCCCATCGTTCCGGCGCGCTGTTAAAACGCTGCTGTGAGCGGGCGCCCGACGACTTTTGGGCCAGGAGCGCCCATGGCGATGAAGCGCAACATTAGTGTTGTCAGATGAGCCGTATTGGGCGACCACAGAGAAAGAAAACTAGCTACTGTACCCCCCCCCTCCCCCCTGTCAAGAGGTTAGCAGTGGCGCTGCTGACTGGAATGGCGGCTCCTCTATCAACATGCTTGCGCGCCCTTAAAAGCTGAAACAAAAAGCCACTCCCGAACAAGTGCGCAATAAAGCTGTCAGCATGCTGTAGCGTCCCCGATTTTTCCTTTGTCTTGCCGTAACTGGCGTGCACATTTCCTGTAAATATACTGTTCGATATTCGATTCGATATTCGATATTATTGGCCACTATTCGGCGCTATTCGATTCGAATTCGATTCGCGATAAAATTTCACTATTTCCCTACTTACTGCTACATACATAACACATTTGAAGATTTTTCTGCTGTATCGAATCGATAGAAACAATGTCTCCGCAAACAAGTAAATAGTAACATTTCTCGCCGCAAAATCCACCAGGGGCGCATGCTTCATGGCTGTGAGTGGTACGTCGTGCATGTGGTGAAATTGAATGCGAGACATTGTAGCCACGTGATGATATAACATTTAGTTCTTCGTGCGTGCGTGCATATAGTCTGCGATTAGGCTCACAGGTGAAGCGTGCCTCTCTCTGGCGTCGCGGCGTGAGCACTGGTCCTCGGCAGGCAAGAGCAAACGCGGGTGGCGGGCCCGATCTTCTCCGCGGGCGTCTGTCAATCAAACTGATTGACGCGCGAACTCGGGCGCAAACTTGTTGATTCTGAAAAGGCCCCAGTTCAACTCGTGACTGTCATATAGTACCGGTGTGCCTGTCAAGCGTTTCATGCGGTGGACGCTAAGCAGCAGCTTCTACGCATGTAAAATAGTTTGGTCAGCTTGCACTACTTGTGCAAGGCTGGAGCAATCGGAGGAGCTTGTGATCAACTAGCTTCTTCCAGCTTTTTACGTGGCTCGTCTACTCAGTCTGATCAGACTGCTTCGGAGTGAACACCACGTCAGTTCGGACTCGATTTTGATGGTATTAATTAGCTTTGTCTTCATTACCATGATATTGAATAGTTGTGCCTTAATTCGTAATATTTAATTATCACGACAATATTTACTCATATTTATTTAGCAAGCTTTTAATTTGTATGACACCAATTATAATAGTCCTAATTAGCACGACATTAGTAAGACATAAATTAGTTTGTTTTCAATTAGCACACTCGTAATTAGTATCCTGCTAATTAGTGTGGCCGTAATTATCTTGTTCCTAGTTTTACACGGCTTCATTAGCAGTGTCTTAGTAAGATGTAGCCTTATTAGCTCGGTCTAAGCATGGCTTCATTTGATTAGCTTGGCCATCGCGTGTCCTGACTTAATCAGCTAGGTTTACCGCCCAGCCAATTAGCTAATCAGTCGGGTGCATGTGCTCGGGGAGCGAGCTAGCGAATAATAATAAGACGAAGAGGGCGCGCGCCGGCCGAGCAACGCGCTAGAATGTACAGACAGACCGTGATGACTACACTGTTGGCCCTGGCGAATAGGTCCGGCCGCGGTGTTGTAAGGCGCTCGGCCAGAGCTGATCTCAGAGGCCGTGGCGCTGATTATTGTAAATGCTACTTAGTTCATACATTAAGCGCTTGAAAAGGAATTTAAACAGTTCGTACCTCTAAAAATAGCGTTAGTAAAAGTTTCTGACACTTTTCCTGCATGGGTGCACTTCTGCACTCAGTGGAACGACAAACAAATGAAAGAAAATGCCTCTGGTTTGAAGACACCACCCATCTTTGTCGACCGCGCTTGACTTGACGCCGCGTTCCATCGTAACCAATGGGACGCAGCGCGCGCTGAGGGATTATTTGACCATTTCGTCTTATTAGTTCAGTCATAAGGGGTGTCGCTAGAGCTGGGAAAGATTCCGAGTTTCGCAAAACTAGGGCCATCCTGCACAGCAACCCTTGTTAGGGGTTTCTTCGGAATGAGTAGTATCAATTCTGTTCGTGCAGCGGAAACCGTACATGCACCCCAAACATTGACGTCATCGGTGGTTTCCTAAACGGAGCAGTGTGAACTATACAAACGCGAATCACTGGGTGCCCGTGCAACGCGCACCCTCTGGTTTCACAATAGTTAAGCTGCATTTCGCACAGGATTCGTAACTACAGCCATCGCTACGCAAGTTTTTTTTTATTGCAGTCGTATCGACACTGTCGACGGTTTCTTGCCGTTGGCGTCGCCAGCGCCGTCATGTTGCGTATTAGCTCCAAATCGATAACAACCCCTAGCGCATCGTATATGCTTTAACCGCGGGTAAAAGTGAGCGAGCGAGCTGGGGTGACGAGCGCGGTTGAAGCAGAGATCAAATGAGCCGACCCAACTCCGTTGCTGGGAGCACGCATGCGATAACATCCTCCCGCGTGTTAGACTTGCCATCGTGTGCTGTTCAAGCAGAGAGGGAACGCCCCGCCCGTCTTGAACGAGCATGAAGGGACGCGAGGGGGGGGGGGGGGCACTCGAACAGCAACTGCGAACATTGATTCTAAGGGCGACGTCGCTATCGCTGGAGCACGAGCTATCTTGGCGGGCATCAGCGGGCGGCTCGTATACCCTTCTACAAACTGCGCTCTCAGAGCGAAAAGACTGAGAACAGAGCATTTCTTCCTGGAGCGGCCGTATTCTCCTACACAATCGTTTTGTAGAGGTACGTGAGATCGGTTCAAAAGGGTTAGCTGCCAGCCTTACTTCGTATACCATTACAATGTGTGGCTATCGCATTCATTGCTTAGCCTTCGCGGTGACTTGTGATTTTTTTCGCAGCTACAGTTCTCGAGATTTATTGCAAATATAGTAATCAAAATTTGTTAGCGACATAAGTATATCTTAAGAACTAGCATAAAAAATGAAACAAACACACCAGTTTTTTTTTTTTTTTTGCGTGCTGCATTAACAAGTTTTACTTAACTTTCATACTGCGTGAAATTTTACATAGCTGAGCAATGCATCCGTTTCGTCCCGGCAGCATTTGTATCTTGGGCGTCATAAACACACCGACAATTTGGTCCACACTCGCTTTCGGGATTGTCTGGATCGGTACAGGTCTGAAAGAAGCATCGAAAATGTGAATTAACTAGTTTTTATCTAACTGCAGTCGAAGCTTAGGCTGCGTGTCATATTTTTTTGAATTCGCAAGAACAAGAAATCAACTACGCCATATACGAGATAATAAAATTCTAAATAAGGTAAAAAAATTATATTCTAATAGTTTGAGGTTTATTCGTCCTAGACAGCTTACATGTTGCTAAACGAGCTTGATATTTTCACATGGTCGTGACGTGGACGAGGGCAGAAGTAAGCAGGATAAGAACGAGTCTCTTATTTGGCAAACTTGTGCCAAGAAACGAAGTAGTCACTTTACAAGCGATGCACAATGAGCACAGATTGCGGCGAACAAAGCGGCGTCCATCGACCAACTGACAAGCGGTCAAGCGCGTCGGCTTTTAACACTTTCGTGACCACGGAAAAATCGGTTGTTTTTGGCTAGTCTAGGAAATATTTTTTCGCTGCCAAAGAATTATAATTGATGCTAAAGTGTAGGGTATCAAATGATAGAGGAAGAATTGGTCATTCCAACAGTATTAATTTCAAACAACGTTTTCATTTCCCATAAAATAAAAAAATTATCAAACAAAGAAAAATGCATCAAAAAGAAAGAAAGATTCATAAAAACATCAATGCTACTCTGCAAAGGTTAAACATTAAAAAAAAATCAAAATATACGTTTTGAACGCAAAGCCCTCGTAGAATAATAGCGGGAATTTAAGCTCTGTAAGTGCAAAGATTATTTACATAAATACAAGAATATAGGCACTAGTGCTTGTCATGCCTCCGCGCGATGCAGGTTCTCGACGCGGTGAAACAAAGGCTGGCTGCGCATGTTTCGGGAAAAAAATTTTTTTTTCTGTTCAGCTTTCCTAGCATAGTTTGCAGTTCTGGTATTTTTCAATTTTCCTGTGTATTTGTTGAAATGAACAGTGTAGCCTGTTTCAAACCTGCAAAAATCCATAATTGTACTCTCATTTGACCTCTTTCTCGCTCATATACATCAGCAGCGGATAGCTGCTGATGTTCCGGGGAGGTTTGAGGCACTTTCGCATTCCGTACGACTTCGCCTGGCGAATCGAAGCCGTCTTTCGTGTCTGTGCTGCTACCATCATCCAGAGATCCCCGCTCGTATTAATCGGAATCCGTCGAAATTCGCCGTTTCTGTGGAGCACCCGCGAGCGGCGTCTGAAAAAACGAGCGCTCACCTACCCGACTGCGAACGAGCTTTAAAAATCTCCCCGCGGTGAAAGAAACAAACTCGCAAACAAAACTGATAAAAAACATGTTATTTTATGCTCTGTATTGCTGTCCAGAACCGCTCAGAGAGTGCCGAAACTTGATATTGAAGTCAGCGATAACATACTATCGATGGGAATAGGCGCGGTCACGAAAGTGTTAAACAGGCGCTATCGAACTTTCCAGCGATATCGCTGGTGGCGGCGTTATCTCTAGACAAAGCTGGAACGTCCGCGTGCGGCGCGCAATCTTAACGGAACGTTCTAAAACAATCGCCAAGCTTCTTACACATCGCGGTGCGGCCATGAGCTTCAACTCATCAAAAATAAGAGGCGCGCCAGTATTGCCTCCATCGTAGTATAAATGAACTGTTAATGCTAAAGCATTTTATGGCTAGCCCCCGCCCCCCGGTTTGTCTGTATAGACGAGGCAACCTTAAGTATGCGCGCGCGACGCCAGCGCCAGATGCTCCCATGGTGAGCCGCTGAAAACTTCGAAGGTCTTCGGCTCGCCCGCGGAAGCGAAATGCGCGCGTTTTCGTCGGAGCATGTCCTGCCGGCGATTGAGTTTCCAAGTTGCAAAGAAAGCCACGTCGCTCCATAAGTCGGTACGCAACATTCTTAGGCCGCGCATTGCCGCATCAGCCTTGACAAAATTGTAAGCACTGAATGGAACTGTAGAACTGCATATTCAAGATAAATGCACAGGCAAAACAAGCGTCAAGCTGTACGCAGATTGAAATCGTCATTTATTTTGCGTGCTTTATTTTGATCATTGTCGCACGGCAGATCGAGTGGTCTTACGCAGAGAGCAATAAAGTTTAGTCGACTCTTCCCATATCGTCGCGCCCATTGAGTACCTTTAGTAAAGCGCACACTGGAACGCCAGCTGATATGAAAACCCGTTGTGCTATTGCGCATACCGTGAAATATTTAACACAGTGCTCGCGGTTCCGTATCTGCGCACTGGTGCTCTCCGATAATCCTACTTGAGGTCTGCGAGCCCGTGAGGCCGACGAGTTACAGAACGCGCTCTGTATTGTAGACTCATCACCTAAATGCACAAATGGCGATTGTATTTTTTATCATTACTAACTCAATTAGTTTATTCTGATAAGGCTTTGAAAATCCTTGTATCATTTACTGTACGCAGTACTCACTAAAACAAAACCCTTTCTACTCGTTTTATAAGTGTCGCTCATCCATTATATGATGACAAACATTTTTGTACCTCGCAAAAGCGGGCGCTCAAGCTATTTAACTTTGCGTTTTTCTTTCAAACGCGCAAAGAGGCCAGATTGGTGCAACGAATATTGAACCATTCTCTTCTTTCTAGACCTTGACTGCTGTGAACAAATCCATTGTAATTGGTCAGAAAAAAATCTCCCCGTATTTCCGAGGCAAAACAGCACAGATATTGCCATTCGCTGAAGTGCTGCTAGCCGAAACAGTGTGTCTACGTTGTGACAAGTGATACTGTGTGCTGCACCAGCTGTAGCGCTGTAGCTACTAGCTCCACCTACTGCTGCGAGCGAAAGTGGGAGTGAGAACACGGCTGGGGCAGTGTAAAAGGAATAAACAGTTCATGTTGTGTTCTCGTTGAGCTCGCGTCTCGGCTCCACTTATTCCGGCTACATGTAACAACTGGCGACGAAGACCGAACCGCGTGAACAACAATGCCTACCTTCGGTAGGATCGCAGCGTTCGAGGGGGAAGGCGACGCCTGGCCTGCGTACGTGGCGTGTCCAAGAGTTCTCCGAAGCCAACGACGTCGTGCCAGCAAAGTAAAGGGCAATATTTTTTAGCTGCTGCGGGCCTCGTACCTATGCGCTACCTCGTAACCTTTTAAAGCCGGAAACGCCGCAAGAGAAAACGCTTGACGAGATACTGGCCGTACTTGGCAGGCACTACGCCCCCACCCCATCCGTCGTGGTGCAATGGATTCGCTTCATTTCGAGGGGGCGTTCCGAGAGAGAAGCAGTCAGCGATTTTGTTGCAGCGCTCAAGTGTTTGTCCGAGCACTGCAATTATGGAAGCGAGCTTAACAACAAGCTAAGCGACCGAATTGTATGTGACATAAACAACTCAGTGATTCAGACGCGGCTACTCGAGGTTCCCGACCTCACATTCGAAGACGCAGTGAAAACCGCCGTGGCGATGGAAGCCGCTAAAAAGGATGCCGGTAAACTGTGTCAGGCGACTGCAAGTAGTTTACCGGGTTTGCCAACTCAACGGGTATTGTCTGCGGCCAAGAGCATGGTTTGTTACCGATGTGGCGACAGATGTCATTTAGCGTCGCAATGCAGACACAGCAAGTCTCCGAGTCACTACTGCAAGAAAGTGGGGCATTTGGCAGTCGTCTGCAACTTGCGGAAAGCCGAGACATTCGTGAAGGGAAACACGTCCCCTACGAGAACTGTACCGCCCCGATCAACACGTACCGCGCAGGTAAACGCTGTCGACGACGCTGACGTGCTTAATGTTCCTCGCAGTGCTCACGTTTTTGACATGTGGCACCTAAGTGGTGAGCCGACTGTGCCGCCTTTCCTTTGCACCGTGGAAATGTTTGGGAAACCACTTCCGATGGAGTTGTACACCGGGGCAAGCGTCTCCGTAATGCCGGTAGACAAGTTTCAACGGGTCTTTCCAGAAGTGAGTCTAGAACCTTCAAACATATTTTTGCGCAGGTTTAGTGGGGACCTCGAGCAAGTCAAAGGCGAAGGCAAACGTTCGCGTCGGGTACAAGGGGCTCGAACGGGTCCTTCCGTTGTACCTCACGAGTGTCACTGCTCCAACGTTGCTTCGGCGCAACTGGTTCCATGCTTTGGGCGTTGTCGTCGAAAGGTTCAAATAAATTAACCAAGTTAGTGATGTCCGCGAGTTGATTGCTCGTTTTCCTGAGGTGTTTGCAGACGGCATTGGCACGTTGAAGGGATTATCTGCCAAAATTCTTGTGCCTTCCGATGCAGTGCCGAAATTCTGCAAACCACGCCCACTGCCGTTTGCGTTGGTTGACCTCGTAACTCAGGAGATCCTGAGGTTGCAGCGTGAGAACATTCTCATTTCCCTGAAGACAGCCAAGTGGGCAGCGTCGATTGTTCCTGTTCAGAAAAAAGACGGCACAATAAGAATTTGTGGAGATTTCAAGCAAACAGTCAATGCTATGTCGCTCATGGAAACCTACCCAGTTCCGCGTGCAAAAGAGCTGTGGGCAGCCATGTCAGGAGGTCAAAAGTTTACAAAACTTGACCTGCGAGACGCCTACCAGTAGATACCTCTGGATGCAGAAAGCCGTGAATACGTGACCATCAACACACACGTGGGTCTCCTCCAGTATACGCGCCTACCTTTTGTCGTTTCAGCCGCGCCTGCTATTTTTCAGCGAGAGATGGAGACTCTGCTTCGTGGTGTGCCGAAAACAGCTGTGTACTTTGATGACAGTTATTACAGGCATCAATGACAAAGACCACTTGGTAAATCTAACGGTTGTATTGCAGAAACTTCGGGAAGTAGGCCTTAGGTTGAAGCTGGAGAAGTGCGTTTTCTTCGCTACCGAAGTGGAATACCTGGGCCACATTATATGCAAGCAAGGTCTAAAGCCCGACGCCAAGAAGGTAGAAGCCATCGTCAAAGCACCCGAGCCACATAATGTGAAAGAGCTTCAAAGCTATCTTGGCCTGCTTAATTTCTACAGACGGTTTTCGCCAAACATCTCAGCAAGACTGCGTCCTTTGCATCAGCTGCTTCTTGATGGGGAATTGTGGAGCTGGGGGATAGAGCAACAGGAAGCATTCATCACAAGTAAAATGATGCACCTGTTTGGTCCACTACTCTCCTGAGAAACCGCTTGTGCTCAGTTGCGACGCGTCACCGTATGGTGTGGGTGCAGTCTTGGCACAGACCGAGGGAGATGGAAGCGAAAGACCTGTAGCTGCTGAGCGGAACTACAATCAGACCGACAAGGAAGGCCTTGCTTTGGTTTTTGGCGTGCGCAAATTTCATCAGTACCTGTGGGGACAGCCATTCACTGCTGTAACAGACCACCAGCCATTGCTAGGACTTTTAGGTTCAAGTCGAGGTGTGCCAAGCAAGGCATCACCAAGAGCCCTCAGGTGGGCACTCACTCTATCAAGCTACAAATTCGAGCTCGTCTACCAGCCAGGCAGTATGCTAGGTCATGCTGATGGACTCAGTCGGCTACCCCTTCCCGCAACTGAGGTTCAGGACTCTACTCCTGCCAATGTCTTCATGCTAGAACAGGCCTACCCCGATGTCCAGTCACCTGCAGTCATTACACGTGCTACGGTAAGAGATCCCATGCTGTCACAAGTGGCTGAGGCTGTCCTGACCGGGAGTCCTCTTCCGGAGGGTGGAGACTGGGGGCCTTACACTACAAGGACCAATGAACTTAGTCTGCATGAAGGATGCCTCTTATGGGGAGCCCGTGTCATCGTTCCCAAGTCCCTGCAATCCCAAGTCCTTAAGCTGTTGCACGCTGGCTACCCTGGAATTGAGAAATCAAAGATGATAGCTAGGTTCCATGTGTGGTGGCCTGGAATCAATAATGGCACGAAAAACCAGGTGCGCAGCTGCCCTGTTTGCCAAGCGCACCAGAAGTCTGCCCGGAGGATACCAATGACCCATGGCCATTTGCTGACAAGCCCTGGTCTAGGATCCATGTTGATTTTGGAGGTCCATTCATGGGACACTACTTCCTCGTGATGGTGGATGCTTTTTCTAAATGGGTAGGAGTTCACCCTGTTCCATCACCATCTGCAGAGGCCACAATCTCTGTGTTCAGGACTGTCTTTGCTGAGCATGGTCTGCCAGACATCATTGTTTCAGACAATAGGCCAGCATTCACCAGCATCCAGTACGCTGACTTCCTGAACAGGAATGGCATCCGTCGCATGCTCGTGCCTCCTTATTCCCCTGCTTCCAACGGGACTGCAGAGCGGGTGGTACAGACCATCAAAGATAAACCGAAGAAAAGCACACCGGGTGAATTCAGGACACAAGTGGCCAGGGTGCTCTTTCACTTCCGTTCAACGCCTCACGAAGTAACAGGCCGTGCGCCATGTGAGTGTCTCATGGGGAGGCTAATCAAGACACCCTTGGATGTCATGCGCCCAAGTCTTCGATCGTCTGTTCAATTGAAGCAGATAAAGCAAAAGCTGCACGCGGACAAGGGTTGCCGCATTGCGCCAACAATGGACCCGGGTGCCCCAGTGTTCACTAGGAAGTTCCGATCAGGACCCCCAAGGGCACCTGCTTCTGTTAGCGGTCCTATGAGCTGCGCCTCATCTGAGGTTTTATTACAAGATTGAACTGTGTGCCACAGACATGCGGACCACATTCGCCACAATCTCGTACACACACCGCCACTTGCAAACACTGTGCCTCTAGACCCACCACCTACAAACACTGTGCCTCTCGACCAGCCAGCTGAGCAGCAAGCAGCAGATCCTGTGGAGCCTGCAGGAGCTGCTGCTGAGTCAGAACAGTCACAGAGTCAGTCCCACCACAGAGCTGGGCTACCACAAGCAGTCACTCCATCGGGAGGAAGCCCTGTTCCACTGCGAAGAAGTGGCCGAACAAGACGCCCTGTGAACCGGTATTCTCCATGAGAAGAACTAAACGGGGAAGAGCGTCACAAATGCTAGTGTGTGCTGCACAAGCTGTAGCGCCGCCGGCTACCAGCGCCACCTACTGCTGCGAGCGGACGTGGAAATGAGAACAAGACTGGGGCAGTGTGAAATGAATAAACAGTTCATGTTGTGTTCTCGCTGAGCTCGGGTCTCGGCTACACTTATTCCGCGGCCACACGCGAGCATATATATATATATATATATATATATATATATATATATATATATATATATATATATATATAGTCAAGTAGATCCTCTGTGAGAAGTCACAACGTTGTTTATTTCGACGTTTTAGCCAGAGTCTGGCCTTCATGATGAAGGCCAGACTCTGGCTGAAACGTCGAAATAAAGAACGTTGTGACTTCTCACGGAGGATCTACTTGACTACTTGCAACGCTACGGCCACTCCACCACGATGCCTGCCTATATATATATATATATATATATATATATATATAT
Source organism: Rhipicephalus sanguineus (assembly GCF_013339695.2). Taxonomy (NCBI): domain Eukaryota; kingdom Metazoa; phylum Arthropoda; class Arachnida; order Ixodida; family Ixodidae; genus Rhipicephalus; species Rhipicephalus sanguineus. Next base: position 150,657,840 of record NC_051179.1, read on the forward strand.
ATATATATGTGTGTGTGTGAAAGAAGCAAAAAGCAGCCGTGTTGTCTTCGCACTGTTCTATTTTCGGAAACCCCAGGACCAGGAAAACAGCCCACCTCAAACTTGGGAGAACTTATGTGCAAAAACAGAACAGTGAAGTTAGCAAACGCCAACGCGCCTTACTTGTTTCGCTCTTGTGCATTAGTAACAGCTTGATGCGGGCTAGTCATTTCATAATACGACCAGAGAATAAAATAGCGCGTCGAGAACAAGGGCAACAAAGAAAGGAAGTACTGGTCCTATCGTCCTCGTTCCCTTGTTGTCCTTGTTCTCGTCGGGGTGTTTCATCCTCTGGCCTAGTGCTGTTCACTGCAAAAATCGGTTACCAAGAAGCCCAGCTGAAAATCCGCTTTCGGAGGGGACACGCCCGTTTTCGGGTGGTTTTCGTGCCAAACTCCGCTTGGCATGAATACGTCAACGCTGGTAGTGTCATTTAGAAACGCTTCTCTCATATCACACATGTTTTGAAGCAGGGTGACTAATTCGAACTTTTTTTTGGACGACGCGACCAGGCAGCCGGGACCAGGCGAACCCATCTGCGCCGGTGAATCCTTACATGTTAGCCGCGGTGACGCACTCGCCTGGCCCCGATGCGCCCGACAGTGTCCAGCGCATCTGATAGCATCGATATCCAACAGCGATGCATCCGACAACGTCGTCATGATGCATCCGACGAACCCTGGCCGCGGCACGCGTACGACGCGCGACCCGCGCGCTTCAGTACCTTCTATATCTCCTTTACGGCGTACTGTGCATCTGGCGGCCAAGCCCCACTCTGCCCTCCCTCTTCATACGCGATGCCACCACCCCGCGGAAGCCTGCTGCGACGACGCACCTGCCGGCAGTAAAACATTGGGAGCTGGTGCACCAAGCGAGGGTGCGGTAAGAGGTAGCAAACCAGGCAGTACATCGAATTTGTACTTACCGGAGCTGCGGACCCTAAACATTTCGCCATATTGTAGGATCGCGTAGGTCCTAAATCATACCCTGGCTCAGATGCCCACCTGAACAAGGTCGCCGACCTTGCTCAGGAAAGCCCATCCAGCACGTAGGCGATGAGGTCTAGCCGCCAACTCGCAGGCATTCAGCCGTTGCAAGGCTTGTCAGCCAACTCAGTAATGCAGCGTACGCGAGGGCCCTGACCTAACGAGGCAGTTCGCATGCTACGGGATTTTCTTCCGCGCGCTCCTACCAGCCTCTCCCTCCGCTTCTATTTCCACGTCTTCCCGCTCTGTCTCGCATTCCGCCGCTGCATCGGCGTGCTTCTCGTCTTCTTTCTTCTCGTCCTCCGCAAAAGTTCACCAAGCCTACTTCATCTTAGTCTGCACCCGTGCTCTGTCACATCACGTCGGCCTTCTTTAACGCCGAAAGGTCCAAGCGCAATTACATCTCTTTCTCATCTTTCTCCCCTTTCTGCCTCACTGACCAGCACCCCTCTATTTCGTCGATGCGTCCTTCTAGGTCGTTCTGCCCGTCTGGCTGGCCCTTCATGCTTGCCTCGCCATGCGCATACTGCGGACCGCTTCCGGCATCGCCGGTCGACTTGCTACACGCCTCATTCATGTTGCCCTGTCGAGAGTTCGCAGTTGCCGCGGGTAGATGGCTTCGTCGCCAAGTGCGGCGGCAGGGCGAGCCTTTCACTAATGCTGCAATGTGCCGGAAGAGAAAGGCCATGTCTGTCCTAGAAGAAAATTTGGCAGATCCCACGCCTTGTCCGAATCGCTATCATGCGAAGCAGTCAGTGAGTGGTTGTCTGTGCTGCATGTTTTTTTTTTGCTTTGAACCAAGCGTTACAAGGTGGATCGGCATGTTTTTGTAAGTGTAGTGTAAGTGTAGCGTAGTGCAGGGTTTTTATTGTTTGCAAATCGTGGTCTTACCAGCCACGTCGACTACAGTGGCGTTTAAAGGGCAACTTAAAGTTTGACTTAACGTGAGCACTCCCGTTAAAGCAAAGACGTCATTACTATCGAAACGAAGTGCACTTTACGGTGCGATGATGTGAAAATCATACGTAACTTTCGTTCGTGTATTCCTTCGAGGTCGGGCAACCGTTTAATATAGCTTGCTTAATCATAGGGATACGAATGTTATTAGACTGCTACAAAAGCAGAGCCAGCACTGGAACCACAATTGACGTTAACCCGACATTAGGTCCATATTGCCTAATGCGGCCGATATTGCCTATGCCTACGTAAGCCAATTTAAGCTTAGATAAGCGTAGTTAATACAATTCAATCTTAGCTCAGGCTTATTGAGCTTATTCGAGCCAATCAATATTAATCGATGCCAATAAATAGTGATCGATACTAATCGATGCCAATAAAGCTGCTGGATTAAGCCAAGTTGCGCTTCAAAAGCCTAGCTAAACCAGTATATCCCGGCTCAATTAAGCTTGGACAAGCCACTGAACACTAGTCGACGCTATTCAGTATTCACTAACACCAATTAAGCCAGGTTTAGCCCGATCAGTTTGCGGATAAGAGGTAACGACATTGCACAGTGCACTGCTGCAGATTATGTTTCCTTCTATTAGTTCGCATCCTGACCTTAAGGTCAGTGTTCAAACTCTGACCTTAAGATCAGTGTTCAAACGCGCGCCATGTCCTGAGACAACCGCGTTTGGTGACATGCTGTAATTGTAATTGCCGTGTAACTCGTAACAATATTCCTCCGCCAAACTATTATCTTAATAACATTCCCCTAGAAGCCGTAACATGCTACAAGTACCTTGGCGTCTACATAACCTCGACACTTTCCTGGTCCTTACACATTGATAAGATAATTAGTAATACTAACCGCATGTTAGGATATATCCCGCGAAACTTCTCTTCTGCTCCTTCCGCATTAAAATTAATCTTGTATAAAACACTCATTAGGAGTAAAATGGACTACGCATCATCCATCTGGGACCCTCACTCCGCTACCCATATTCAATCGCTTGAGCTAATCCAAAATAATGCCGCGCGTTTCATTTATAGCAATTACAGCCGAACATCAAGCGTAACTTCCATGAAAAACTCTTTACTTCTTCCTCCCCTCTCATCCCGACGAAAGTGTTTTCGCCTTGCTTTATTCCATAACTTATATTTCTACAATTCCTACCTGCGTGATAACCTTATATCATCACCTTCTTACATTTCCTCTCGCATTGATCATGTCCATAAGGTTGGGATAATGCACTGCCATACCAGGACCTGTCACGAATCATTTATTCCAAGGACGTCTCAAGAATGGAACGACCTTCCCGGCACAATTGTTTCTATCAAGGACCACTCAAAGTTTCGCTCGGCCATTTCGGACATCATCACTCCCGGACTTAACTGACCAATTATTCTGTCTTAACTAGCCACTTTTGCTGCTTTGTTTTGTTTTACTTTTGTATATATTGTTAACCACTCCCCTCGTTACGTGGGGATAAGGACCTCACAGAGCAGAAATGGAGCTCGGCCCTCAAGAGCTCGGAATATCAGCAACAACTTTGGGCTGTCCAGAGAGCCTGCGATGCGGCGGTTAGGCTAGGTCTAACTGTCCCCACGTGGGAGCGGCCCGCGGTGTCACCCTAAGGGGTGGCACTTCTCCGGATCTTTAAATAAAGTTCTTCGTACCGTACCGTACCCCTCTGTAATACTTCAGGTCTTGAGGGTAAATAAAATGAAATGAAATGCTGAATATAGTAGGTGCAGCGCGACAAGAGTCGGGAGGAACAACAGAGAGAGGAAAGAGCGCTCTTTCATTGCGATAGCAATTATATGGACACTCTCGGCTAATTTTTGCCGTCGCCGTCATGTCCCGGATATGTGTATATATATATATATATATATATATATATATATATATATATATATATATATATATATATATATATATATATATATATATATATATATATATATATATATATATATAATGTAATGAAGAGCGGCACAGCAGCTGCGGGGACGGGCTGGAGAGCGAAGAGGAAGAAGCAGAGAATAGAACAGCTGGCCCAGGAACGGGTGCTGTGTCCGTGTCTGTCTCTGTATGGCTTCGTATTTGCGAAGGTTTATTCCTCACTTCGCTTCGATCGCAGCTCCCTTGAGCGGTCTTCTTAAAAAGGACGCACGGTTTGAATGGGGCACCTTGCAAGAAAACGCTTTTCAAACGATAAAACAAAAGCTCACTTGCTGCCCAGTATTAAGTCACTTCAATGACGACTGGACCACCGAAGTTCACACCGATGCCAGCCAAGTTGGTCTAGGCGCAGTGCTGGTGTAGCGCGATCCAGATGGCAAAGAACATGTTGTTGCTTACGCCAGCCGGAAACTTTCAGACACCGAGCGCCACTATCACTCTAATGAGCTAGAATGTCTTGCAGTGGTATGGAGTGTCGATGATAAATTCCGACATTATCTTTTCGGGCGCAAATTCACGGTGGTGACCGATAATGCTGCAATAGCATGGATGTTTTCCAAGCAGCAACTAAAGCACAAATTTGCCCGGTGGATAATCACGCTGCAAGAATACGATTTCGATGTGCGCCATCGCGCCGGGGGGCTAAACAACGTCGCCGATGCCCTCTCACGGAACCCCCTTGACTGTGTGTCACAGACCAGGCAAAACCACATTTTTTTTGCCCAGCTGGACATCTCCAAAGCTCAACAGGAGGACAAAGACTTGGCATCAATTATTGCATCTATCGCTGACAAAGGAAACGACTCGATGTTTGTGATGCGCAATGCCGCATTGTACCGACGTCACTGGCAAGAGGACCGATCTCAAGAGCGTTACTTGCTGGTCGTCCCGAAGTCTTACCGATTAGAAGTATTACGAGCCATTCATGACTCCCCGGAAGGCGGACACACCGGCCAACGTGTCACGCTCCGCAAATTACAAGAACGCTTCTGGTGGCCGAAGATGCAAAGTAGTGTCCGTGCGTACGTCGCCAGTTGTGAAATCTGTCAGCAGTTTAAGCGACTGCCGGGGCGCCAGCCTGGATTACTAATCCCTATTTCAATACCTGAGACTATTTTCCACACGGTTGGCATCGATTACATAGGACCTCTACCCACCACCACTGCAGGAAACCGCTACATCATTGTAGCAGTAGACTACCTGTCGAAATACGTGGAAGTGGAAGCCGTGCCATCTCTTGCGACCACTTACCTCATCAATTTCCTGAAGCACCGATATGAATGGAGGCACGGCTTGCCAAAGAAATTAATATCCGATCGTGCTACAACGTTTCGCAGCCGGGAACTGAAAAAGTACCTCTGCAAGGCAGGTGTACACCACCACTACGCATCCGCGTTTCACCCCCAGGCAAACGGCCTTACAGAGCGAACCAACCAGAGTATCCAGGCACGACTCGCTCCCTATACGAGAGTGGAGAAAAAGGGAGAGGCCGACTGGGACGTCCACCTCCCGCCAGCCGCTTTTGCAGTTAACACGGCACTGCAAACGTCCACCGGGGAGACGCCGTACGAACTTGTCTACGGAAAACTGCCACAGCTGAAAGCGGTCCTCAGTCTAGATGCTCCCATTATAGTCGCACGCTCCGACGATCGCAAATCGGTCTGTCAGAAGATAAGAACTGCGGCGATCAAGAAAGCCACCCGAGCACAAGAAAATCAAAAGCGCTACTACGACAGCCGCCGTAGACCTGCTCCTGCTTACAACATCGGTGACGAGGTGTGGGTGCAAAGGTGCGGCAGCGAGCCGGGCAAGAAGCTACTCGCTAAGTTCGACGGGCCATTCAAAATCACTGAGCGAGTAGGAGAAAATACCTGGCGTGTGAGCACCTCAGATGCGAACTTCACTCTCGATAAGCGAAAAAGAAATAACTTTGCCGTGCACGTGTCGCGCCTGAAAAAAAAAAAAAACAGTCAGGCAGCTACAGCTGAAATGAACTGTCGTTTCCTTTCTTGCCCCGCCACGGTGGTTTAGTGGTTATGGCACTCGACTGCTGACCCGAAGGTCGCGGGATCAAATCCCGGCCGCGGCGGCTGCATTTTCGATGGAGGTGAAAATGTTTGAGGCCCGTGTACTTAGATTTAGGTGCACGTTAAAGAACCCCAGGTGGTCGAAATTCCGGAGCCCTCCACTACGGCGTCTCTCATAATCATATCGTGGTTTTGGGACGTTAAACCCCAGATATTATTATATTGTCGTTTCCTTTCTTTGTCAGGTCCGCAGTGTGGCCGAATGTAATGAAGAGCGGCACGGCAGCTGCGGGGACGGGCTGGAGAGCGAAGAGGAAGAAGCAGAGAATAGAACAGCTGGCCCAGGAACGGGTGCTGTGTCCGTCTCTGTTCATTACAATATATATATATATATATATATATATATATATATATATATATATATATATATAAAAGATGCGCAAAGAAAAATAAAACAGAAGAAAAAGTTCAGAAGCACCCGACAGAGATTGGAACCATCGACCCCTCGTTCCCCAGCCTGCTGCATTAGACAGCCCAACCATGCCCCACGCATGCGCCGGCAAAATAACTGCGAACTATTTATATACACCATTTACCTCTGGTGGTAAGCAAATCTCGGAGGAGCTTGAGCGCGTTTTCTATCAAGCAAGGCTCCTAATTTTCTTTCAAATTGAAAAATTACCTTGGGACGAGCACGACAAAGTGGCCCTTTTTTGTACCCCCTCGTGATGTAGAAGGAAAAAAACCAAAGAACACCGGGCACGCCTTACATCAGACTCCCCCGTGTTGTGGGAGACGCAGAGGGTCCCTCCACGCACCGCAGTTTAAAACAAAAAGAAATATCTAAGAGCATCTGGTTCTCCATCGTCGACACTTGCCGACGCAGCGCTCCTAATTTTCTTTCATTGTGAAAACTACCCTTGAGACGCGCACGACAAATTGACCCTTTTCTGTACCCACTCGCGATGTGGAAGAAAAAAAAGAAAACAAAGAACACTGGGCACACCAGGCACACCTTGCATCAGACTTCCGCTTGTGGCAGGAAACGCAGCGGGTCACTCTACGCGGCGCAGTTTAAAAGAAAAAGAAATATATAAGAGCATTTGATTCTCCATTTGAGAGATTGAGAATTGGGGACCCAAGACACTGGGTCACCAAGATGCGTTGGGTAGGCTGCTCTTGCGTTCGGAGGATCAGCACAGCTTGAGAACTCGGTCAAACGCTAGCTGCGTTGGCGCAAACGGACGGGGCGCCACACGTGGTGAAATTAAAATCGTGCGAAACGCGGGCCATAAAGTGTCGTGGCCCGCGCGGCGTCTGCATAGTGTCGCGGTGACCCAAGATGTCTTGGGGATCCACGCTGATTTTCGCTTTTTGAGCCTTGGGCCAACGCGAGCGCAAGAGCCCGAGAGTGACTTGGGTTCTGCCAAGGAGGTTAAAAGAAATTGCTGGAGTGGCGATTATTGCGCAAGAATGAAGCCGTGCCCACCAAAAGATGGCGGCTGCGGCCGCCATCTTAGTAGGGGCACGATAAATCATCGGCGTTTGGCGAAGGAAAGCGAGCGTTTTCCACGCACGCCAGACGAGTTTAATATAGCAACTTTTACGGGTCAGATACTGCTCCAAGCGTGTCTTTGTGTTACTAGTTTTCATCAGTAAGCCACAAAGTCACGGCAAATTTTATTGGAGATCAATCGCCAATACTCCACTCGACGGGTTACATTTGTCGGCAACAACTATCTTTTATTTTGTAATTAACATAGTATTTATACTAACAGATCAAAGCCATTTGATCTCTTAGTAGGCGCCACCAGAAAAGAGCATGTTTCCGAGCTCTTTGGTGGGCAAAAGCTGGCTTCACTTGTGCTGGCAAGGCGTTGCGAGAGCTTCCACTCCAGAATTTTTTTTTAAACCTCCTTGGGTTCTGCACATGTGCCCTGGCGGCTCGCAAGCTCCTTGGTCCCCAAGCTTTTAAGCGTTTTGGGGCCTCACTTCTCAAACGCTATATTTTCGACACTTGCAGCGCGTTGCTCAAGCAAAGACGTAACAACTACGACAGTTGTTAGTTCACGATTATCATAGGCATGCCTGTGCGTTATTTTTCGGTGTCCTTTGTGCTTCAGCGGCGCGCTGCAAGTATCGAGCTGCTTCTCGTTCTTCGTGTGACATTCCAATTTCTTGCTATTGCATTCAATGCTTCGCCCTTGCGGCGAAACTTTGACTTTTCCTGTCTCTGTTGTTCCTTCCGACTCTTGTCGCTCTGCACCTACTATATTAAAGCAAATCCATCTTTTCCGCGGCAGGCGGCTCATCTCGTGACCCCGCGTCACGGATTCGTGCCATCCGTCCCGCGTCCACGGACCTCGCGGGCGGAAAATGCCAAGCTATTTCTCGCATCAAGATTTTGGCGGTCTAACACAGCATGTTAAGCCGAAGGTGTCATTATAGGCCTGGCAACAAGTGCAGCTTTTTCTTTTCGCTCGCTGTGTTTTGTGGATTTAGCCGATCAAGACATAAGGGCCTGGCAATGGGAGCGCCCTTTTTTTCTTCTGTCGTTTTGTTAGGGCTTTTGCGCGGGAATTCCGTTCAGTTTTCAGCTTGCTGTACCCACGCGACTGCAACTATGAACTTATGCGACGATGCAACTTTTTCTTCTGCATGTTTTCAGCGATATATTCCTTTTGCCAACAAGACCCTTTTGCAGGAAACAAGAACTCTTCATCATCTAATTCCGACATAACAACAGCCATTGCTGCTAATCGTCGTTCTCTTTCAAATCCCATCTTCAACCAAAAGCAAACTATGTACGTTAAAGACAAAAACATAAAAATACCCTTCGTGTGATCTCGAAACAGAAGAACAAGCAAACATTCGTACACTACAGCCTCTTAGACTTGCTAGCACTTGATCTACCGCAAATCTCCGAGGCCATGTTCTGCCAATAAAGACACTCGCTAAGCCTACAGCTCAGAGAGAACGAGTACGGCTCTCGGAAACGGTGCCAAATCGTCATGAATGTTCTGCCGTCGAAGCTATCGGACAAAATCCTACACCAAATACAAGCGTCGGTTGGAGTCCAACAGGCCACACAATGCACGACGAAGAGATTAAAAATTCGAAGCGAGCAGCCCTCGCTTCAGACTCTTCCGCCATGCATTTTTTTCCGCCGCGTTCTTCCACTCCCTTCGTCCACCTCTGGAAGCGCTTCGCTGCCGGACGGCGGTGGACCCATCCACCGCGGAAGAGATTTCCGCCGAGCCGTCCGTCGTGTGGATGCACGCTTACTACGGTTAAAATAGACTCTACAAGGCCCTGAACTCTTTGGCGTTGCTGAGCGGCATCAGGGTGCTGCGTGCAATCCAGACATATTTTACTTTCGCAAGTGAAAACGTTCAATTTCCCGAAGCAACGCCATGTATTGCGGATGATCAGATGCAAAAATTTCTGTTTACAGTAAACTATAGTGACATATAACTTAGGAGGCAGAAGAGGCCCGTAGCGCGGATGACCGAAGCGCGGCGACCGATTGGCTCTGCGACTAAAGAAATAGTCCTGCTAATATGCGGGACTATTTCTTTAGCGGTATTCACACTCCACACGAACATTCGTGATGAGCCGCTCATGGCGCCATTACAGGGTGCGCGTCTATAGGCTCAGGCACGTGTTCATCTGCTTCTGTAGAGGAGATGCTACAGCATTGTAAAGTTTTATCCGTCGATGGGAGGTTACTTTCTGTTCATCTGATTGAGAGCAAGTAAAGCCTGTATACTCTGGCAGCGCACATGCGACCCCAAGGGAAGCTCCGCGGTCACTGCCGTCACCTGTCCAGGCGAGATCACGTTGCAGGCTTGAAGGAAAAGAGGAAAACGCCAAAGGCGTCTGATGCTGAAAATTTGTTGGAGATTTCGTTCTTGTGGTTCGACCCTTCAAGCTTTAGTGTTCGTAGCAACACACTGAATACCAATGCTGCCGCGCTCAAATTGCATCGCCATAGTTATGTTTTTCCTTGTTCGTTTTCTCCTTGATGTGGATTGAAGTCCCGTCAAGGAGATGATCGACGTCGATGAAGCAGGAGGCAGGTTGGAGGTAATAAAAACTTGAAGGTATAATGCAGCGAAATATTTACAGTCATATGTACAGCTTGCCGAAGCACACAGATGATAACATAGACATCAACAGCGTCTTACTCTTCTACTTAACTTTTCTTAAGTTAGAGCCTACAACACTGTTACAACATACGAAGAACCGAGTCTCACTGCTCGACCACCAAGTGGTTACGGCCCAGACAAAAGTTGCATCGTACGGAGTCTTACTGATCGATCAGTTAAGTGATTACAGCCTAGACTGAAGGGAAACGAATTCCGTCCAGTCTTAAGTACCTTGCGGTAAACAAAGAAAAGGGGAGGTGGCCACTGGTGGTCCGCCTCAACATTCCCTTATCCAATCCGTTTATCCTCAGATTAAGCCACTCCCTACTGGGCTGTTCCTAATCTCGACAGCAGTGTCTTTAAAGTGTAGACAGGCGTTTTTGGCACTCTTTCTCATCATGGCTCTCCCTCGCCGAATCTCAGGCTTTCAGGCATTCTCACGGTCGAAATACATCGGTATTGTAGCCCTGGTGCATTCACGCCATTTTCCCACACTCATCGAGTTGAACCCACTCGGGGCGGTCGTTAAAGGGTTCCGGGAAGGAAAAGGCGTTTGCGTGTCCTTGCCTCGCTCGCATTCGGACCTTGCATTGCTGCGAAAGCACATGTCGGTGGTTAAAGTGTCCCCTCGAGCGACGGCAGAGGTCAGGAGATGTTTGCCCGCCTCATCTTCCCACGCGTTCGGGCCGCTGTTCTCCAAGCCGGCCTCTCAGAAGAGAACGGTCGCGTGACCGCAACGCCTGAGGGCCAGCGGGGAAGACAGGCTGCTCAAAGGAAGCCGTTTGCTTTCCATTGATAATTGCACAGCCAAAGGCCATGCAGAGAGAGAGCCGAAAAAGAAGCTTTGTACAACGTACAGTGCCGCACCGTCCGTTCTGCACGATCGACTTATGAGCGGCAAAACATAACAGCCATGCCACACGCGTCGCGATGGTGCCCGCGGGTATTGTTTGTTGTCAGTTCGTGACGCACTCACATTTGTCATCAACAATGATAACGCTGTCGAGCGAGTCGGTGTCACTGCGAATAACAGGTTCCGTACACAAGCAGCGCCATCAGACGGTGCGATGGTATACATATGCTGCCGTCCATGGTGATCGTCCGAATCAAGCCGACGAATCTGGTAACAGATAGATAGATAGATAGATAGATAGATAGATAGATAGATAGATAGATAGATAGATAGATAGATAGATAGATAGATAGATAGATAGATAGATAGATAGATAGATAGATAGATAGATAGATAGATAGATAGATAGATAGATAGATAGATAGATAGATAGATAGATATAGATCGTAGTTTTAAATCCGTAAAGTTTTTACCATAAACCAAATTACTGCCGAGAAATCGCCGGATGAGGCGCGCGATCACAAGACCTAGTTAGGCATGGTGAGACCTGGCAAGATACTGCGTCGATACATTGTGAGAGCTGGCGAGGTTTCGCAAGACACTGTGAGAACTTCCCCAAGAATGTTTCGTATTCTTGACCACTCGTATACGATAACTGTTGGTGCATCCGAAAAGACTAACATTGTGACTGCAGCATTTGTCCTATATGGCTTACCACAGTAGGATCGCAAGCCGTTGCTTTACTCAAGTCCAACTTCGCACTGGATATATCGAATCTGAAAGAAAAGGACACCATACCCTTTTAAAAGACTGCCCAAGTTTTTAGACTGCGCAATCAGATTCGCAAGTGTAAACTGCCGGCCTTCCTTAAGTGTTTAATGTTCTAGTTAGTGATTGCAAATATTGCAACGGGCACCTCCGGGAAGTATTTTTTTTCACTAGACCAATAATCTGTTCATTTTTGTTCCGCAGAACGTTTCACATTATCTGACGAAATATTTTGCGTTACTAAGCAACCATTCTGTTGCAGTTGATCAGCCAGTGAAGCCCCTAGCAAACATATATTTCCTTCTTAGGAGCTGAGGGCAATTTCTGTCCTGCAATGTTAAAGTGCATACTATTTCCACAAAGGTCCGGTTTCTTTTGAGAACGTGAGTTTATGTAATCAAACCTTGTTGAAAGTGTGAACGTGTCATAACTAGAGGCCTGAGTTTAGGCAAATGCCTATTTTGTTCCTTGCGTTCCTATCGCGCCGCTTGGAAATATGAGCATGAATTAGAGGTTAAGAAGGGCTTTTAAAATGTTTTTAGATTGCCTATAAAGGCCCATTTTTGGCGTTTTTGCCATGCAGAACGCGGGAAAGACCGTGGTCTTCGAGCCGTGCGGGACAAAGCACAATTGCACGGCTATGTTCAACTGTTGGCGCCTTTGTGCCATCTTATCAATAACGTCTTTGTTTTCCTGTCGTAGATGGAGGTCGCGCACGTCTTCGTTTCAAATTATTTGCATTTATGTGAAAATATACTGTGCCTATATTTACGATTTTGGAAGTCTGAAACGTAGTTTTGCCTGTCTATTTTTGGCACCTAAAACAAGCTTTTCTAGTGCCTAAAAATCCGGCCTCTATTCATAACTCTGCCCGTTCAGCTTAAGAAAATATATTATAAGGACACGAATATTACCGTAGCAATCATTCAAAATATGATTAATGAAAATTCATTTGGGTGGATAAAGAGAACAGCAGCAATTAGGAAAAGATTTATGAAGTAGATCTCGTCTTAGACATGTATAACAAAAATGCAGCTTTAACTCGGAAAAATTATTGTGGAACGAAGCTTTGCGTGTACCTCTGTAGTAAGAGACAGTTACGCCAGCTCAAGGTAGGGCGTCTAAATAAAAAATATGGTTGATCCCTCCGCCATAGGAATCGGAATAACACGAAAGTAAAGCGCGCCCTTACAGAAGTAACTGAATGTTTAATGTGCATTGATATAAGAGAGTTTGCACAATGTATATTGATGTCTGGCAGCTAATGGCGCCGTTTAACATGTATACACCCACTTTGATGATTAGTGGTACATCTCCATCCCGTCGACTAACGTCCATGCTAAGTGATTAAACAAACCCTTGTGGTAGCTGTGCGATAATGTCTTTTTTCCTTTGAGCGCCACAAGCTATGGGCGTAGCGTCACAATCTGCTTGGCTTCATAGCAAAGTTCCAGGATGCGTATAAGATAGAATATTGTAAACACCACTAAAAATATAGTCACGAGACGTTTGATGAGTCTTCTGAGCAAGAAAAAGTCACGCCATTTCCCGCTAAAGGGGACCATGAGGCGATGCGAAGCAGCGTTTCGGCATGTCGAGCCCGCGTTTCAGAGGGGCAGTGGAGAGGATGAAGGGAGTCGAGATGAGGTGTGTGGAGAGGGTTCGCGCAAGCGCAGTAAGGGTGGTCACACCGCACAACACCGGTTTGAATTCCGCCTAAGATGCTTCGCATCTAGAAAGAGTTTCCCATCATTTGGCACATCCCTAAACAAGCTTCTCGCATGAAATACGTGCACTCCCTGAGAACGAACTTTGTAACATCCACTCTTACAGTGGTCTGTCTTTATACCGCGCATACAATAATGAAGCCGCAATTAAGCTTATTAAGGTAGATGACTGGGCTAGTTGGTCATTAATATTGAAGATAACTAGCGCAAAGAAGCACGGCTGCGAAAAGCAAACACACAGGACAAGCGCTGGCTTCCAAATGAATTTTATTGACATGAATGCGGTCATTTGAGTATCTGCGGGGTCAATGGCAAAACAGTAACAGGAAAAAAATGCACTGACACGAAACCAGCAAAAAAAGCATAAACAGTCACGGTGGCCTGCTGCGCAGGCAGCTATGCTCACAGGCAGGTTTTTTTTTGGAATGCACTGGTTTGCGCAGCAGGCCACTGTGATTGTTAATGCTGGTTTTGCTGGTTTCGTGTCTATGCATATTTATTAATTTCTTCTTTTTGTAAGATTTCCCGCAGGCATTTATATGACCCATTCATGTAAATAATATTCAGTTTGAAGACAGCGCTTGTCCTCAGTGTTCGCTTTTACATAGCCGTTCATTTTTGCGCTGTTTATTTTCAGTCTCAATTAAGCAGTAGCATGGCCGCAGCATAAGCGAGCATTTGAAAGTCTATACAAAAGTAGCCGTTCTTCCGAGGACGCTGTCAAAGCTTTTCTAAAATTATTTCTTTAAAAATTTAAGTAAGCTGGTGCGTACGGCGACTGGTGCGCGCCGTCAGAAAGGTTCATTTTGATGCGAAGCAGCTACGCTCGACCCTACCTCCCATGTGAGACGCCGTCCACTCTATTTACCGCTCCTCCCGCTAGAGGCGCTTCTCAAGGAATTTCTTGAAGAATCCGCTATAGAAGGCAATGGTCCGCGCACCATAAACCCAGGTTGCGCGCGGTAGCGCGCGCATTCCTTCATTGAGACTCAATGGGGGTGCATCGGTATGAGCGGTAAACAGCAGTCTGACTCATCCGCAGCTGCTGCTCGGGCGCTCGTGAGCGCAGGGCAGCGGACCTGCCCTGCACTGGGGGGCGACGCGTCACCACCAACAACAACAAACAACTACTACACCCTAACCACGAACCACCCATCACCGAGGTACACCGAACGGAACGCATTTACGGGAACCCTACGTCGCCCCTAGCTGCTTCGCATACCCATCAGGGTTCCTTTACGGGGAGATGTTTGTATTTGTTTTTTTTTATGAATTCTTGTACCTTTCACTATAATTATTATTCAAGTGGCGTCGCACTGTACGTTTATCGGTCTACTCAGCGAGCAATTTGCCATTGGTTTTTTTTTTAATCCACTACATTCATTGTTCGGGGATAAGAAAAACATGAGCATACCTCATACCTTCGTTTTATTGCGATAGCAATTACATGGACAGTCTCAGCTGGATTTTGCCATCGCGCCATCGCCACCGTCATGCACCGGGTATGTATGAGTAGATATATATATATATATATATATATATATATATATATATATATATATATCAAAGTGCCAAAGAAAAATAACTCAGAAAAATGCTTCCGAAGCGCGGAATCGAACCAGCGACCTATCGTTCCGCAGCGCGTGACGCTAACCACAACGCCAGAAAGCGCAGATCCTTCAGATTGCTAAGGGCGAGCGTTATACACACACACTTTACCGCTGGCAGGACTCAGAGACGGCAGGCGCTTATAAGCGTTTCTTCATTACCAGCGAGATGGCGTGAGGAGCGCGACGGGTGTAGGGAGCCCTAGACGGGTGGATTTAAGTCGTCAGCGAGCTCGCTCGCTTCTCCTTATATATGCGCAGGGAGAACCTTGCCCTTCCGCTGTCTACTCACGCGGTTTTCTCGTGGTGAGGGGAAGAGGGATGTTTCGAGCTATCACCGTGATGTCCGCGCTCATGTTACGGAGCGTACGAAAGTCACTCGAGCTCAGGGGACGCCGCTAAACGAATAAACAGAAGATGAGCGCGAACTATAAAGTGCCACCGCTCGACACTTTAAGCGCGCTAGTTTCCTTCGCTGCTTCGGCCGCCTTTGCAACAGGAGCGCTGTTCAAACTGAGAGTGTCCATTGGCGAGCCTCACTTCGCATAGCATTAGTTTCTTGCTATCGCATTCATTGCTTCGCCCTTGCGGCGAAACTGTGACTTTTTTAACATGATTCCTACCGCTTCATTTCCATCCCAGTAAACTTGCCAGTATCTTAACATCAAAAATCAAAACGTGCATAGACCAAAGCTTAAGGGCTGTTGTCAGAAGGAGCAGACTATGGGGCGAAACATGCGGGATGGTGCAACACGAAGGCGAACAAATATCACAACAACGTTCGCTTGTCTATTTCTCCAAACGACGGCAGTATATACAAGGAGCCGCATGAGTTAGGAATCGCAGTGAAAAACAGAGAAGTTATTGCAGCGAGTAGCTGCAAAGCTTGGTAAAAACACGTTGTAGAGACTGCAATAGAAAGTTTTAATGGGCAACATCCTTTAGTAAGTTCTCCAACAATTTTGATGGCAATATCGTGTCTACAACGCAAAAGCCGCGACACCTTTCCGACAATAATACATACGGCTTCGCAGAAAACAAATAAGATTTGGATGGGCAACTTGAATTCGGGAGTGGATCAACCAAATTTTGGGGTCAGTATGGAGGTGGGCACAAGGTGGGGAACATATGGGACAGCTTGCGCGAGGAAAAAGTCATTAGCCGGCTAGCGTGCATGGGTGAGAGTCGCAGTGAGCGCTTTCTGTAACCGAACATCGCAGCCTTACGCCAAGCAGAAATCTTTCTCGTGGTTGTGCTGGCTGACGCGCTTGTTGTAGCCGATGGCTGTTTGCCATTTCTAAATTTTGCAATCCAAGCTTCACACAGCTTCTAAGCCTGCAGAAAGCTGTTAATGGTGACACCGGATTCCGTTGCGTACGTCCTGCACTGCGGCACCAAGTATTGGCCTACCATATAAGCCGCCTGCAAAGTGAGCGACTTCATATTGCAGTGATTTCAAGTGTTGTCAAGCACACAGCCGTAGAGGGAAAACTCACATTTATTCAGAATGACAGAGCAGGTGGCATCTTTAAATTTCGCTTTTAGATGCGAAGTATCTCTTGCTCGGGGGTATGTCACGCGGCGTGGTAATCCGCACGCGGCGTAGCAGTCCGCACTCACACTACGCATGAGCAACTCTCCTCCTTCCCTCTCTCCAACAGCTGCGCGTTACTCTCTCCACTTCTCTACCAGCACCTGCTTGCGCTTCTCCTGCAATCTCGCTTCTGCACTCACGGCGCATACGCTACTCTCCTCCTCTAGGCTCCTCTCCTTCAAATGGTAGAGCGGTGCGCTCGTTCAATCCAGCGCTTGCCCCGGTTGGCTCCTCTGAAATGCGGGCTCGACATGCCGAAATTCTCTCCTGCGCAGCGCCGCGATGAGGGCCAGCGCAAGCGTATCCCCTCCCCCTCTCTCTCCCCTCTTCTACACTGCCTCTCTCTCGCGCGCCTGTCCACCGCGTTCCCCGCACGCCCTGTGAGAATTAACGGCCAGGCTAGAGAGAAGACACGACGCGCGTAGTGTTCCTCTTCGCGTTCCACGACGCGAGGTCCGTAGCATGCCCAGCGAACGCCAACGGTACGCGATCGTGCTAGTGCTCCGGCTTCGCATCGCCTCATGGTCCCCTTTAGCGGGAGATGGTGCAATTTTTTTATGACGGGCTTTCATGCGCGTAGGCGCTCCCTAAGCAGACGACGCCGCCGCTCATCCTGCCCGGCACGTCACCCCGGCAGTGGTGCCAGCTTTTCCAGTGGTGGCCCTCTCGCCCAAAGGAGATGGCGAGAAGCGCAGCGCGCTTACACGGGAGAAGAGGAGAGGGAGAGAAACAGTGCGGCGGCGGCGGCTCTTGCCTCGACGTTGTGTGAAAGCGCTGCTCTAGTAGGACGTAAAGCACCGAAAGAAATCAAGGAAGGCAAGACGGCGCAGCGTGCATGCGCCGGAGAAGAAACCGGAGAGGCGGTGACAGCATCAACGCGATTACAGACAGCGAAAGTAGAACCGTGCTGAAGCAAAGAATGTGGTCAAAGGCCCTGAGTGCGATGAAGAACGGTGCCGTCTGCAGTTGCTAACGCCGGATGAACGAGCGGACAGGCGTTTACAGCAGAAAGGCTAGTATAGCTTCAATATTAATCAGTCCCGATCTCAATGTTGCGCCCCCCCCCCCCCCCAAACTTCGGACTCAAGTGCAGCGATTGTCACATATAATTTGAAAGGAATTAAATTGGACGAAAAAAAACAACTTGCTATCGGTAGAGACCGAACACACGACGCGTTGTCCGAAGGTTCTGGTTGTATTCGAACGTTCTATCCGAGTGATGCTGGCTAACAGTCTCCGTATTACACGCTCAGAAATACCAAATAATATGGTATGTCGAGGTAGAGAGAGAGAGAATAAACTTTATTGAAGAATTAGAGTACGTGGCTAATCCCGGGTGGAGCCCTCTTGTAGAGCCCCACTGGCCACGGCGGCTCGCCGGGCCTGGTCTAGGGTCACCAGTTGGCTCCCCAGTGCCAGCTCGGAAAGCCGTGCCTCCCAAGACCACGTTGTGAGTATTTGTAGTGAGCGCACCAACCTAGATACTGCATTGGCTGGCCGCTCGGTACATTGGTAAGTGATGTGTGTAAGTGTGGCTCTGTGGACCCTACACCAGGGGCATACCCCTGTTGTGTACACCTGTGGAAAAATTGCGTGTAGTTTTGATATGTGGGGATATGTGTTCGTTTGGAGGCGGCGCCAATCCCGGGCTTGTTGGCTGCTTAAGTTGGGATGTGGAGGGGCGTACTGGCGTCTTGTAAGGCGTTGGTTTTCCAATATCTGCCTGCTTGTTACACTTTGTTCTTCATGGTGCCCTGTGAGAAGTCCGGAGGAGAGTTCTGCGTCTCGGCCAGTAAGTCCGCGAGCTACGCAGTTTGCCTCCTCGTTCCCCCTCAGGCCGTCATGCCCTGGGCACCAAGTGACGCCATGTGCCTCCATCAACGTGGGCCCCAAAATATCAGTGACGCATCTTGGAAGTGTGCCTCTAAGGTATAAGCGACATGCAGCTTGCGAGTCTGTCAAAATATATGCTGGGCGCCCCCTTCTTTCGGCTTCTCTAATTGCCAAGGCTATGGCTGCTGCCTCTGCGGTGGCACTTGATCTGGTGGGTAGGGACGCGCAGGCCACGACTTTGCTTTGGTTAGTCACTGCCAATGCATATGCTTGTTTTCTGGGGCCTTGTGGCGGCGCGGTATAAAGACTGGCGTCGGTAAAGTAGGCGTCTGGATCGCTACTTCTCTGCAGGAGTTTTCGGGCTCGCGCTTGACGGCGCTTTTTGTTGTAGAGCGGGTGCATGTTTTTTGGAACTGGTTCCACGATGATTTGTTCACGTATTTGCTTGGATACAATGACCGTCTCATCGCCACAATATTGAGGGGTGAGAGGGTATCCCAGCCTCTGTAGCAGTTTTCTTCCCTGGTGCGTTGTGGTGAGGCGTTCTCGCTGTGCGATTAACGTGGCGGCTGCCAATTCTTCATACGTATTATGCATGCCGAGTTCCATGAGTTTTTCTGTGCTTGTGCTGTTCGGAAGTCGCAGTGCTGCTTTGTATGCAATTCTGATGAGCCTGTCAATCTGCTCTATTTCGGGCTTGCGTGTTGCCTGAAAGGGAAGAGCGAACGTGACTCGGCTGAGAACGAAGGCATGTACAAGGCGTACCGTGTCGGCCTCTGTCATCCCATCGTTACTTCGCGCAATTCTAGCTATAAGGGATGCGATACTCTTTACGGTATGTTTGAGTTTGCCTATTGCAGTCTTTGCGCTGTTGTTTTCTTGCACGTGCATGCCTAGTATTCGAGCTACTGGGGTCCTGTTGATGATCTGTCCGGCAATTTCCAGCTGCAGCGCGGGTGCACGGTTGGACTGAGTTCGTGGGGGTCTTATTTGCAAATATTCCGATTTGTTAGGTCCGCATGACATGCCTGCTGCAGTGAGGTAGCTTTGAATCATGTCTATAGCGGTTTGCAGTACATCTTGTCGTTCTCCATAAGAGCCCTTTGTTGTCCATAGCGTAATATCGTCCGCGCAAAAGGCACAGCCCAGGTTTGGTACAGTCTCCAGCTGGAGGACTAGTTTCCGTAGACCGATATTGAATAAAAATGGTACAAGATGGAGCCCTGAGGTGTGCCTTTCAGTGGGAGGTCGTATGGTGATGATTTGGTACCAGCCATGCCAATCTGCGCCTTGCGATTTCCAAGAAAATCAGAGGCATAGTTGAATATGCGTTGTCCACATCCTATGGCGGCAAGACCGTCTAGTATGGTAGAGTGCGCAATATTATCAAATGCTTTTTCGATGTCGAGTGCAACGAGTAGATTGTTGAGACTACCTGGCGCTGGGTTAAGCACTTCCTCTTTGAGCAATAAAAAAATATCCTGGGTAGACACTCCTCGCCTAAATCCGTACATAGATGTTGGTAGAAGCCCCCGTTCTTCGGTGTATTGGTCAAGGCGAGTGAGTATAACTTTTTCGAAGAGCTTGCCAACGCATGACGTTAATGAAATGGGTCGTAGCTGATCAAGGCTTCGCCGTTTACCTGGTTTAGGTATGAGTACAACCTGTGCCAGTTTCCATTCTGCAGGTATCTTCCCACACGGTGTCCAGACTTCCTGATTAAAGTGGTCCGTGATGGCTTGTAATTAGGGGTGTGCGAATATTCGAAAGTTTCGAATATTCGTCGAATATTACATTCGAAATATTCGTATTCGATTCGAAAATCGTGTATTCGAAAAGTTTCGAATATTCGATAACTTCGAATAATCGAAAAATTCTAACATGCGATTCGATTATCATGCATAAAATAACTCGTCTTCCACATTTCTGCTGCGTTCGTATAGCTAAAACGTTGTCGAGAGGAGCGATACACATCGTAAGTACACGGAGGCACGATATCTGCCTGCGACGAGCGCCCCAATACGTATGATTTATTGCTGGTGCATCTCCGACGTGCAGCGCTGTTGGCGATCATGTAACCATACATTTTCAATATTATGCGGCCGTAACGTGCCGCACTACCACTCGTTCACTATGCGGGACCACTTCTGAAGAAAGACTGGTGGCGGACTGTAGGCACCTTCAGATACCCGTCTGGCAAAGCTTTGCCCCGTGTACCTCCCTATACCAGCCACTTCTGTTCCAAGCGAGCGTGCCTTTTCAGTGGCAGGGGGGGGGGGGTTGTCTATGTTAGAAGGGAGCGCCTGCTGCCTGATCATGTGGAGCAACTCATATTGCTTCATGATAACATCTAGTCATTACTTTCATTGTGCCGTGATATTTGCTTGCGTTGTGATGTGCATTGTGCTAGCCTGGAAATTGTGTTCTGGAGATAGCTGTGTATGTTTTGTTGCCAGTCAGGCTGTTAATGTTTTTTTTTTTTTTTCAAATAGCTACATGTTAAATAAAATATTGTTACTGTGGAGGCATTTTTCCTTTGATATTCGATATTCGATTCGATATTCGAAGGTGGATATTCGTATTCGATTCGTATTCGAAAAATTTGATATTCGCACACCCCTACTTGTAATGCTTCATTGCTGAGGTTCCGTATCATGGCATTTGTAATGCCATCCAATCCGGGCGCTGTATTTCTTTTGAAGCTTTGCGCCGCTGCATAAACCTCCGCAAAGGTTATAGGTGCGTCAAGCTCAGTGTTGGGTTCTCCATTGTATTCTTGACTTGGTATTGGGCTAACGTTTCGCTTGCGTTCTCCTGTGTAGCGTTGTTTCAGCTCTTCTATTAACTGATCCGGATCACCTTGAAATTCCCCAGCTAGCCGTTGAAGGGTAGCGTTTGTTTCGGTTCTTGTTGCGGAGGGATCCAAAAGACTTCGTAGAATGTTCCAAGTCTTCTTCGTGCTTAATGTGCCTTTTAAGGAATCGCAGAAGGTGCGCCAGTTGTTGTTGTAAAGTTCCTTTGAGTATGCGTTGACTTGCTCCGTGATTTTCGCTATACGGAGTCTGAGTTTCTTATTTAGCTTTTGTCGGCGCCACCGTTTCGTGAGGCCTCGACGAGCTTCCCAAAGATGCGTCAAGTGGGTGTCAATGGCAGGTGCGTCGGTAGTTGTTTGAAAGATCTTGGTGTTCTTGTCATAGAGGCCCTTAATGTACGGTGTCCATTGGGCTATGGTTGTGGGCTTGGGCCGTCTACTTCTTGTTGCTCTCTATATTTAGTCCAGTTAGTCAGTCTGGCTTTTCCGAGCGGGCGTCGCAGTCGAGCTGTTTCATATGTTATTTGCACAATGTTGTGGTCGCTGCCCAGATTGTCGTCCAGCACACTCCAGCGCATGGTCGCGGCATTGTTGGTTATGGTAAGGTCGGGTGTGGTGTCCCTGTTGACACTGTTTCCTATACGAGTCGGTATGCCCGGTGTCGTGAGGAGTGTGTAGTCGTAGCGCTGTATCGCTTCTAAAAGTCGCGTACCTTTGGGTCTGTCTGCGCTATAACCCCATGTGGTGTGCCAAGCGTTGAAGTCCCCAGTGATGATCAAGCGGTCGCGTGGTTGAAGCGTAGTGTTCAGATAGTGGAAGATATTGCTGAATTCTGCTTTTCTGTCTTGCGGGGGACTGTATATGTTGCATATAACCTGCCTCGGGCGTCCTTTCTTCGCTGGCCAAAGCGTTACGATAAGGTGTTGCGTCTCTTCGTTCGGTGCCGTTATGCATGTAGCTGCCAATTCTTTCCGGACGAGTGTCGCAATCTTAGGTGTATTTGGATCTACGTACAGTTTGTAGCCAGAGACTGTTTTAGGCCTGGCTCCCACCTCTTGCAAGCAGATTACGTCAGGAGGGACCAGCACCGCCTTTATGTATAGAGTGAGTGTAGCGTGCTTGTTGTGCAGGGAACGACAGTTCCAGGACCATATAGTAAGATTCTCGTTTGCTATGCGTCGGTTAATTGCCATGGTGCGAGGAGGTGGGCGTGGTTTCAGCGTCCGAGGTAAGCATGCTTTTGGCGTCTGACTCCTGGGACCGCTGTTGGCTCTGCTTACGTCGACGCTTCGATTCTTTGTTGAGGCTTTCATGAACGTATCGCTTCAGGTCATTAAATTCGACAAAGAACTGTTTCATTTGGGCTTCTGTTTGCTGCAGTATGTGCTGTTGCATTAGCTGCAGTTGTTGTTGTAAAGTGAGGTTTGTTGCTGTTTATTCTGTTCCTATATTGACTACAGGATCTCGTGGTGGTGTCGATTGTGGTTGGATGTGCCCATTGTCCCGCGACTTTTCGCTTGGGTGGCTAATTAGATTTTGAGAGGCCTGGACTGTAGTTTTCGGGGTGGCTCCCAATAATTGGGCCAGCTGTTTTTCGAGCCACACTATTTTGTTCTCGTATTTGTCAAGGCGTTGTTTAAGTTGTTTGTTTTCAGCGATTACTGCTTGATAGTGTACGTTTTGTGTGATGGGGGGAGTACATGCAGACTTGGGAGCCACGGTTTCCGCCCAGCTTACCGGAAGTGATGATGCCTGTTGGGTGCATCCTTGATCCCCGCCGTTGCTTTTGGCTCCCCCTCCTGGAGGACTGTGGTGGAGGTTCTGCTGAGTCGATGCTGGCGCGCTCTTCTTGGATGGCGAGTGCGGCTTTCTGCCTGGAGACCGTGAAGGCGACCGGGAACTGTGCTTGTCGTCGGCTGACTTGTAGGCGTTTTCTTCCTCTTCGGAGGAGAACCAGCGGAGATTCTTGGTTCTCGGTGGGTCGTTGCTAGTGCCCTGTTGAAGCTTATCACTGTGGCCTGCTTGTACTTGCGGCCGTTTAGGCTTCGGCGGCTTAAGTCTTTTTTTCCAAGTGGGATCCCCTGTGAGATGAGCCTCCCCGCACGAGGCACAACTAATAGAACACGGATGTCCATCCGTTGGGTTAGTCAATCCGCACAGCCGGCAAATGGGGCGATCCGGATGCGGGCAAACGTCCGCGCGGTGTCCTTTTTCTCGGCAGACCTTGCAGACCTGAATCGTAGGGCGGAAGGGGTAGCAGCGGAGTTCACCCCCGTAATAGTAGACGGCACGAAGTAGCGTTGGACCGAAAAATGTAATGGCTGCGCTTTTCGTTGTGCCTATCATTCTGGCAGTGATTATCTCCACACCGTGCGTTCTGACACGTAGGTGCGCCATGAGAGTTTCGGTTGAGGTGTTCATCGGTACACCGTGAATCACCCCTCTCAGAGTATCGTCTCCATTTGCGGCGTAGGCACGGACAGCGTGAGCCCTGCCGTTAAGTACAAGGGTGCGTATCAGGCGCACTTTGTCCGCCACTTCCTCATATTTGGTCGATAGAATCGCTATGTTTGACCCTGGATTGATTCTGAGGATGAATTGATCATCTCTGATGCCAGCTTGGCATGCCTCGATGATTGCTTGCGCAAGCGTAGGAGTCAAAATGTTTCTCAGCGGGAGGCCCTGGTTTGGACGAATGACGATCTTGTAATCGTCCTTCGGCAATGGTGGTAGCTTTGGCAATTTCTTGAATGTTGACGTGCCTGTCTTAACTTGGTCCGGGGGCCCTGCGCTGCCGCGCCTCCGCTCCAGTGCCTCTTGCTTGCGTTTCTTCGTGGATTTCGCTGCCTGCCAGCTAGCGTCCTCTTCTGCATGCGATTGAGCGCCGATAGCGTCTCGGCTCACCGTATCGTGGTCACCCTGGAGTTGATCCATTTGGTCGTCTGCTGTGCCATCCTGGTCTAGGAGGTGGTATTGCTGGTCGGTCGCCGCGTTGAGAGCCATAGCTGGATGAAGCTCCGACGCGGGCGTCCCCAGCGTCGGTGCAGCTGCCGGCGGCTCCCCAGGTCAGCGTTTGGTGAGCGTCCTAGTGGTGTCGAGCTTTCTGAAGTCCTTTGGTACCTCCAAGGGGCAAAAAATCCTCTTGAGTGGTGCCCAGGCGTTCCTCGGAACTTCTTGAAGCTGATCGTAACGTTTTCTGGTAGTTGCAGACAGAAAACACCACTGAAAAATCATGAGAATCCAGAGCACGAAGCGAGCGCGTCTGCACTACTTCGAGCCCCCTGGCGGTCCCTATGTCGAGGTACGGCCGTCGTCGTACCTCAAACGTAAGGCATCGCACGCGTTATCTAGTCGTACGTTCAGCTCCTACCGCAGCACATGGTGTTTTCGGCCACTTTAAATCATTTGCATTTATGCCATAATTACTACACCGTGATTATAGACCTCAATAACTTCGCCAATGCCATCCTTAGCTGCACTGCCTGTTGGCCACATTAGGTTGTGTATAACAAAAAAGAGCTCTTGATCTATTCCCTTCAATACATATTTAATTTTGCTACAAGACGGATTGGTCGTCCAGGCTGATCCCGCCTGTATCAACATCATCATCACCACATCCGACTTCTATCCGTCTAAACACGTTCGAATAGTTGAAGTGGTTTTGCACGTCTCCACTAATTCAATTCACATTGCACGCACTGACATTCTGATGCTGCAATATCATTCAAACAAGCAACCATCTGTAAATGCAGCAGGGCAGAGCCCGCGTAAGAAAGCTGTCTTACGTATTCATCAACGCCGGTTTTCATCCTTTAAAGACCCATTCACATGTGTCACGGGTGGGCCGTAAGCCATGTTGAGTGCCCATGATACAGGTAGTGACGAAGGCCTTGTACGTGGCCGTGGATGTTTTTTTCTTGTTGTTTTTTTTCTGGTATTAGTGTTTCCTTGTTTTAACAACGCACGCAAGGCTAGCGACATATTGTTTATTGTTCATAGAAGGGGTCTAACGTATTGATTACTTGGCCAATGAAAACTGCGTTGCAGCAATGCCTAGATGGATTACAAAGCCCTCATTTTATAAACTATTGCTTATCGACCAAAACATCAAATAAATGATCGTCGCCGTCACTCTTTTTGTATTCCGGGAGTGGCAAGCCTTTCTACGGTAAAACTTTATCACAGGTTTGGGTGTAGCGCCGCGTAAAAAATGCTAAGAAGCAAGATGACAGGATTCATCATCCTGTCATATTATTTCTTAGCATTTTTTACGCGGCGCTACACCCAAACCTGCAATGAAACATCAACTAGCCTGCATTGACACCCTTGTTCAAAACTATTTCATTCTGCAGAACCCATAGCACAAAAAAAATCAACACAGGACGAAATGAAGACAGCCCAAGCGCTAACTTTCAACTAAGGCTTAATTGCTATTGTTACTGCAGAACGATGAACTACCAACGCTCTCAAACTTCTTCCTTTCTGAAGGAAATTCATATCATCTTACATCTAGTCCGTCTGCTGTGCAGACGAGAATCGAAAAATTTCCAACACAGATAGACTTCACCTAACCAGAGGCACGTCAGAAACTGCGTCAGCACGTCAAGAAACTGCGTGAAGTGTCCGAAGCGTTCTGCCTCCACATCAGCAGTAGATGCTGACCAACTGCAGTTCCTGTGTCTAGAGCCACTGATCAAGGTGACGAAAATCCTTGTGGGTGACAAGATATGCATGATCCTGCGCAGACTGTTAAATAGGTCGGTGACATTGATATATCGCATGGGAGCCCTATAGCCGAGCACAGGAAGGAAATATCGACCAATCATACGAATACGCTCGAAATTTAGCGATAATATCTCTAGCTTCTCATCAGCACGTAACACCAGGCGATATAGCAAAGTGCTCAGAGCTATGAGACAGGGGCGGGGCTTATTAACTCATTGACAGCCTTTGCATCTGCTGTCGTTGTTAAAAAGTTGCCATTTTGGAAATCACGGGGCAGGAGAAGGTCAGCGTATTGTCCCACTGACCTAAGCCTGTCACGGTGTGCACTGTGACAAGCGCGTCGACAGTAATCTCAAGACCATCCTACAAGTTCGACAGCGTAATAAGTTAACTTGGGAATTTCGAGCAACGCCGCAGTAGCCACCATGGTACATTGGTGGCCTCTAGAAAAATAAATCAAGCAGCAGCCGCGATCTGTACCCATACGAAAAAGCGTAACAAGTACGGCCGAGAGCGCCGACAGCTCCGATGACCGGTGGGTGACTGCTATGACCCAGAAAGCAAAGCCAAGGAGACTCAGGGCTCCTGCGGACGCGTGTGCCGTGAAGGCTTCGCAGATTCCGCTGAAGTACATCATTCTCTTCTTGCGACGTAATGGTCCATCAAGATGAGGCTAATGAGCAGGTGAGCCATGTCTTTGAGCTTGAGGCACTGTTGCCTAACGGTATTGAACGCGTCAGAGTTCATGTATGCTAGAGTGTTCTATCGGTACCTTTATAATACACTACCAATACTCTACAACACATTGTACTCTACAATACTCCTGTATCGGTCGCTCAAGCATCACCGTTGGACTCCCTGAGCGCAGTCACCATCATCGGCGGCGTGGTTTCGTACGGCCGTTCCGCTTGGAAAATAGGTGTCATTTATGAAAATGATGCAGCCATCTCCAATGAATCTCTGCCTATATTGATTAAACCTACAATATATAGATGGACACCGAATACTCCTGGTGTCCTGTATAAGAAAGTCTCAGTGCGTAAACATCTTTTAGCGTGACTGGCTGCCTTCACATATGAAATTATGCCATTGCCGCCATGCTGCGTGGCCCTTTTTCCTAAGCCATGCCACCTTTGTATCTAAATGAAATGGCAATCCACAAACTTGTGCATTTTTCGTAGTTCTAAGAAATATAAAGCATGTTTCCGTTTTTCATTCCTCAACTTAAGTACATCGTAAGCATGCGCAATGCATTCTTTATTCCCAACCATTTTCCACCCCATGCATAACGCCTCACTACATCTCCCATCTATGTATGACGCTGCAGTCGGCGCAAAAAGCAAATTAGAGAACAACTTAAAACAGCAAAAGCTTTGCTTCTGCTTCTTTCATTGGCGTTGTAGTTGTCATCATTTCCCATAGCAAGGAAACGTACGGTAAAAATTGGCCGCGTATCTACGTGCTTCGCTGCAAATGTTGTCTATAAACAATAGAAGAGGCTTTGCGTGAGATAGGGACGCCATCTGGCAATACGTCGGGGAACATAAGTGCTGTGTTGCGGGCTGGTAGTCCCGGCGCAGCAGCAGGCGAAGACCGGCGGTGACCAACGCAACCGGCGGGGACGCCAGCCAGCCCGAACACGTGATTTGGCGCTAAGCGCCGAAGCAGAAGAAACGTCCGCACTCAACGAGTACTCTCCACACACTCTTTTATTTACAAGTCGCCTGGGTAAAACAGGAATGCCTGAGCGGCGCCCCATGGCATTCGTACAGTGCAATACTGAACCGAAACCGAAACAGAACAATGAGCTCGTGCAGAGGGCACGGAGGAAGGCGAGTTTCAGCGCAGTCGCATTTTCAGCGCAGCTTAAAAAGCTAGGGTCTCTAGAATTACGTATGTACGCATTTTCTATTAAAGGAACACACCACCTAATACTTACCTAGTGATGTTGCGCCTCAAATATGCGTAATGTTTGCTTTTTGATCAACAATGTACACAAGTATGAACCTAGTCAGCCGTTCAAGATGGCTGGCCCTTGGGCAAGTGGTTCAACTTTGGCCGGGTGGCTGAATCGAGTGACGTGCCGACAAACAGAAAGACAGGCCAAAATTTCTGCGTGTAAGTTCCCCAGGAAAGACTATCGTCTTTAAAAGATAACGCGTAATTAGTGTTACAGGGCATGTTAAACTCTTCTAGCTAGGGCACATACCTGCCTTTGACAGGTGACTGCACAACAGGCACTAGGTTTTCAGTGAAACAAATGGCAAACTAAAGCTACGAATCCCTTAGCGCGGATACTGTCACGTGGTCGTGACGTCGTCGAAGAGAGCAGTCGGCGTGTTCAAGATGAAACTGTTTATTTAGCCAAACTTGTGGCCGGGAAATGAAAACTCAAACTACAGCAATACACGCTGTACACTGATAGCGGCGAACAGGCCGTCGGCCGTCGACAAACTGCTCAGCGCTAAGACGCGTCGGCATTTATACATGCGGCATCGAACATTCCAGCCTTATTGCTGGCGGCCGCGTTAGTTCCAGAAAAGACTCGCTTGTTCGCGTTTCCACGCACAAGTCGTAACAGATCATTCCAAAATAATCTGGAAGGTTCTCAGACATTCTCGCGCGGTTTGCGCAAGGCAGTAGTAACGCGTGTAAGGAGGCGTTAACATAAAGCATAGAAAGAAAGGAGCGCGTGTGGCAATATCTTATGTATAACACGTGCAACAGTGTAAAAATTATGACTGGCTAAATCTAGTTACAATAAATCCCCGTTGATTTTCTTTGCTGAACTATACGTTGGTTCGCTTTACTCACTGCGCGACTGCGCGCTCAAAACAAGCCAACTTGCTGCCGTGTGGTGGCTCACAGAAGAGGCTGAACATAAAAAAAATAACTGGTGGCTACTTATCAAGAGGTATGTCTTTTTTTTATGGCAGCATACTTACTGATAGATAAGCGTCAAAGCGACAGCAAGAAAGGCAAACGCGGTGATCTTGAACGAAGACATCTCGAAGTAAGATGCTGTATACTGCTCTTCTAGGCAACAAGCCGTTCTGAACAGCCGTTAATTTTATAGAACTGCAGTGACGTCGCTCTATTTCCTTGCCCTTCTTGAAAAGTTCTCCAGCTCCTATTAGAATAACGTACGTTTGTGCGATCAATCCCTTCCTAGGAAGGTCACGGATGTTTGCTCATTTATAAATTACCTTCGTGAGAAATATCGTTAGTGAATGTCATTTCCTTCTTGTTCACACTACTTGACGCAGCTGCTGACTGACGCACACGCTGAACCTACACGCACGTCAACATCTGAACCTTGCGTTTAAATTTTCATACTTTTATTTAAAAATATTTTTGCATCATACCGAATAGATTGCGGAAGGTATACGGCCACCATTTTCTCGCCCTCTGTCCGACATTTGAAGTCGCACAGGGTCCCTTATGCATTCGACTAATACGGCTCTAAGGCGAAAGCCATCAGGCGTGGCTATTTTATCACGCACATATCAAGCTGCACCTCAATATAATCACGCGAACGCCGCTTTTCATTTTTTATAGTACTTCGAACGCCGCAAAGACGACGTGAACGCGCAGCTCGCGTTTCTATATCCCCGAGGGACGAGGTTGGTCGTGTGACCATAGGTAGAGTCACACGAACGCTGTTTCAGTGACGAAGCACCTTGGGGTCTCGGCTTGTCGGCTGTGCATCGTCGCCTGCTGTCGCAGCGTGCATCCTCGTGACCATTTGCTTGCCTCAGTCGTCGTGTCCTGTCCATGCTTCAGGGCAAGAGAGGGCGCCACCACTTCAGCGCTCGGCGTGTAGCGAGAGAGAGCGAATGGCGCGCCTTGACTATATAAACGCTCCTTTTGCGATCAACGCTGAATTACGCGAGCAAGGAGAACATGTCCTCGTCCGCGAGAGACAACGCCGACGCTGGCAACGTCTGCTAGCGAGTTTCTTGAAAAAACCGACTGCTCGCGCTGCACAACCGTATATATAGTCATGGATCTTGGCCTACAATGTAGCACCGCTGGGAGATTTCTCTTGTGCGTAGTTGAACAATAAATATTCGCAGCGTGCACGTTAACTATAAGCGGACTGCGGGTCTTTCTGTCTAATCTTTCTTCTGTCTCTCATGGCCGATTAGCAGTGATTTTGCTGTGGGAAACACCGGCACACACTGCATAGAGTGCTTCGCCCCTCCACAGGTTTCGCGTTAGTGGAGCTGAAACACCATTCCCTACATGCTTCTTCCCTCCCCAAATTTTTGTTTTGTTAATCATGCTAACTCCGCCAAGACGAAGTGAACGCGCAGCTCGCGCGCGTCGATCCGCGATAATGGTCATGTGAGTTTTTGTGCTACGCGCCGGTTTTTCGCAGAGGGACCCTTCTCATCAACCGTTTAAATGAACTTAACAAGCGCCATGTTGGTTAGACATATTCTTCGCGTTTAGCGCAGGTACTTGCGAACACGGGACAAGAGAAAAGGGGGAACACACACAAGCGCTTGTGTATTTCCCTCCTTCTTCTTGTTCCCTAGTTCCCAAATATCTGCGCTATGCGCCAATAGCCGTTTAAAGCTGTCCCCTTAAAATTACATGTAAGAATTCGGCCCCCCAAAAAAAACGGGTATCCAAGCATTGCTGGTAGACTACCTGCCCACTATGTTACCGAAGCGCGCATTTCCCTGCGGAGAAACTGTTTAGAAAACACAAACTCATCTAAAAAGAAGTTATCCCGAATTAGCAGTTTGAGATGCATTATGAGCGAATGCGCCACTTTCTTTAGTAAACATTTTCTGATGCATTTGGTGGCTTCTCAGTTTTGCCCGTCTTTTCCTGCAGCAGTTTACTATGTGAAACAGTCATTGCATGGATTCAGGATCCACACAGATCAGCGACCGAAATAGTGCACCCAGCGTACTCCTGAATAATACCGCTGTTCCCAATAAAAGCAACGCACATGCCTGCAAGAATTTCACGTGCAGCCATTAGTCTTGCTCTCTCGCCAGAGTTGCACTTCACGGTGTAATTGTGAAACAGCCGCAGCAAACGCGACAGCTATGCAGCTTGCCGCGAACAAGCTCCGGAAACGCGCGATGTCCGACAAAAACAGTGCATGTGGCGCCGGCGGGCTCTCACGGCGACAAAAGAACAACGTAACTTGTCATACCGCAATGGCTCTCAAAACATTCATTCCCGCATGGTAAGCTAAATGTACGGCTTCATTAGCGCGTTTTCGCTTTTGTTTTAGTTAAAGGTCGAGGTTAATCCATTCGTAGCGTAACGCAGCTCCTTTGCGCTTATGGCCACATAAATTGGGGAAGCCCCACTACTCCCCTCAACTCCACTAAAGATGAAGGAGCTTGGAAAAAGCTCGGAAGAAGCTTGGAATACGAGCGCGTAACATAGACAAGGACTTATTAAACACGCGCTTGTCCGCTCTTGCCCGTGTGTCCGCGTGTGACAAGCGCTTGTCCGTGTGGTATTAAGTCCCTGTCTATGTTACGTGCTCGTATTTCAAGCAAGCAGAATGAATCCCCAACTAGCCCAGTCATCCATTTTGACAAGCAAAGTGAAGCAATGAAATAGCAGCATATGTTTATACTACTGAAATATCATCTCCTGTGTTTATACTGAAATACCAGCTCCCTTGTTTAAGCATCTTCGCGACGTGAAGTCAGTAAACCTGCCTCACTTTTTTTTTTCTTTTTTAAAAAGGCGACGTTCTAAAATGCGAATGATGGCGAAGCAAACACAAAGAACGCACGCCGCCTACACTGCGCTCTTCAATGCGATTTTGTGCGAGGCGAATTCTGCACTATTGTAATATTCTTCTGCACTCGCTCTTTGAAAAATGCGAGCATCGTGCAAATCTTGTTAGCAGGCGATATAGCACAGAGTTAATTTGGGTATGGTGCTGGGACATACTGGCTGCATTGCAACGTTGCTATGCAGTCAGGAGTCATGCTCATGCCGTGACGCCGTGAGAACGTCACATGTAAAAAGTCATTGCTCCTTGCTGTCTTGAGCACCAACGAAGATGGTGAGCGTTTTCCAAATGTGTGCAAATTAACCGGGCACTCGGCCACTGTCGTCTTCCCGCAAGGGCGCACGCAACTTGCATGAACACTTCACCAAATACATCGTCCAGTGGCGGTGGCGTCTATAGGAGCTCTACAGCCGCTTGCAAGCTTTACATACGGCATCAGACGGTGGCCCTGAAAACGCGCCGTGCGGTTCATATTGTACAGCTGTTCTCGGTCGGCATGTAGGCAGTAGCAACTTTCTTGACTGCCTGATGGGTATATAGACGGCGCTTTTGCGGAAGCGAACGGGAAAAGGGTTTCATAAAGGGTTCAGCTACCCTTTATTTAGGTTTGTGTGTGTATAGTACACATGTACAATTGGAAAACTTCGGGGGGGGAGGGGGGTTGCACCCCCCACCCTTCCCGCTTGGCTAAGCCAGTGGCGGAGCTGGAAAAAAATGTTATACATCTATCTTGGGCCTGAAATATTGTCTTCATTACCAAGGAGCCGCTATTTGTAAAGGACAACATGATATCGCGAGGTCCCATTGTCCGTGAACTTTTGGGCCGCACTAAGACTGCTGTATGAAGTGTAAATCGGCGTTGGTTTGTATCATGACACACTGTTAGCACAGTTCTGCTTTTCTGAGCATGTCTTTTTCTCAGCTGTCAGCCATGCGGCATACCATATGGTGCTAACGAGCATTGATATGGTGGCTTTCTGAGGTTGAGTATTATATGATACTCATTTCAGTGACATATATATATTGTCACGTGGCCATGACGGCGAAGAAGGCTCCAGCAAAACTCCGAAATACGGAACTCTTTATTTGAGTGAATTTTTGCCTGGAAAATGAAAGCTGAAAGTACAGACAATTCAAGCTGTGCTCTGATAGCGGCGAGAACAGCGTCGGCCGTGAAGTAATCTGATCGGCAGTAAAGCGCGTCGGTCTTTGATACCTGCGGCATCGAATATTCATGCGTTATCGCTGCTGCTCGGGTTAGTTCCAGAATAAACTCTATCGCTCGCGTGTGGCGCATAGTCTTATCCGAACATTCTAAAACGATCTGAAAGGTTCCCAGACACTCGGCCACGTTTTGCACAAGGCAGTGGTTTTACTTGTAAAGGACCGGTTACGTAAAAATATAAAAAGAAGGGCGCGTGCCAATATTGTCAATCAATTTCTCGGGGCGTATACAAAAATAGAACACTCAGGTGACCATGCATTTTAATTTCTGCCATGGTAATATTTTGTGATGCCTTCAAAAAATGTAAATAAAGCCCTGCTACTATATAATGTGGTGGCATTTCGGTGTGAACTGTCAGAATATGTTATCCGGAGGACTTTAGCTTGCCTAAAAATATAAAATTTCTACTCTTAGAGATACATCGAGTGTCTTTAAAGCTTGCTTCTTTACCTTTCTTCTTATGTTCCTTCCTTATTTTAAAAACCATAAAGTTTTTTTAAAGGGAGTGTTCGTTTTCTTTGCAAACGAAAACAAATGATCTTGGAAGAAAGCGGCGGGTGTCTTCTTGTACTGTTAGCTTCCTTGCAGGGATAAAGCTAGCACGTAATTAATCGCGAAATAAGTATTAAATTCAGCACTCTTTGGTAATTCCGCGTCAACCACAGAACGCGCTGGAAACTGCGCGTGACATCACACGCGGCTTACAGAACTGGCTTACGAAAACTAAATTGATGTAAGTCAGCGCTTTCGTGTGTTTCCTTTCTGTGTCCTGGCGTATACGTGCGCTGTTTGACTCGTAATTCATAACACGGGGCTGTGTCGAGCCGCCGGGCGGTCTCAAACCACGCTTCGTCGTACAGTCGCGCTCAATATAACTTGCAACACGGAGCGCGTGGCCTCACGAGTTCAAGGACAGTGCATGGCTTCAACGGGCCCTTATTTCCATTACTAAACGTTGTTTTCTCACTTGAGTATGATGCCAAATAAGAAAATATCACGTAGTTGTTGAAATAAAAACAAGCTGAAGCCATGAGCAATCTTTGAACTCGTGATCGAGCCACGCGCTCCCGTGTTGCAAGTCATATTGAGCGCGACTGTTCATAGTTCCACGAGCGCAGCCGTCCATTTCTTGTGAATTTAGCGCTCCAGGCTGTCTTATTCCTTAACGCTGCATGATGACAAATGCCTGTTGTGCACTGGGGTGTGTAAGGGGTTCACCCGACGCGACTCTTCGCAAGTTTCTCGGCGACAAGAGCCTACGGGCGAACTGGGTTACCGGCGTTCGTCGCGCCAACAGTTCGCCGTCGGAACACGAGGCTGTGCTCAGCGCATCATGAAGGCGAGTGCTACGAATTGAGCGGGCACCTCCAGCTGGGTTTAGGCGTAGACGCCCTTGCTGCTGCTGTAAGGTTGCGAGCCATGCAGCGGAAACGTGATACGGCGTGCAGGATTTTTGACTATTCCAAACCGCTGTTGCCTGAACGGATCCGCCTTTACGTAAAGAAAAAGAAAGGAGGTAGCCACTCATCAATTCGTGAAATTTGCAGTCTCATCAGCATGGGATTTCACACATGCGGGTAGCCTCAGGCATTTTCATTGATGGATGGATGGAATAAACTTTACTACCTTTGCGTGGATCAGTGCTGGGCAGTATCGAAGATACATGTATCTTCGATACTACCTTAGATACTTTTTGGGTATCTTGTATCTGTATCGCGATACGTCTTGCAAAACGAGTATCTGTATCTGTATTTCCGATACATTCAATAATGTATCGTGTATCTTAAGATACAAGATACTGATATTGAAACACCACCGTGCGAAACAATAAACGTCGACCGGAATTTAGGTTCTCAAGCTGATATTGCTGCCACTAAGCCACCTGCATAAAACTAACGACAGTAACATTCTTGCGTATTTCCGCCAGAGCGTTCCAGCCAGCACAATAATAATAATATCTGGGGTTTTACGTCCCAAAACCAAGATATGATTATGAGAGACGCCGTAGTGGAGGGCTCCGGAAATTTCGACCATCTGGTGTTCTTTAACGTGCACCTAAATCTAAGTACACGGGCCTCTACCATTTCGCCTCCATCGAAATGCGACCGCCGCGGCCGGGATCGAACCCGCGACCTTCGGGTCAGCAGCCGAGCACCGTAACCGCTATACCACCGCGGCGGGCTTTCCAGCCAGCACAGGCGATGATGTTTAAGCGTCACTACTGGTGGAGCAGAGTCACGTGAAGGCGCTTGAGCCATCGCGGCAAAAAAAAAAAAAAGCGCGCGAACGTCTACGCGCAGCCTACCTTTTTTTTTCTAGCTGTTTTCTTTCTTTTTAGTTGTGTTGATGTAATGACACTTGTTCATAGACCCTGCACTCTGCTGCGTACTCCAGAGTGGTAAAGTGGGCATGTTGGTATTCCATGTTGAAGAAGGGGAAAAGCGCACTGAAGACGAACACACAATGAAGGCCCACACACGCACACACATAGCGCTATGTGTGTGCGTGTGTGTGCGTTCATTGTGTGTTCGTCTTCAGTGCGCTTTTACCCTTCTGAAACATGCGTACTCCAATGCGTGCGGCGTCTTTCGCACAAATTCTGATGCCGCTATACTATCGCTATCGAAGTTTGTCTTGCGGGATGCTTCGTCGCAATGTCTCAAGAATGCAAGAATGGGGCTGCTTTGCGTCTCGCGCCTTTCACACATTAGTGATTTGAAAGATCTTGTAGATGCAAGCTTGACTTACATAAGTACGATCAGATCGACTTACATGCAAAGGAGATTCTAACAACCATCCCCCTATCGGTGCTGACGTTAGATGCTATAGAACAAGCATTTACGTAACAGGAAATATTTTGACGTACTGTGTCTTTATTCTTCGTGCTAAATTATTCGACAAGTTATTTCCATGATAACTTGATTGTTAGCACAAGTGCTTTCATTGCTGTCTTCCGTTTTGCATCCCATACATTACCTAGTCCTCTGCATAGTTTTTCGCCCATCTGTTTATTGTAATATGTCTTTTGTAACCTGCTGCTAAAATACGTTCTCTTCTTTATTCTTATTTTTAAACTGTCTGAGAACGTGGTTTTATTTCATATTTTGCGGGCTTTCTCTAAAAGCCCGAAAACATTCACCACGCAGCATGTATGCTGCCAAAAAAAAATTGTGTCTGTCCTTTTAAATTCGCTCTACAATGTGTCGAAGCGCAGTTGGCCCTAAAGTGAATAATAAAAATGTCGCAATGTCGCATAATTGGCCTTATTTAATTAACCAGTTAAGCTTAGTACAAAACATACCATAACGAGTGCCACATGACGGCAAACCAAATACCTTTGGTTTCATTCAGCGGTGGTTAGCCACTTGTTTTTTTTAATATCGGGTTCTACTTACGTGAAACAGCCTGTGTACTTATTCACTTTGATTGTTTAATACGGAACCACCTTGCTATTTGACTTAAATATATTCGTTTTCCTTTTTTTAGGTGACTTTAAAGTATTCTTATTGTTACAAATCCGCAGGTAAGCAGAGATAGAAGTAGCAATAGTGTGAATAGCAGTGATAACCTGCGGCGTTTTGTGCCGCTAGAATACGTCTGAGACGTTTCCTGGCGGCTCAGGTTCTCTGGGAGAACAAATGGTAAAAGATTGCACGTTAGTGAATATGTTGCTAACGAACGCTTTATGCCAGCAGATAAGTAAAATATGAAAAATCACTGGAGTTTTATGTCCTCAATTGATTGTGAGTGCCGACTATGTAGTTCATCGCCTTTACACGATGCGTCACAAAAAATACCGCTACCAACGTTGTTGCTGCTGTACACCTGTCGGTGGATGCGGTATTACGAAAACAATGCGCTTGCGGACAAGGAGCTAGCTGGTCGCCAAGTAGAGCAGCGACGCCAATAAACTACAGAAGTCATCATCATCATCATCATTTATTGAACCCTTAAAGGCCTTAAACAAGGCATTACATAAGGGGGGGGGAGCAACTAAATATCATAAGTACATGTCATGACACAAATGCAGTGCTTAAAGAATAACAGTGAAGTAAATATACATTGCACAGTGTTGAACACAAAGATAAAGCAGATTGTGAAAGTGTCAAAACTTTTAACTATTACACGCGGTTGGTTGCAAGGTGCGAACACAAATTGATACTGGAAGGTTAAACAAAAATAAATTAAAAATAATAATAAAAAAGCTTTATTGAAAAGCAGAAGCTTTGTTGAACAACAGGTATGTGCGAAGGTCAGCTGAAAAGAGAAGACAGCAACGCTCTGAATTTGACTGGATCGCGCTCTTGAACAACGTATTCAGGAAGACTGTTCCAATGTCCAATGGCTGATGGCAAGAAGGATTTGTTAAATGCTTGAGTTGAGCCATGAAGACGTTGTACACTTTTAGAGTTGTACAGTCGACGGGAAGTGCGAGTTGGAGGAATGAGCAGAGTGCCATGCAGGTGAGAAAAGTTGTGATATAGTTTGTGAAACAGGCTGATCTGTGCGGTTTTTCTGCGAACAGCTAGAGGGGTTAGCTCAAGAGACGATTTGATATGAGTGACGCTTGCATGTTTACTGTACTGAGATGATATGAACCGGGCTGCACGATTTTGCACCGCCTCGAGGGAGCTGATGAGGTAGTCTTGATGAGGACTCCAAATGGCGGAAGCAAATTCTAGTTTAGATCTGACGAACGTTTCGAACACAAGTTTCCTGACAGCGGGAGGGGAGGGCCGCAGAGATCTTTTTATAAATCCAAGTGTCCTGGAGGAGTCTGCTGCGAGTTTGACAATTTGGTCTGACCAGGTCAAGGTGTCAAGAAAAAACAACTAACAGCGCAGCAGTTAAAGAGCTGTCATGTTAAGCAGCCAAACAAATCCCAATAAGTCGTTTAGAAATGAAACATACGCTTTGAGCAAGAAAGTTTGTATCTTGTGATACAAGCAGGTATTTTGTTAAAATTAAACAAAGCTGGTCGCAGTTAAGAAATTTTCAAGTAAACACATTTCTAAATAGGCCTTTGCTGCTTCATTATATAGATATATAACAGAAAATTTGCATGTGTCGAAGTATCATAAGATACAATTGGGAAGTATCGTATCGGATACAATTATTCCGCGAGTATCTTGTATCTGTATCTGAAATACTTCTTTCCCGAGTACCTTGTATCGTATCGCGATACAATTTCAAAGTATCTTTGCCCAGCCCTGGCGTTGATGCATGAGATGAAACCGTAGGCTTGCACTTCAAGGTGCCCTGAAGCACGCAAACTTGAAGGTGCGGATTAGCCCTTGCCGTAAAACAAATGAATTGCTCAAGCACATGACCGGCAACGATTTTCGCATTTTTTAGCGTGCTGCTATGGGAGACATCACGCTTAGTGAGCGCCACGAATGAAAGCGTTTTCTCTTCACAAGTGAAAGGCAAGCGCCGTGTCGATAGCACCTTAATGTTGATTGTCTTGTCACGAAGCACGGAATACTTATCGCAGCCGCCTGTCACGTGCAGCTTGCAACTTGTGTGCGCTGCCGGTTGCGTGTATGCTTTTTTCAAGTGTAGAGAAAACATGACGCGTCAATGCAGAAGGTTGTCAAATGAGTGCTGACAAGACACCGCGCCAGAGGCGATAAGCGTCGATCTCCAAAAGCTGTGGCAAACATTGGACTATTACTAACGGTTGTTTAATTAACGAGCCATAGGCTCGAGCAATGAAAAGCACCGATAAAATTGCGCTACAAAGTACCGAGCAGACAGCTTCGAGAGTCCCATGCACAGTTCCTGTGCTTTCATTCTGCAACGGCTGCAGCTCATCGAGATATCTGCTGCGAATGTCGAACACATAAAAAAGAAGGCTGGGCAATATTATGTGAGGATTGATTTGGCTTGAAGAAATCGCCGGTGTGTTTTGGACATGCGCAAACTCCTAACACACCCGACAGTTCATAATGTTTGAAGCATGACCGGACAATGCACTTAGCATCGATGGCTAAATTATATTCTGTAAGTCCTTTACCTCAGCTTCCATTCTGGTGTCGATGATCCGAGTCACCGCTTGATTGCACTGAAATTGTGCAAGCATCCTATTCAGTCTGGAGACCACAGCCAAGAGCCAGTCTGGAGACCACAGCCAAGAGCTGCTTTCACTATTAGTACAAAAAACATGAATGGACGATGCACTCGCGAATACTCCGTTATAAGAAGGCACGCTTAATCTAACACAAGCCGTGCACAAACGTGCGCAGGCAAGAAAAAACGCCAGGCCTGCGCTGAAACCGCAGCACAGTCACAGCGAAAGCTGGAAGAGCGGCGTTTCTAGAGCCCGTTAAGCTCTCTTGGGGCTACAATACAAGTACACTAGAAAGGTACCCACTACGCCACAAATCAAAATTTTTGTGAAGTTCGGAAGCACCCACTAAGCCATTATTCGTCATTCTATGGAGAAGCGAGGCACCAGCTACACGTCTGTAAGGCATTATGTGCACTTTGTTGACGTGACGACTGATGACGATGAAGAATTATGGCTCAGCCCTTTCTAATGGGTTGGAATCTTTAAACGGCCCACCAGTTATGTAATTTGCATTGGGTGACGCCCGGTCGCTATTTCCCTCTCCCGTCATGCTGTATACGTTGACGTGGAAGAGAGACGGGGGGGGGGGGCGAAGAACTTTATTGAGACCCCGAGGTAATGGATCATGCGCTTATGGGCTTCCTTGGCAACCAATGCAAGTGCACTTGCGAGGAACCCACTTCGCTATAAATAATTGTAATTTTTTAGAAGTAGGGCAGCAGGCACTGTGCCATTTTTCGTCATTCTACAGAGAGCGTTGGTACCTGCTAAACGCATGTAAGGGATTATGCGCATTTTGTTGATTCTGCGCCTGATGACGATGAAGAATTATGGCAGAGCCCTTTTGTAATGGGTTGGAAGCATTCAACAACCTACTCGTTGCGCAATTCGCAATTGTTTGACGCCTGGTTACAGAATTCGCGTTGTGCGACGCTTGGTGCTTATTTTAATCTTCTACCACGCTATATTGCATATGCTAATGTGGTTCCTTCCCGACATGAAGCCTGTATAGGGCCTTTTTGCAAAGCAGTTTCAAGCACCGGCATGGCTCAGAGGTTGAATACTTGGCTCCCACGCAGAGGGCCCAGGTTCGAACCTCGTTCCATCCTGGAATTTTTTTCTCATTTAGTTTTTTTTTCTTATTTCGAGCGATACTGGTTACGGACACCGGCGGCGGCGGCGGCGGCGGCGGACAACTACGGCGCCAAAAACGGCCGGAGAAATGATCTCATAACAGCTTTCGCTGTAAAATACAGATGCGCGTGCCACAAGCAATACTATACCACATGCACAAATTAATGAATTTCATCATGTAGGAGAAAGAAAAACACGTATTTTGTAGAGAATAGTGTTGAGAAACTCAGTGCTTGGTTTTCGTGTTCCTTCTGTTCTCTGTTTGTGTGTGGCGGCGCTGCAGGTTCATCACGCAGAGAACTCGCCTAAAAAGCTCACGTTACATCATTACGCCCCATTTAAACGGTCTTAAAAAGGAACCAACGTCCTCTTCAAAGTTAAATTCGCTATTTCCGATGTTAGGGGCGAAGCTCCTTAGGGTGTGGTTCGTTCCCTCCTCTGTAGTAGTAGTAGTAGTAGTAGTAGTAGTAGTAGTAGTAGTAGTAGTAGTAGTAGTAGTAGTAGTAGTGTGCATATAGCCAGCTCTAGTTTTATGAAGTGCTCACTAGATGGCGTTTCATGTATTTCTTAGAGTTGCTGTTTAAAGATGACAGATGGCGCTTGTATAATGCGAATAATAATAATAATAATAATAATTTTATTTCTGCCTCAAGAAATACATGGACAGGGGAGCTGCAGAAAAAGCTGTAATAGACAGCTTTTTCTGCGATGTAAAATGCCTGCGATCGTAAAAGGCGCTCGCTCTTGGTGCTCTCTCTTTCGCTCGGAGTCGCCGGATGGAGGCAGACAAGGCGCTCGCTCTTGTCGCGCTTCCTCTTTCGCTCGGGAGCGGACACTTTCCCTGCATTTCACCGATCACAAAACTGTGATAAAGAACGGACCACGTAAACCAACAGTACAATAAAAGTTTGATGTTTAATATATACACGGTGTTTCACACACTTTATATGATGTACTGGGCGAATTTCACGGACGAGTTTCACGATTTACCGATGATTACCTCCGGACCTTCGCCCCACTCGTCATCATTCAACCCGTGGATAGACTGTGGTTTTTTTATGACTACGTCTTACCAATTCTTTTTACACCACTCGGGCGCGCAAAAGGCCTAATATCACGTGTCTCTAACGAATGCTGCGGCCCGTCCGCTAGAACCAAGGCGAAAAAGCGTGCCGTGCGCAGTGCGCGAGAAAAATCGAGGAAGAAAACGCGTGCGCGGACAAGAGTGTCACTTCTTGTTTTTTAGATCAAGGGGCTTTTTTCGGTGGTTGTCTCATGTCCCTTCTCTTGTTTGAGTGTACTGAAGCCTTTGAATGCGCAAAAGCATTTGAGAAGTCCGGGAGACGGAAGATGATCTCAGGACCTGTACCCTTCTGACGATGACGTCTCGGTCACTGTGGAGGATTTGGATGTGAATCAATGAAGGAAGGAAAGAAGAAAAGAAAAAAATATATTGGCAAGTGCTCTAAAGAAGAGTTTAGT
Organism: Rhipicephalus sanguineus; assembly: GCF_013339695.2. NCBI lineage: Eukaryota > Metazoa > Arthropoda > Arachnida > Ixodida > Ixodidae > Rhipicephalus > Rhipicephalus sanguineus. The sequence goes on from NC_051179.1 coordinate 150,699,548, forward strand.
AAGACATTTGCGTCAAGAAATCAATGAGAAATTTCAAAAAGGAGCTTGTGTGCGTGTGTGGGGTCAATGAAACAAATATAGGGCAAAAAAATATACAGGGAAGGGTTTAATGACTGACAAGGAGAGCTTTCAGGAAGGATTCTTCGAATGTGCAGTGAGATTCGCGGAAGGGTTCAAGGAAGGGCAAGGAATGCATTCAAGGAAGGGTTCAATGAAACGTCGAGGAAAGTAAAAATGTTTTTCGCCTGCTGTATCTTAGGAAAGACCTAAGGAGGTTTTTGATGTATCTAAGGAAGAACATGGAGGTTTTTCGGAACCGAACCCACCGGGTAGGTCTAGCCGTTATGGTGCTTGTCTGGCGACCCTAAGGTCGCGGGGTCGAGTTTATGCCCCGGCAACCGCATTTCGACGGAGGCAAAATGCTAGAGGACCCTGCGTTAGATTTAGGTCCCCCAGGTGGAGATTAAAGAACCCCCGGTGGTCGAAATTTCCGGAACCTGCGGTGTGTCTCATAATGATATCGTGGTTTTGAGACATGAAACCCCAACTATTATTAAGGCGAAAAGGCCTTAATATTAAGGCATCATGAAACACAAAAGTTTACCGTCGGCGGTGTCAATGGTAAATTGAAGCTAGGCAGGAGCCTATACAGATCCCGTCTCGTTGCGCGTACATACCACCTTCGTATTCGACAAGCAGTGATTGCAGATGGAGTTTTAGAAGTTCAATAAAACCATGCGCACTTTGCTATGCAATCTTTTTATGGCAACGGGGACAGAGTTTTAATGCCGTTTATAAAAGAAATGCATGTAAAAGCTTTCTTTAGATATGTGGATGATTTTTTGCTTTGTTTACCACTCGAAAAAGCCAACTCTGTTAACGTGGAAAAAGTCTTCCAGAAGTTCACAGAATTTTTTTCAGGGCCAGAATTCACGTATGAATTGCCAACACAGTCTTCTTTAACGTTTTTACACATCCAGCTTTACTTGAAATTTGATCATACATGTTGGATGCATTTCACAAAAGGAACAAAGGCCATCATGAGATATGAATCCGCGCAATTAAAGCTAATTAAAAGAGGAGTAGTGTTGTCTTGTTTAAAACGACGCGTTCAAAAATTCTGTCGTCATAAAATGGCACAGATTGTCAACGTACAGGTAAAAAGGCTGAAGAACAGTGAATTATCTGACTGTGTGATTGCGTCGGTGGCAGCGAAGCTGTTAAAGACAATTAACGGCAAAAAGATTTGTAAAAGTGATGAATCGGCTACTGAAAAAGCAAAACCATTTGTTCTGCCATATTTCCACACGGTTTCATATAAGCTAAAAAAGATAGCAAATGCACAAAATGTAGAACTGGTTTTCTCGGCTCCTTAAAAACCTATTGGAATGTGTCGAAGGGTACACGGCTGCCAGAAAAGAAGCCATAGTAAGAATTGCGGCAACTACTATGTTAGAAAATTTGTGGATTGATGTGAGGAAGTCGTGTACAATATTCCTTTGAAATGCGGTAAGAGATACGTCGGACAGACGGAGAGATGTTCAAACACAAGATTTAGAGAGCATCGAAATAATTGTCAGCTAATCACGCACCCGGGCAATCTAGCAACACATGTATCACAGTGGAAATGTACGCCGCTTTTGTAAAAAACCACAATTTTGTCACAGGTTCATGATAAAATAGAACGAGTAATAACGGAATCTTATATGATGACGCAAGCACATGCCGACGGTTGCATCAGCGCACCATCCATTATTCTTTCCTTAAAAGAAATTCGTTTTAATAAAACAACCAAACATTTATCATGCGCATGTCCAGTGAGTTCTTGGATGTTGCGTCAGGTTTTTTCGATGCCATCCTTGTGTAGATATGTGACGGAAACGTCTGGAAATAAAGCAGTTCTTAGTCTGCGCTCTGTGTTTGTGGTGTATTCATTCAGTTTCTGTATGTTAAAAAAGCGCCATTACCCCCAAGAGGTCTTGGAGGTGTCTAACAGAGCACATATGGTCCCAATTTCTAAGTACAACTAACCCGCAGGACATACAATATGCAACTTAGCGTAACAGTCAAGACATAACGTAACAATCAAACCAACATATGCAACAATCACATATATGTGTACACACGATGATAAAAAAGGAAGAGCAGCCGTTGCATATCATAACCAAGACAAAAATAGTCAGCACGCACGTAAATATACACTGTGACGTTGAAACAATGCAAAGCTTAAATGCACTAGTAACGGCCAAGAATGCCAATCTCTTCAAGACGAATTTTGAATGCTCCTAAAGCACACTTCCGTAAGCCTCTTGTAGGCCACGGGCACAAAAGTTTCTTTATACTTAGTGGTCTGTGGTCTAATGTCATTAACGATTGATTTTAAAAATAGCTGCAGTGCCCGCGTTGCTTTGCTAGCATGCAGCGCGCAGGGCCGATGTCCGTGGATCTTTTGAAAACGGTCTTTTGCCAAATTGGTTTAACGAAGTGCGAAGAATGTTGCGTTAGGTCACAAAGCAATCAAAAAATTGTACCCCTCTCAGAATTTCTTTCCTTTTCTACTTGTTACCAGTATCTAACATTTATATTAAATGTTACACGGCTAGTATTTTTTTCTGTTTCTGTGTTTTAAGTTTCAAAGGGTTACTCCTACGCAGAAGTCATTAGCTAAATTCTAGGATGTATGGCTCGCGTTTACCTCTAAAGGCAACCAATGCAGCTGACCGAGTGTGCGTCGTGTACGTTTAAGCTTTTCTCATCCTTAAAGGGCCCCTAAAGAACATCTGAAAATACACAGAAACAGCGCGTTATTCTCTCCTGGCGTTTCCCGTCTATTCGGCACGATTCGTGATGCGAGTAGTCGCTTCACGAGGCGTGATGAGGAAGTAAGCTGTCGATCGATCCATATACGAGGGATATCAGTTGTGAATAATTTCTCACACTGCATTACCATGCGACCGCATGCCGGTTCTACCTTATCTCCCATGACTATTGCGCGAGATTAAATGGTATCACTTCATTCTTGCGTTTTCAACTGCGCAAGCGGAGATAACAGCGTGTTGCAGAAAAGCAATAAATGGTTATTCCCTGAACGCTTAGTGCGGACATTGCTCACGCGCTTTACGAGGAAATCAAGAGCGAGGAGGAGATATCACCTGTACAAAGGCTAGTGAAAGCAAGAAAGAAACCGCTCTCTCGTCTTAGCACTCGGAGTGTTTTAGGGGCCCCTAAACAATTCCGAGTTTTATGGAGCCCTGCTAAGAAATGTTATTTTGTTTTATTTATTTATTGCGCGGGCGTTTTTTCTAATGCATTAGTTTCTTCCACCATTCCATCGAGGGCGGAAGAAACTTTATTGCTTCAAAATACACCACAACTCCCTAGGTGGCGCTGGGGATGGAACCTCGACGGCATCCGCGAAGCAGTCCCGTTGAGTTCCCCGTCGAGCACGTGAGGTCGATAGCGCGCGAAATCGATTCTGATTCAAAAAAAAAGAAACAAGTTTCTTTTGTGCCCGAGCAAGCATCCCGTCAAAGCGCGCTACCCCGGATACATGTCCCAGGAAAGCCACGTGTTAGGGCGTGTATAAGTGATGTCCTGCTCATCGGGGCAATAGCTTATCGCGCATGACAGCCGAGACAGCGACTGCATTGGAAGCACACGCAACGGTCGACACAGCGTTGTGTAGATGGGCGACATTCAATTGTCGGCGACACCCTCGACGAGCAGCGCTGGATTCTGCCGCACCTGACAGCGAAGCCTCTCCGGCCTAAGCGATTCGGCAGGCCGAGGCCACTCATCGACGACCAATCTCGAAGCCCATGGGCACCCTTGTGTGAGCGAGACTACTGACTATAGCTGGCGCCGGCGGTACGGCACTAGCTACGCGGATGTGTGAGCAGTGGTGAGCGGAAGTGAACGCAGGTTGTGCTGGTGTGAAATGGCCCTGGCACCTCACGGCACTAGTTGTGTAACTAGGACCATGTCTGAATTTCTTGTGACGGACCTACGCAGCGAACTCGACAAGATAGGTTTGGACAAAACGGGTTTGAAAGCCGCGCTTATTGAACGACTTTCGCATGCGCTTCGTGACCAAGGCAAGTATGCAGAGACTTACCAGGTTATGGTTCAAGTAGAGCCGACATCGACAAGGTCCGAGTCATCAAGGTTAGCAGGGTGCAGCCGGCGAACAAAGCGAAAAACACCCGCAAGACATGGCCTGAAGATTCACTCCCTGGATGGGTGTTGTGCACTCGATGACAAATGTGGATCCAGCTAGAATACATGCCTTTCGCGATAATCGACAAAGCAGAGGCAGCGCAGGCCTATTTGTGCAAGCACTGCGAAAGGTTCAGGCTTTTGAAAGAGGAGTTCTTGCAGGATGACGAGAGATATAGAAAAGGAATGGAGACTGGCCTTGAATAACATCTCGACACGAATGACAGAGCACATCGACATCACAGCCAAAGAGAGGCATGCACTGAGTGAAGAGCCAGCCGAAGAAAGATATTGGAGGGTAGCTCTGTGCACGCAACTCGAAGAGCTTCGGAAAGCTCCTCTGGATGCAGGATCAGATGCAGCAGATACCCCTTAACGCAAGACAGCTGCAGTGGAAGAGAATGTGGGTCAGGTATCTGGACACGCAACAATAGGCGATAACATAGAACCTCCACCTAAGAGTAATTAACAATCAGAAAAGAAATACAAGGTGTCGGAATATACTGAGAAAATGGGGCCAGAAGGTCCGCCAACAAGACGAACATAGGAACATAGGCACAGCAGGTGCAAGAATTGACAGCACAAGGAGGTTCCCGTACTGCGGCTCCACCAGCGCAAGAACACCAGAAAGACATGACAGTTTCCAAGAGAAAAGAGCGCCATGCATTCATCTATAGAGATGAAAGTGCCACCTGAATGAAACACGCAGTCCCTAGCTACGGTAAAATGGAACAAGCTTTTTCATTACCGATGACTAATGGTGCCATTATCCAAGAGATCAGTGCTGAAGATGATTCTGTGGCAGATATTTGGTATATACCTGAAGCCATCTTTTTCCTAGACACAGGTCTTAAGAGCCTGCAGGAAGGTGAGGCGCCAGAGGAGGTAGCCCAAACCTTGAAGGCCAACATAGTGACCTGGAAAATTAGAAGAAGTGGCCATTTCTTTGTTATATACGGAATGCCAGACACTCCCTCAGGATAAGCAATTGATGACGGACGACGCAAACACTGGAACCAATTTCTTAGGCAGGCGTGAAGGCCACGAGCACCTGACGTTTTCTGTATTTTGCGGTCACTTATCGTTGTCACTAAGAATGCAACATGAGAAGACAATAGTCAGTTCGGATAGATTATATTGTGAGACTTAGCATACAATTTTCTCGCTCTAGAGACTGGTTGTTCTGTCTCCTTGCCCGTTTCATTCCGTCGTTCGTTGAGAGCTCACATTTCTTCATAGTGTTGCTGTCCTCTATCTGATATATGCAGTTCTTCGGTATTAGTTAGCGTATCCCTACAAGGGACATTCAATAAGGCCAATATGGAACTGAAAATATGGTTGATCACAAACAATGAACCACGATAAAACTATTTGTTTTGGTTCTTGTACTTCTGTGCGCATGTTATGCACCAAATCACTTGCATTGCCGGCTGGTTCAGCTCATTCAACTCTAGTGTTAATACCGAAACACGGCTTGCCACAGCATTCCGCAGTATATTCTCGTTCCTTCTATAATTTCCCTTTTCGGCTATCAAGACCTTTTTAGTGTATAGAATATTCGTTTTCAGTGTATAGAATATCCAGAACTGAAATGAGTATGCGTCTGCGCAAATCTTTACCTTTCTTATGACATTTAGAAACCCCAGTATGTGACGATGACCTTATTGTAGTGCAAACTGCATCTCTCTCTGACCGCAGCTGTCCAAAACGCTAAATCCAGATCTCGGTGTCGCACATTGACTGATGAACTTCCAACGCGTTTCCACAGCGTTTGTCCTACAGCGCTCCATAGTGTTTGTTTCCTAAAGGATCAGTCACAACTATTTTATTAGCTACATTTTAAATGTTAAATCGCATTTTGCGGTGCGGCAGCCATTAAAGTCACATGGTACAGTCCATGTAAAGAAAGCATTCGAGGGAGTGCAACGAGGCAAGGCCACTGGTGAGGATCCGGTAACATGAGATCTGTTCGAAAACGGTGGACAGATAGTGGTAGAAAAACTGGCCACCCTGCGTACGAAGGCTCTCTTGACTGAGAGTCAGAGTACGAGAATCTTGAAGGAATTCTAACGTCATCGTAGTCCGTCAAATGGGAACGCCTAGGACTTGAATAATTACACGTCGATCAGCTTACTGTGCACTGCTTAAAGCTATTCACAAGGGTAATAGCTAATACAATTAGGGCCACCTTAAATTCAATCAAACAACGGAAACGGACATGGGGAAGGCATGTAGAGGGGAAGCAATATAACCCGTGGTCACAAAGAGTAACAGACTGGATTCCAAGATCGGGCAAGCTCGTGAGGGGGGGGGGGCAGTAAGTTAGGTGGGCAGATGAGATTAAGTAGATTGCGGGGATAACGAGGCCGCAGCAAGCACAGCACCGGGTTAATTAAAGAGACATGGGGCGATAGACAGTGCGATTAGCCAGGCTCATGAAGAGGGCGACGATGATATTCACGTATGCCTTCAATTGGGGGCAATTAAAAATATAGAAAGAATAAGTCGCTTCATGAATGGCGTAACTTCTAAATTATACGGCGCTAGCCATTAAAGGTCGCCTTAATATTTACGGTGCTTTGAAACATACATACATACATACATACATACATACATACATACATACATACATACATACATACATACATACATACATACATACATACATACATACATACATACATGCGCTTCCTTTTCGCGGTTCAGCGAACATCTATTTCTTCTATACTTGCACCAATGAAGATTATCAAGCTGCTTAGCGCGTCATGTTCGCGGCCTCTTTTTGGTTCTCTGGTCCTGGGATTCTGTTGTAAGTGCAGTGACATCCCCTTCCGCAGTCTTCGAAGACGGTTCTGGGATTGCAATGCTACGAAAAGCGGTAATTCATGAATGCATGAGCTTTTTTTAAAAAAAAATCGCAAATGCACGCCCCGGATATAGAAGCACAGTAGAGTATCCTTACTCCGACACTGGAGATACATTTCGCAGGTGTCTTGTTAAATTTTGTCTAAATTTTGCGTGTGAGCCAAAGAGAGTGAGAGAGATAATAAAATTAGACAGGCATGGAGGTCAACCACAATTATAGCATCCCGTTTGCTATCCTACACTAAAGCAAGGGGCGGGAAAGAGAAAGAAAGGTGGAAAGAAAAGCAGAGAGAGGAGAAAGCGCGCGAAAAAGGAGAAAAAGGTCCAGAGTGGGAGTGCTGTAGCCTATCCAATCCGCCACTGTCACGCCACTATCCAATCCGCCACTGTCAGTAAGACCTTAATTGACTTCCGGGGCGACGAGAGTTCGGGTCAGCCTTCTAACGCTGACTGTTCCGACAGGTGCCCGTCGTCAGCGCGGGCCAACGCAGCAGCTAGCGGTAGTGTGTACGCGCTGTAGCGAGGACAGCTACGAAGAACGTGTTCTATAGTTTCCGCTGCCGCAGGGGCTGCAAGTATTCTGAAGGCCAAATATTTGGTGAAAGCGACACCCAGCTACAGTCGGCAAGGCACCGTTGTGTCAAGTGTCAGCCTAAAACAACAACACGGATATGCTGATAAAACAGTGGCTTTATTAATTACTTAATTATCCTGATATCTGAACATAATGTAGTAGCGTAAAGTTTGTAAAAGAAAGCAAACAAGAAGGAGAGGAAAGAAAGAACCTTTGCGCACTTTGCGCTACTACAAAATGATGAGCAAACGCCAACTCGTCCAGGAAGTTATACGGCAGCCTGGTGTCTGGTCGCACAGGGCAACACGGACACGAAGACATCTCATTCGATAATCTGGAACACTTGCTTTCACACACTGGGGTCAAGGGTTACTGTTTCAGCCCCCTTTTCAGCCCCGCTGACAGGAAAGATTGCAATGGCGATTCCCTCCATCACCTCTGGCGACGTGCAAGCGAACGGGTGCTGTCGCAGCTACGACAGGAGGTCAGCAGAGCGCCTACCCGGGCCTTTTCCCCTCTTCCTCTCTGGTAGTAGCGGGGCTCACCGATCCCGCATCTGCATTGTGTTATGTTACAGTAACAGTGGCCCATTGATCTTTGCATCGTCGTCTTTGTCCTCTGCGAGATATCGTTTTCGTCAACGATGAGTGGAAACTTGTGCCATGCAATGTTTCTCGAGGCTAGCGTAAGAACGTAAAGAAATAAAATTGCAGTGGCTTTGCTCGGCTATGCCAGGATATACGTAGCGTTATCAAATGTTCAGTTGATTATTCTTAGCTTTCCACATTGTCTAGGATTATTAGCCTTCTTCTGTTCATTCTTCGTACGCTGAACCCCTAATTGCCAGGCAACTACTTCGGGATCCGATGAGATAAGCTTCTCGGCTCTTCTGCGCCGTCGAGCAGCATTTGCGCTCTGATTCTCCATGGCGTTACCCACCTGCACACGCCAGTCAGAGGCGCTATCAAGCGGCTCCAGCGCAGTGTCAGACGGCGACTGCACAGCGAAGGCGAATAGCTGCGCGCGCGGCGGTGTCGGAGAGCGCATGAGATGCCAGCTCCGGTGAACCAGCTGTATGACACCACTGATCCTCGCGCATGCGCAGCACGGCTCATGACCCTCCACGCGAAATAGGCTCCGGCTAGGCAAGTGTAGCTAATGCTACAAAAGCAGCGCACAAAAAACGTACAACAGACTTTAAAATTATTTTTTTAGAAGAAGCAGGGATACTATATGTGCAAAGAGGAGAAACCAGGCCTCTAACGAATCGAAACGGCAGTCTTCTTAAAATTCCACTGACGCTGGCCTTACTGTACGGGTCTTCGGACCGCGCATTGAAATGCCTCGGGGATCTATCTTTCTTATATGTCACTGTAACGTACCAATAGCTTGGTCTGATTAAAGTTTCGAGAGCAATTGCTACGCTTGCAGTTATATGCCACCTAAACATGCCTATATATGTGGCGTTTCTTTTCGAAATGAGCGAAATCCAGAAACCAAAACCAGCTCAAATATTGCTCCATTGGCAAGTACATTATCTCAACTTTCCTCTAAAAGAGTTATCAGAACGAAATGGGTCAAATACCAACAGCTACGTGTGCTCACAGATCTTGTTTCAAAACGAAATTGAGCCAGATACATGCGCTGTATGGATCGAAATGAGTCAAATCCAGTATGCCAAAAGCAGAGCGCTTCAGCGATCACGTGATTCAGCAAACATGGAGGCCTCCGTGTGATTTCCCGCCTAGCCTGACTGCTCTGCCTGTTTTCTGGGTGTTTCTGCATGTTTTTTTTCGCCATTTCGGAGCTGGAGTATCATGGTTTCTGATGGAAGTGACGAGATCGGTGAGAGATCTGTCCCCAGACGTCGACGACATCGCGAACAAAAGTAATGTCGACGCCGGCGAAGCAAGACTGTGCCGCTGCCGGAATTTCAATAAAGTTCTTTCAAGAATACCGCATTGAATTCAATGTCTCAATTCAATATGAGCCAAATCCAAAGTTATCATGGTAATAATGGTGCAATCCGCTGCATATTTTTTAATTGATTGTGGCCAGAAACTTCCCCTAGCCGACATGTAAAACATATCGTAGAATAGCTTTGACAGCGTTGTATTTAGTTTGCGGAGCAAAATTTTGCCGTTTTCTCAAATTCTCTTTGAATGTCTTATTGTCAAATTCTCTTTGAATGTCATATGTCTTATTGACGTTTTCATTAATATTTGCACGTACTTTACATGCCTCAAACAGGCATTGTGAAAGGTGCAAAATACAAAGGTCAGATCAACCTACGTTATCATTAAAGACATAATGGGGAGTACCACAAGGTAGCGGTCAGTAGAAAGAAAATGATATTGGAACCTAAATTACATCACTTTATTTATTTATTTATTTATTTATTTATTTATTTATTTATTTATTTATTTATTTATTTATTTCTCAATACTGCAGTCTTTCATTTGAAGGATCACCGCAGGGTGGGGACATATTATGGTTATGGAATACGGCAGCAGCGGTGGCGGCGGACGGACGCACAGTCCTAACTCTGTTTATCTTCGTTTCCCAGTGACCGGCGAATTCATCTGATCTGACGTCACGCACTGGATGAACTGGACTTTGTCGCGCTCCTAGCGGCTACCTGGAAACTCGGCAATACGGCAGCAGCGGTGGCGGCGGACGGACGCACAGTCCTAACTCTGTTTATCTTCGTTTCCCAAGTTGGTGTTATCACTATCTCGTAGCCTAACTTGTGGTAATTTTTTTTAGTTACGCCACCGCTGCTGCTGCTGCCTTGCCGTGTTTGCTGCTACTGTTGTTTTGTGCTGCCATTTTCTTTTTCTTTCTCTGTTCGTACGTGCCTTTATCTGCCGAAATGCCTGTGAGCGGTGTGTGCCCCGCCTGCAGCGAGGCCTTGCCATCCGATGGGCGTCTGTTGAGGTGCACCGAATGTGAGTACGCCTACCATTTGGGAAACTGTTCGGGCTGGTCTGAGGGCACATTTAAAAGCAAGGGCGAGGCTGGGCGCAGTCAATGGCGGTGCATAAATTGTCGTTCGGCGAAATCAAGGGGAGCGGGACGACAGGGCATGGAACCTGAACTCGTTGCTGGTCTGGCTGACATCAAGAGACTTGATTCTCTGGCGGGTGTGCCAGGTCAGATAAGTGAGCTCACCAAATCGATACAGTTGATGTCTGAGAAGTACGACGAAATTTTGAGTAAGCAAGTGCAGCAAGATAAGGAAATTGGCAGCTTACGAAAGCGCGTCGAAACCCTCGAAAAGAAACCATGCAGCGACAATTCACAGGTTAAAGAACTGGAATCAGCCCTGAATAATCTAGAGGTGCACAGCAGAAAGCATAATATTGAAGTTCATGGTGTTCAGAGGACTCCAAATGAAAACCTGCTCGCAAAGCTAAATGACATCGCAAAGTCTGTCAATCTTCCTGAACTGAGTGTGAATGATGTCGACGCTGTTCACAGGCTCCCTGCTAAACCAGGGAAAGAGCCTGGCATAATAGTTCGATTTGTGCGGCAGTCGATACGTGACACTTGGCTAGATAGCAGAAAGGTCCTGAAAAACCTGAAATCAACAGTGACCATTGTTGAGAACATGACAAAGCAACACAGGGACCTCCTGCGCTATGCGCGCACATGGGCGGCCGAAAACGACTATCGTTTCGTCTGGCACTCGAATGGGCGGATTCTAGTTAGGAAAGCAGAGGGGGCTCGAGCTATCGTGGTCCGAAGTGAAAGCGAATTACTGGAGCTGGCTTCCTCATAGGTCACAGTCGCGTTTCTTGTAGACCGCCCTCAAAATGGCTCTCCAACCGACCATTGTTGATCCGGCCGAGCTTGTAAATCATGGCTATAGCGACATCAACAAGAGTATAAACTGCTTCCACTTAAACCTGCGATCTGGAAGGAACAAGTACGATGAAATCGAGTGTTTTTTTAGCGATGTGCGTTTTCCATTCCATGTTGTAATGTTTACGGAAACCTGGTTTCGTAGCGACGCAGATGCCTTCTGTATGCCTGCATATCAGTGTCACTGTCTCAACCGAGATAACAGGCGAGGGGGTGGAGTGTGCATCCTCACGCTTAGGGGATTCGACTGTGATATTCTCTCGGCATTTACGCGTATCACGCCTGACTACGAAGTGATTACTGTGAAGTGTGGTTCGTTTGTTTATTGTGCGTGCTACCGCCCACCGGAACGAGATGTATCTAATTTCTTATCTTTTTTGGATGCACTTTTGCAATTCGTTGATGATTTCAAGTTGTAAAGGCGTTTATTGACGGCGGGATCGACGGCGACGATGCGCAGCGACGACAGTAACGACAGAGCGCAGACTCGCAGACTCTCACGAGCAAGAGCACGAGGGGCGTGCTCTCCGAGAAGAGGCGAAGAGGGCGACCCACTAGAAGGCGCTCAAGAGGACGGCCCATTACAGCGTTCTAATGCTTCTGTACAATTACCCCGGGTACGCAAAGGGAGCCGCCGGGCGACCTAACAGCTGGTCACTATGAGCGGGTCATGGTAGGGCTTGAGGCGCTCCACGTTCACAATGTCGCGCCCTCGACGGCGCATGTCCGAAGATGGCTCAATGGGTTCAATCAGGTAGTTGACCGGGGACGTGCGTTCGACGACACGGTAGGGGCCTTCGTATTTGGGCAGCAGTTTGGAAGAGAGGCCAGTTGCAGCGGTCGGGACCGAGAGCCACACGAGCGCTCCAGGGAGGAACGTGGACTCAGAAGTGGTGGTGCAACCGCGAATGCTCTTCTGCCGCTCTTGTTCGTGCGTTGTAAAGGTCTTCGCAAGCTCGCGACATTCTTCAGCAAGCCTGGCTGTGTCCGAAATAGGCGCACATTCAGATCGATCCGGCCTGTAGGGAAGGATGGTGTCGATTGTGTGCGACGGGTGCCTGCCGTACAATAAGAAAAATGGCGAGAAACCAGTAGTGCTCTGAGAGGCGGTATTGTATGCATACGTGACGAAGGGCAGAATGACATCCCAATTTGTGTGGTCGGCTGCGACGTACATTGAGAGCATGTCGCCGAGCGTGCGGTTAAAGCGTTCGGTGAGGCCATTCGTCTGCGGGTGGTAAGCAGTAGTTTTGTGGTGAACGACGTTGCACTCTTTGAGAATGGCTTCGACGACTTCCGACAAGAAGACACGGCCTCGATCACTGAGCAGCTCCTGGGGCGGACCGTGACGCAGCATGAATCGGTGGAGCAGGAAGGAGGCCACATCGCGCGCTGTAGCCGCTGGGAGGGCGGCGGTTTCGGCGTATCGCGTTAGATGGTCAACAGCGACGATGGCCCAGCGGTTACCACCCGACGTCAGAGGAAGTGGTCCATACAAATCGATGCCCACGCGCCAAAACGGACGGTTAGGGCAAGGTAATGGTTGTAGACCTGCTGGCGACACGTGCGTTGCAGGTTTTCGGCGTTGGCAATCGAGGCAGGAGCGAACGAACTTCTGCGCGTAGCGGTACATCCCTCGCCAGAAGTATCGTTGTCGAATGCGGTGGTAAGTTTTGGATACCCCAGAGTGCGCGCATTGCGGGTCAGAGTGGAAGGCCTCGCATATTTCAGAACGCAGACTGCGGGGTATCACTAGTAACCACTGGCGGCCGTCGGCGTTATAATTGCGTCGGTGCAGTAGGTCGTCACGAATGGCGAAGTGGTGGGCTTGACGACGCAACGCGCGAGTGGATGGTGTTGCCGACGGATCCGTCAGCAAGTCGATCAGCGAGGTGATCCATTTATCCTTGCGCTGTTCGGTCGCAATGGTGTGAACGTCGATTGAAGCAACAGCTGTGTGAGATACTGAGCAGGGGGTATTGTCGTCAGGCAAGGGAGAGCGCGAGAGGGCGTCGGCGTCAGCATGCTGGCGTCCGTTGCGGTACAGCACGCGGATGTCGTAGTCTTGCAGTCGAAGTGCCCAGCGGGCGAGACGGCCTGAGGGATCCTTCAATGACGACAGCCAGCATAGTGCATGATGGTCGGTGACGACATCAAATGGGCGACCATACAAATAAGGTCGAAACTTTGTAAGGGCCCAGATGATCGCCAGGCACTCTTTTTCCGTGACTGTGTAATTGGTCTCGGCTCTGGTAAGCGTACGGCTTGCGTATGCCACGACATATTCAGGGAACCTTGGTTTGCGCTGCGCAAGAACAGCGCCGAGGCCTACACCGCTGGCGTCCGTGTGTACCTCCGTTGGGGCCGTAGGATCGTAGTGGCGTAGTATGGGAGGAGACGTCAACAAACGACGGAGCTTTGCGAACGCGTCGTCACACTCGGACGACCATGAATTTAGGGGTCCGTTACTTCCAAGGAGCTTCGTCAGCGGCGATATGATGGTGGCGAAGTTTCGTATGAAGCGTCGAAAGTACGAACACAATCCTACGAAACTGCGCAGTTCTTTGACGGACGTAGGTTTGGGAAATTCGGCCACGGCCCGAAGCTTGGCCGGGCCGCGGCCCTCCACCTCCACCACTTTGTAAAGGCGTTTATTGACGGCGGGATCGACGGCGACGATGCGCAGCGACGACAGTAACGACAGAGCGCAGACTCGCAGACTCTCACGAGCAAGAGCACGAGGGGCGTGCTCTCCGAGAAGAGGCGAAGAGGGCGACCCACTAGAAGGCGCTCAAGAGGACGGCCCATTACAGCGTTCTAATGCTTCTGTACAAAGTGTACGGTGATCATTGGATGAGATCTGAACATTAATTTTGGTACTGATAGTGCTGTAAAGCTTGACATAGAATCCTTACTAAGCACTCATTTGTGCTACAATGTAATTACTGCCCCTACACGCATTACTGAAAATACAGCTACAATATTAGATGTATTCATAACCAACTGCAACAAATGTCATGTTAAAGCAGGCGTCATTAATTATGCTATAAGTGATCACTTGCCTGTTTACATTTCATTGTCTCAATTCAGTAATGTAAAAAAGCAGATGAACACCTATGTGTACCGTCAGATTAACCCTGTAACTTTGTCAAAATTCCGGGATTGCTTATCGAACGTAGACTGGCGCGATGTCTTAAAAGAATACGATCCAGATGAAGCTTATGAAAAGCTTTTGTGCGACTTTATGCAGATTTATGATCAATGTTTTCCCTACAAAACATCTAGACGGTCAAAAAAGGGAAGAAAGCCATGGATGAATAATGATCTGCTCAGTCAAATAAGAAAACGCGAACAACTTTACAGATCGTTTGTTCAAGTAAGGTCTGCTGAATCACTCAAAACTTATAAAACTTTCAGAAACCATGTAAACAAAAATATTCGCTCAGCCAAAAAGGAGTACTACACCAATTTGTTCAGCTCGTCTCAAGGAAATTCAGAAGAGCTCTGGAAAAAATTAAAATCGATAATCGGCCATGCACCTGAACCAACTAGTAAAAGACGGAATAGAGTTAAAAGGATCGGCGCTTTCTACTGCATTTAACGACTTCTTTGTTTCCATCACCCCTTCGTCAAAGAACTGTATTCCGGCGCTAAAATATCACAACGAGCACACAATTTTTTTAGACCCGGTCAGTGAAGCTGAGGTAGTTTCCTCTTTCAGTAAACTCAATAACAGCAAATCACTCGATGCGTCGGGGATGCAAATCGCACCAGTTAAATATGTTATAGACATAATCTCGCACTGCTTAGCTCACATTTTTAATATAAGCCTTACAAGCGGAGTGTTCCCACGCAAAATGCAATGTGCGAAATAACTGTTATTTAAAAGAAAGGTGATAGAAACAATTTTTCTAATTATCGTCATATTTCCATCCTGCCAGTCTTTTCCAAAGGACTAGAGAAAATAATACTTAAATGACTCACATCCTTCGTCGACCGTTATAAGATTCTAAAGCCAGTACAGTATGGCTTCCAAAAAAATAAATCAACAGAGCTTGCCCTTCTTGCACAAAAAGAATATATACTTGAAAACTTCGAAACTCACAACCTCGTATTAGGTGTCTTTTTAGATTTCACGAAGGCATTTGATAGCCTTAGCCATCACATTCTTCTGCAGAAGCTTAATCACTATGGTATTAGGGGTAATGCTCACTCCTTAATATCATCGTACCTACAACACCGCTCACAGTATGTAGAAATTAATGGACACGCATCTTCTACAAGAAAGGTTAAATTAGGTGTACCTGAAGGAAGCATCCTAGGCCCGTTTTTATTTCTTTTGTATATTAATGACATTGTCAGCGTTGATCAGACGGTAAAGTATGTCATCTACGCTGATGATACGAGCATTTTCTTCGCTGGTCGCTCCGCTCGTGATTTAGCGGATCATGCCAACGCCACACTTGAGTTAATTCAGCAGTGGTCCATAGATAATCACCTCGGTTTGAATGTTGCAAAAACGAAAGCCTTGATGTTTCACCCTCGTCATAAAGAATGTCTTACGTATCCGCTATTTATTAATGGTGCATCAGTTGAATACGTTAAGTCTTTCAAAACCCTAGGCTTCTACTTTTCCGCTACAATGTCATGGGATGCACATGTTGACTTCCTGGTTAAAAAACTTTCTCGTACTATAGGACTTTTGCAGCGAAACAGTTCAACGTTTCCGGTTACAGTAAATCTACTCCTCTACAACTCGCTTTTCTCTTCGACTTTGAACTATGGTGCTCTTGTGTGGGGCACAACCACAAATGCCAATATTATGAAATTATTTTTATTACAAAAGCGAATTATTAGACTAACCTGTAAGGTGCCCTATTTGTCACATACAGGTGAATTGTTTGCCAAATTGCGTATAGTTAGAGTTACATCATTATACGAATATAAGATGTGTCGTTATTACAAACTATGCACAAAAAACCAAGACAATGCCTTGAAAAACTTAGCCAACCTAAAGACAAATGCAGTGGCATACAACACCCGTAACCCAGAGCAGGGGGAAGTGGCACGATGTCGCACGAACTATGGGAAGCAAATGGTCCGTTACCAGCTACCTTCACTGTTAAACCGCTTGCAGAAAACAAATGGCGTCGATATTGAAAAGTTGACAATGAAAGAGCTCCGCGATATATGTGTATAAATAAGCCAAAATATTGTTCATAATATTAGACACCTTATTTGTATACATCCTTACATGCATCGCGATGAGTATATATGTTACCTTATCTCGTTGTTTTTTTTTTCTTATTGAATGCTGTTTGTTTTTCACCTAGCCAACACCAATTCGCTTATGTGTATCAATAACTATTGTGTACCTTGCATTCTGATCTGTTCCATGTTATTATTATTTGTCCTGTTTACTGCCTGCTGCTGTCCTATCAAGGAGGGGCTGTCACCTCGTCAAGCTACTCACTGTAGTAGCTTTTTGTGACAGCTCCTATCTTTCCTTTTTCGAAAGATGAATAAACTTGATTTGATTTGATTTGATTTAGAAGAAATCATATGCTTATAGGGAATTGAGGAACACACTCAGTGACACTAAATAGTGATATATTTCCCACACTCACACTTGCGAAAACATGGCGATCGGCGAGAACGGCACACTTGCCGCGCTCTCGACTTCGTCGTCTTCTTTCTTCGAGCCCACGCACAGAAAAAAGCAGGCGCTACGGGGCCCTTCCCCTGGTGACAAAGCCGTGAGGCTTCTGAGCGGGCGAAGAAGAAATGAAGGTCGTTATCTGTAGCGAAATGCAGTCTGCAATGTCCATACGTAGGTGCGTAGGCGTTTGCCGTTGGGTTATTCCACGAGAGATCAAACATGCCTGTGCGGTCGATATTTTTGTTTTGCCTGAGTTTCTTATATGTTATGTGAATGAAGGAAAGAAGATTACTCTTAAGGGCTCGTTTTCTTTGTTAGACACAATATTAATGAAAACTAACAGACAATAACGCCAAGGAAAGTATAGGGGGTGTTATCTGTAGTATTTAGAATATAAATGTGAAGAAAGTAAAGTGGACGAAAAGATAACTTGCCGCCGGCAGGGACCGAACCTGCGACCTTCGAATAACGCGTCCGATGCTCTACCACTGCGCTACGGCGGCGGTCATCCTCCCGTCCACTTTATGGGGTATATATGTGCATTTAAACCTTGGAGTGTTAGTCAGTGCCACTCGCAGCCACGGCGGCGATTGGCGCCATTATATGTTATGTGGGCACATTCAAAGTGCACGGAACCGAAAAATTTATTTCGAAGAAAAGCTCCCAGCGCGCCAAAAAAATATTTGAAGGTGGCGGCGCGGGCCTCCTGTTTTTGCTCACTGCAATGTTTTCGGATTCCGCGGCCGAATTTAACGCGAATTATAAAATATGTTTCGAAAAATTATTTTGCTGGTCTTAATACGCATTACTGTGAATTACATCTATGCTTTTTTTCTGCCGTCCTCAAAAGGAAGAAAACCTGAAAAAATGGCAAACACGGTCGAAAGCAAAAAAGTGTGCGTTGATCATCACTGTAAATTGTTTGGGTGTACGGTGGAGTGCCCTGAAGGGGCCATCGTATGGTGGTTGTAGTGGAGCACGGACTGCGTCGCGGCGTATGAAGACGTGAGTACAGTTGCTCAAGTGCGGGCTGACAAACGTGTTCTGATCAGTCGGGCGAACAAAATCGGGCGGACGTTCGCCTTCGGATCGAGAGTACGCGGGTTGGAGTCCCGCCTCGTGGGGAATTTTTTTCGGCAAGAATTTTTCTCTTTCTCTTTCTTAATACCTTTCTTTCCGTATCTATGTTTGTTTCTCTTTCTTTCTTTCTCTCTCTCTCTCTCTCTCTGTACTCGTTCTCAGGGTGATTGCAGGCCACGCTGTAGCGCTGAGTAGTGGTATTTGCCCAAATTCTGTGGCACATAGCTGTTCATGATGATGATAGTTATATCTCTTTCTGTACTCTTTATCAGGGTTATTACAGGCTGAGTACTGAGAACGGAGAAAGAAGTATTTGAAGAGGAGAAACTGCTCGGCCGCCGCAATGCGCGAGGTCGGCGCAATAGCTTCACGGAGGAAATGCAGTTTTGGCCGAAGCACGACAGATGACGTTTCCGGCGTGTTGTCGTCGTTTACATGCTCTTCTATGGATGCGACGTATAAAAATCGCGGTACCGCCTCGTACATTGTAATATTTCTCAGATTTCGCTTGTGACATCAATTCATAGATGCGACAGATATTTTGGCGGCAGTTACTAATATTTAATGCCCGAAATATAGGCTGTGCAACGCTTGAAACGGGCTGCTAGTCATGGCCCCTGAGCAGATGACGTCTGCGCATGCATGAGCCCCTCGCTCCTCGATCGCATGTTGTGCCCACGCTTGCGTGGATGGCCTTGCGAGGGAAAGTTCCCAGTTCCCGCGGACAAGCCGTCGCGCATTCCTTAGCGATTTGCAGGCTTTTTGTCTCTTTAGCGCGCTTAGTGGTTTCCGCGTTTACCAGGCAGTTGTACGCGCGTCCTGCCTTATCTCGCATGACTATCCCGCGCCACCAATTGATTTTGAAGTTTTTGTGCGTGTTCTACTGCGCAAGCGCAGATAACAGCGTGTAGCCGAAAAGTGCGAAATCCTGATATGCTCAACGTTTAGCGTTTGCATTGTCCATATGTTTTACAAAGAAATAGGTGAGCAGGAAAAGGTAGCGCCTGTAGGAAGGGTAGTGAAGACCAGAAAGAGACCACTATCCCGTCTTTGAACTCGGTGTGGTTTAGCGACCCATTAACTTTTTGCATCTTTAACAAAATGGAGGGCGAGGATACAATATTAGACAAGGATTACAAGGAAAAGAGAATGTTGTTAAAATAGCGCGCGCAACCAAATTGCACTACGATGGATTGCTGCTCGGGTATTCGTACTAAATTATTAGAAAGTTTGCCGTCCGTGGCGTGAGGCGATGTGGGCGAGGTGATCGCCGGAGCAATGAAATTCGCGGAGTGCACTGGTAGTCAGAGGTATGCTACTGCAACATTCGCTCTGCGGATCGTACACGTGGCAGCGTCTGCCTCTGTATCTCGTTTCCTGCATCGTTTTTCGTCTAATCGCTTTATTTTGCTGTCGTGATTTGATGCAATGTTTACCGATGACAACTGCGAAGACACGACGGGTCGACCGAGACGCGGCGTGTTTTGTAGCGTGCTGCAATAGTGATGGCAGTTCGTGCATGCAACGCGATGATTTTTTGGCTCACCGATGACACAAGTCAGCAAGATTATACGTGATACTCGAGAAGGTGTGAGCGACCGATTTATTTGGGTATAATACAACAGCTTCCCAGCAACAATATTCACTCTACACCACCCAGTTATATTGAGGACAATTGTTTGGGACATTTTCTTTACAACGTCCTTCATAGTATTGTCTTTAGGAGCAGGCCCGTAGCCAGGGGGGTGCTCTAGTTTCGCAGTGAGCTCCAAGTAAACGAAAACGAAACGCCTCACTGTGTCGCCGAGGAAAGCTTGTGCCACAGTCGACAACAGCCGAGATACGAGGTGAGCGCCAGCGGATTTAGATGTGTTTTCGCTCTTCCATGCAGTTCCTGCGCACTCCGGCTTAATAAACACCCCATCTCGTAATGTCTCACCTCAGTCTGCTTCTCTGTGAGTGAACTATGCAAGTGAGCACCGCGCCGCGAGGCAATCTGTGCCCGCGCAGCTTAACCGCGGCGGCAGTGAGGATCGAGCACCGACCTCTCTACACGCCCAAACTGGAGCGGCGGTCGCAAGCTGTTTTCTAACCTTAAGGACACCCTTGCAAGTGCATAAATGTGAAGCTTGTTTGGTGTTCTGCGTTGAACCTGACATTGCCTTTATTTTGCCGGCAGTTATCCCTATCGCTAAAAATGGAACAAGACGAGGCGATAATGTATTTAAATAGACTGTATTGTGAGACTTAGGAAATATTTTTTCTCGCTCTACAGACTGGTTCTTTGATGACTTTGTCACTTTCATTCTATCAGTCGCTCAGCGTACGCAGCATCTTATCATGCTGTTGTCCTCCCTCTTCGCTATTAGTTAGCCTAGCCGTACTAGGGCAAACCAATTAAACTAGCGACAGAGAGAATAGAGAAAACACTACTCAAAATGTTGTCGATCAGAAATAATCAATCGCCATGAAACTACTTGTTTTGTTTTGCTTATTGTACTTATACTCTGCACGTGTTTTGTGGCTCAAATTACCTGTATTGGAGGCTGGTTCACTTCATTCATCTGTAGTGTTAATGCCACAACATCGCGTTCCGATGCATTTCACGATGTATAATTGTTGCTTCTATAATTTTGCCTTTAGGCAGGCAAGACCGGTTTTGGGTGTGCGATATCCATTGCTCAACTTCTGAAGTCAAACCAAATCTGAACATGTCTTTGTGCAATCATTTCACTTTCTTAGGACATTTCAAAACAACTGTGCGACGGGGACGTTATTGCAGTGCAAACAGTCTCATCCCAGTTGTCGTCGCAGTTGTTGAAAAAGCTAAATCCAAATCACGATTTCGCACAATTATGAAGGAATTTTCAATCCATCATGCGTAGCTTCCCTAACGGATGAGTCACATGGCGTTTATAAGTTGCGGTCTAAATGTTACATGAAATTTTGCGGTGCGGTAGCCTTGAAAATGACATGGTAGTGTCCACGTAAAGATATTTTTTATTTATATTGTTATCCTAACAACTATGTGGAAAGGGGTAGCCGTCACCAAGCAATGGTGACAACAACTCCTTCATTTATTTTCTATTTCAATAAAAAAAAAGCCTTGGAGGAAATGCTGAGGAAACGCCGCTGGTGAGGCTCAGGTGACTTGAGATATCTCCGTTTGTACTGTACACTGTGCCCTTGTTTTTTCTGCGCCTTGAAATTTCGCGATGAGCATGAGATCTGTTGAAAGATGGTGGAAAGGTTGTCCTAGAAAAACAGTCTACCCAGTATATGAAGTGCCTTTTGAATGTAAGCGTAAGAAACTTTTGGAGGAAGGAGTGCTAACAGCATTTTATTCCATAAAAAGGGGACGCAAAAGCATTAAAAAATTACAGGCCGATCAGCTTACTGTTCATTGCATACAAGCTACTCATAAAGGTAATCGCTATAGAATAAGGGCCATGTTACAATTCAGTCAACCATAGGACCAAGCAGGAGTTTGTACAGGCTACTCGACAATAGACCATATTCACACTATCCATGAGGTGATAGAGAAATGCGCTTTATACAACCATCACCTATATATAGCCTTCATAGATTACGAGAAAGCGCTTGATTCGGTCGAAATGTCAGCAGTGATGCAGGCATTATGAAATCAGGGTGTAGACGAACTATATATAACAATACTGGAAGAAATATGCAGCATCTTTAAAGCTACAATAGGGCTCCATAACGAAAGCAATAAAATCCCAATAACGAAAGGTGTACAGCAAGGAACATGCGATCTCGCCAGTGCTTTTCACCATGTGTTTACGCGCGGTTTTTATAACCCTGGATTCGGAGTAGTAAGCGACAAAATTTATTGGAAAGTACCTTAGCAACCTACGATTGGCTGATGAGAATGCTTTGCCGTGTAACTAAGAGGACGAATTTCAAATTATTATTACTGAGTTGGATTGGCAAAGCCGAGCACTACGCCTGAAAATTAATATGCAAAAAGCTAAATTGCTCTTCGGCAACCTCGGCAAACAACAATGGTCTGCGATAACTAGAGATGCTCTAGAAGGGACAAAGGAATACATCTGGGTGCTTAAATCATATAGTGGCCGCAGATCCGTAGCATGTGAATGAAGTAACTAGGAGAATTTGAAAAATACTGTGGTAGCTACGCACTCGTGGTACGAAGGCTGAAGAAACGGCGGAGCCCGTTGCGTTTCCCTTCTGCCTTCCCTTCTACTCACCCTCATATCATTCTCCTCACCCTCACATAAAGTTATGTGGGCAGATAACATCAAGAAGGTTGCTGGGAGAACGTGAACGCAGCAAGCACAGGACCAGGTTAATTCAAGAAACAGGGGAAAGGAAAGTACAATGATTAAGTGGTGCTAACAAACACATGACCTCTAGATTATTAGGTACTTTCGACATGAAACTATAAGGCACTTAACGAACCACCGTATAAGTTATGGCGTTTGAAGTAGACATACATACGTACAACATACATACATACATACATACATACCAGTGCTGGGCAGTATCGAAGATACATGTATCTTAGATACTATCTTAGATACTCTATGGGTATCGTGTATCTGTATCGCGATACGTCTCGAAAGACGAGTATCTGTATCTGTATTTCCGATACATTCGATAATGTATCGTGTATCTTAGATACAAGATACTTCTATTGCAACCCAACCGTGCGAAACAATAATCGCTGGCCAAGCTCCGCTTCTCAAGCTGGTACTGGTGCCACTAAGCCATCTCAATAAGTCTGAGGGCAGTGGCGTTATTTTATTTTTACGCCCGAGTCATCCAGTGAGGGTAGAAGGTCAGGAAGACAAGCACGTGGAAGTCATTTGTGCAGCCCACGTCCCTTTTGTTTTCTCGATTTCTTTCCTTTTTAGTTGCACCAAAGCAGCGACACTTGCTCTTAGCCACTGTACTGCGCCGCGTACTCCACTGCATGCGGCGCCTATCGCGCAAAATTTGATCTTGTTGCAGTATCGTCATTGGCGATTCTCTTGCGTCTTGCTCCGTAACAGAAATGCGATGCGTGCAAGAATGGGGTTGCTTTGCGTCGCATAGATTTTACATATCAGCGATTTGAAAGATCTCGTGGATGTAAGTTTCACTTGCATGCAATGAATTAACTTATATGCAAATAAGATTCTAACAACTTTAGCACCACTGGTACTGATGCTAGATCTAAAAGAGCAAGCGTTTATCTCACAGAAAATATCTTGGCGCCCCGTATTTTTCGCTTCCATCTACAATTATTCAAAAAATTTATGAATTCATAATTTGATTATTACCAGAAGTGCTTTCTTAGCTGTCAACTTGCATCACACACATTACCTAGGTCTCTGCACTGTTTTTCCGGTCTGGTCACTGCAGTATATCTATTGTAACGCGCTCCCAAAATAATATTTCTGCTTTTTTTTGTTCTTCTAACTGTATGCTTTATTTCTACTACTGTTTACACATTTGCACCTTGCCAAGGCGAGTTTGAAAACAAATATATTATTATGTGGACTCGCCTCGAGTATACAGTACAAAATATTCTGCTTACCGCTTAAGGAAACAGCCAAATTGAGTTTGCATTATAATAATGGAAATCATTAAGAGCCATCTTAAAGATGTTAAGGAGGGGATTCGAGAAACGTTGTTTTACTGAATGCTCCATTTCACTCACGAGCGTCCCAACGAGCCGTTTCGGGCAATTTTCCATAGGCAGGGAATTTCTTATTGTCTCCACAGGTAAGACTTCATGCTCATAGCTATTAATGGTGCCGTCTGTATTGTGTTTCTGTACTCATTCAACGTGAATGTTTGATACACAACCACCTCTCTATTTTATTTATATTTGTTTTCCTGTTTTAGGCCTTCTTAAATATTTTTCGCATTACTAATCGCCGCGTTATTGGAGCTATAAGCGGCAATAGCGCGAATAGCGGCGGTGTCCTGCGACGCTTTGTGCAACTATACAATACGTGCGAGACATTTTTGTGTTGTACATGTTCTCTCGTTGAAGAAAAATTGCTAAAAAATTGCACGTTAGTGAGTATATCAACAAAGAATCCCTTACGCCAGCAGCTAAGTAGAACAAGGAAATTCATTGCAGTTTTACGTCATCTACATATACACCAGGGGTCTGAAATTCAGCTTGGCGGGCCGCAGTCGCGAAATTTAGCTCAAAGTGCCGGGACAGTGACGATGGTGGGGTCGGAGAGAGTTTGCACAAAATGGCGTTGCCATTTGAAAGGAAGCCTTTCCCGTATCTCATATATAGGTCATTTCTGAAGAAGATGTGGAGTCAGGATTCGAGAAACATCGATACCGATGTACAGAATGACTGATATCTGGACGCGGATTCTGAAATATAGAGTTTTTGTTCCGCGGTTATGTTTCAGCACATGGTGACCACATGTTCCTCACGAAAGGAATGCTTGAGATCAGTCATGTCTGTGTAGCTGACGAACGTACTTATAACAAATGGGACGGAGATGGTCATTTGTGGCGGCCGGGCCGCTAGCGAACGGTCTCAAACCCCGTATGCACCATGCGTTCCCCACTCCCCCCCCCCCTAAAAAAAGTTGCTACCAGCGTTGTTGCTGCTATACACCTGTCCGGTATACGGTATTGTGCAAACTGTCTTTTACGGACAAGGTAAAAGTCCACACCGGTATTTGCGCCGTCGTGAGAAGGCTTCTTATTGCCATTATTGTGATTATATGGCAACCAGCTAACTGGTCGCAAGCTGAGCAGCGACTCCCATAAACTGCAAAAATGACAAGCAAGAACCACTGTCAGCGAAGTGTATAAAGAGTTGTCCTGTGAAGAAACTAAAAGAAGCCCCAATAAGTTGTTTTGGAAGCAAACTAGTGTACTTTGAGTAAGAAGGGCAAAACTTCTGAGATACTAATAGACATTTCATTCAAGTGAAACAAAATAGGCCACAGGTAATAAATTTTCAAGCAGACATTTTCGTGTATAGGCGTTTGCTGCTACATTATATGGATCTATAATAACAAATTTGAGAATGTATCGAAGTATCTTAAGATACGATTGCCAAGTATCGTATCGGATACAATCCCAGGCAGCACACAACGTCGGGCCGATATTGGTTCTACGGCGGCTGTGCGCGGCCCCACCTCGGGCCAGCATTGCCAGCCTGGCGCCGATATCGGCGGCGCCGTTGTCTTTCGCCGGCAGAATTGGGCCGATTTTGCCGCCTTCCAGCCGGTGTTGGGCTTTGACCGGCAACATTGGGCCGAGATTTCCGGCGTACCGCCGTCTTTCCGCCGATATCGGCTTAGCCGACTTCTTTTACCGGCAACATTGGGCCGAGTTTGCCGGCGGCTAGCTGTTCTTCCGCCGATATCGGCTTAGCGGATGGCTTTCACCGGCAACATTGGGCCGAGTTAGCCGCCGTTTTGCCGTACTTCCGCCGACATCGGCCGAGCCGATGGTTTTCACCGGCAACATTGGGCCGAGCATGCCGTCATTCTGCCGTGCTTCAGCTGACATCGGCGGAGCCGATGGCTTATCGACGATGTTGGAACTTGTCTCCCTTCAGGCAGTTATACATGCCCTGTTGAGAACGTCCTCCTGCGTCGCGGCGCTCCAAAAGTCCTCGTCACCGACAGAGGTGCATCTTTTACGGCAGAGCTAACGCAAACCATCTTGAAATAGATAGAGCCACACAAGTCACCGACGGACATCACCCGCAGGCGAATGGCCTCACCGAGCGGCTAAATGAAACCCTCGCCGACATGCTGGCAATGTATTGTACGTCGAACACATGACATGGGACGCCATAATATCTTCGGCACATAACCTGAAGTTAACACGGCAGTGTAAGAAACGGCGCACATATGACTCCGTTCAAACTAGTTCACGGAAGCCCCTCAACGACGCTGCACGCCGTGTTGCCGGCCGTCAGTGACGAGATAACCTCGACGTTGCGCTCTACCTTTAGCCCGCCGAAGAAGCGCCCAGCAGCTCGCCCGCCTAGGATATAATCGTAATGCAATAGAGCATTAGGCGCTTGAATATTTGTAGCTTAAGCTGCAGAATACCGCTACATGGATTGCTGTACTAGCACAAATAACAAAGTACAAATATTGTACCGTGCTAATGCCGCACGTACGACTCGGAGCGCGAAGTATCGCCGACTGAATAGCGTGCATTCTCTTATTAGTTTCTGCTATGACAATGACTAACAATTACCACTAGCACAGTCACTTTTCAACCATAAAGAGGTGGTCTTTAGAAGAATAACTGACTCAAATTAGATAGCCACTTCGTTGACCAGTTGTTCAGCGCTATCAAAAAATGTTGAAACGTTATAACACATACCATTAACTTCATGGGCCAAATTCGAAGTACTTCTGTTTCGTAAATGTTTTTGCCACTGGTCGGCCGACTTCACTAATGTATCCAGCGTCAAAATTACCCAAACATTCCCGCACGAATGCTTTTAGCGGAAGAAGTTTTATGTGAATACTCATTCTGTGCATAAATCGAGCCTGTCATCATATTTATAGCGCTATATCCTTTCAGCCGCTCAATGTGTGGCACTGGCGCTCATATACTACACGGACAGTTTCCGATCTCTGTGTTTACACATACTTACTCACGCGCGTGTTTGGGTCAAGCGTAACAAGCGCATTTGCTTCAGTGATGTCACATAATTTTACTTTATGAAAATAGTAAAAAGCTCAGCAAGGCGTGTTGCTGAGCTAGTTGGTTCATTACTTGAAAAAAATAGGTATGGTGCAAAAAAGACCGGGCGAAGTGAAGACACGTTTTGTAGTTTGAATGTTTACAAATCAACTAGCCCGCTGACCATCTTTAACGAACTGACAAACACGTGTTTGCCACGTGTTTTTCAGTTCGCATTTGCACTTCGTTGCCGTCCATTTTGTGACATACATATCTTTTTCAACTAAAAATCTCGCTCAACGATTGCTTCCCACGTGCTTTCAGAAATAGTCGCATAAAATTATTATTATGGCACGTGAAATACGATGAAAAATGGGGCTCCAACGTGGTGTACGCAAAGTTTTCATGTAGCGACATGTGGCAACAAGCGATGCATTGAAAATTCCACGAACGCCTTTCTCAAACGGCATGCCCATAGAAATGCTGGGGGGAACGCACACCATTGTGGTAGGCTGAGCCTTGCTTTCAAGAAGGGAGAATTCGTATTTTTTTCTTCTTCAACCTCTACCCCCCCCCTCCCTGCCTTCCCCTCGTTCAGCGTCATTGTCGCGAAACTCGCTTGACCAGGCAGGGTAGGGTGGCCGTCCCGACGGAGGGGCAATCGTAGCTGCGGGAGCAGGCTTTTTTCACTCCGACCAGCAGAATTCTTCAAGAAGTGCGGTGTGCGGACATGTCTGGTGGAAAGTCAAAGTCGTGAACGAGACGGATACGCGGCAGGATTCTGGCACTGTTTTCGGCAGAGATCACCGCAGCGAGAAACCAGTGGCCCCCTGCTTCCATGTTGAACTCGCTCACCTCATATAAGGCCACGTGTTCACTACTATTACGTGTCATCAGATTTTTGTTCTCTTCTTATCGCGTATTTTCCATTGACCATCGTGTTTTGTGTATTCTGATATGGTGCGCTTGCATTTTTGATTCGCTCGTGTTTTTAGCGATCCAACGGGCACACGTGAGTGGTTTTTATGCACAATTCCTTTCTGTTACAATCCTACCTTTAGATTAGGAATGCGCGCGTGTCTACCTTGTTTAGATATAGAGTGCATGGGATCTTGTGGTACCGCTCGCAATGTTTTTCGCGTCGCGTGCAGCAGTTTATCCATCTTTTTGGCCCTTAAAGGGATACTGAACAAAATTTTCGCCGCCGAGATAAATGACTCAATTGAAAGATTGGGTGCTGAAATTTGTTGAAACAACCTTCATTTCAGCCAGAGACTAGCAGAAAATAATGAATTTAATGCATTTTTCGCGAATTGGCGCATCTAGCGGCCGCGCCGCGTACTAGAGAGGAAGTGACGCGAAACTCCGCGGATAGTGACTCGCCAACCGTGCTCGCAGCGCAATCGACATCGCAAGCCGCCACCCGCTGCCGCGCGTCTCTCTCAAAACGTGTTTTCACGGTCGGGAAGGTGTTCTCCGTGCGTGTTCTCAACCGGCAGCCAACGACGCCATTGCCGCGCTCTCGGCCGTATATTTCTTTTCTCAAGCGGAGCTTGCGCCCACGTCTACGAATTTGCCGTCTGTGCTGTGTGCTGTTACGTAATGTGAACGGTGAAGCACCTGACACAACGCAGAATGCCTCAACGCTGATCTGCGCTAGGGTGTGCCCTGTCATACCTTTCCAACTGAGCCGAAGCTTCGAAGGATACGGATTCGCGCTGCGCGCCCATCGCAGCCAACGTGGGTGCCTTCAAAGCGTGACTTCTTGTGCTGCGAACACTTCGAGGATAGTGACTATGAGTTACTGTGTAAATTGCTGGCGCGTCCCGGCTGCCGACCCACGTTGGGCTATGGCGGCTCGTCTGGCTCGTCGTCCTTGCTGTCGCTTGACACAGCAGAACGGTCACACGCATATGGTTGTATTTGGCGCATCCGTTTTGGAGGCCTGTCGAACTCGGAGTCGCAATGACCGCTCGTGGAACCACTGTCACTCGCACCTTGCATCTTTGCGCTCTCGCGACACGCTCGGTAGTTGTAGCGGTTTTTGAGGAATAAGCGCTATTTTGTTTCCAATGTGGGGAAAAGAGGACGAGGCTCAGCGCCACACCAGCCACCCTCGGTTCTTGAGAGGAGAGGTGGAGAAAGGGAAGTGGCAGGGCAGGAGAGAGCGTGCCGGTTGCCCCCCTCTTGCTGGAGCACTCGACGTCACGTCCGCCGACAAGCGCAGTGGCATGCAGCCGCCGCGCTCTCACAATCCACTAAAAATACGGCCAACTGCTCGAAATTACGTGAAATAAACGCTGCTTACAGGAACAGTCGTGTCGTCCGAGTCGAATGTAAGTGCTTTCGTAGCTTTTTCAAATTTTTGTTCAGTATCCCTTTAAATTATCACTGAAAAAATTGCAATTTCCACTTAAAGGATAACGCTAATTTAATTGCCAGTCATGTGTCGCGAATGCCTACCGTTGCTTGGTGAACTTAATGAACGTGGGGGGGGGGGTGCTCCTCTGCTCGTAATTAGCTCACGCATATACACAATCTTCTAGTGTAGTTGCCACTCTTAATCTCGCTTTTTCGGAAAGCCGCCTAACATTATCTTTCTTTTCTTCGGGTCCGTCTTTAATCCTACTGTAATGCTGCCTTCGTTTACATCTCGCCCCGCCACGGTGGTCTAGTGGTTATGGCGCTCGACTGCTGACCCGAAGGTCGCGGGATCGAATCCCGGCCGCGGCGGCTGCATTTTCGATGGAGGCGAAAATGTTTGAGGCCCGTGTACTTAGATTTAGGTGCACGTTAAAGAACCCCAGGTGGTCAAAATTTCCGGAGCCCTCCACTACGGCGTCTCTCATAATCATAGCGTGGTTTTGGGACGCTGAACCCCAGATATTATTATTATTATTATATTATCGTTTACATCTCCAGAATTTTTGTCGTGATTCGGCACCGTCGTTACTGAAAAGCGCGATATCGTCCGCAAAACGCAAGCAGCTAAGATATTCTTCGTTAATCCTTATTCCTATTTTTGCCCGTTCTAGTTCTTTCAATATTTATAGTGAATGTGCCGCGCATAACCTTGAAGAGATTGTAACACTTCCCATAGGCGTGTGCACAGTGGGGCAGGGGGGCGGCCGGCCTCCGTAGTCACCTAAGAAGAGGTGGGCGCAAGGTTTTCCAAACACGTTGACTTAATAGGGAGCGGGGGGCGCCGCGATGAACCTTAGCCCCCCGCCTCCCCTCTGAAGGGGAACCCTGCTTACGCCTATGATTTTGCGCCTGACCCCATTCTCGATTAGGATTGTCCTGCTTTTTTTGAGGAATACGGTGGCTGTGGGTTTGTTTTAGATGTTGGCTGCGGTATCTACAAATGTTTAGATATTCCATTATGGCATAATTATTCCGGAACTGCTGGCGTGTGTTCATATCTGTGAATAAATTTGTGTTTATCACCTTGCAAATGTGTTGCTCCTTAATTTCTCAGACGCATGCATAGTTGGTGCAGCAGGCCTTTCATTAATTTAGTTGTCTTAGAGACAATATTGACTTTCGTTCTCGGGCTTGCACGGTTCGACAGAATTGTGGGTCTTAATCGCACACTAACACATCATTGGAGCAGTCGTTCTAATTAGGAAGCATTTTTCGAATATGGCAATAATGGCAGTCGATGAATGCCGTTGGGCCGCGAATAGTCTATTTTAGCGCTGCTGACTTACAGTACAGTAACCAGTAATACCGAACTGCCGTGGTCGGCACGCAGCCATTTTACTTTATAACACGTGTATCAGCCTGCCTGATCAAGTTACTTTACGCATCGAGCAACTACCGCCGGTGTCTCCATATAAACTAGCTACGTGCAGACCACGACGGTACAGTACTACCGTACTTAACGCACGGTAAGCCACCACTGCTAAAACATAACGGGTGTAAACGCCCACGCCGGCGGCTACCCGACGTCGGCGGGGCCGACACCACGCCAGCATCGGCTAGCATACATAGGCCCAATGACGGCTTGCCATCATCGGCTGAATAACGGCAGGCCCGTCTCGGACCGACGCTGGCTAGCCCACGTCGGCCCGAAGCCGGCAAGCCCGCCTCGGCCCAACGGCGGCTAGCCGACGTCGGGCCGATGCGGGTGAAAGTAGCGCGAGCGTGATTTGCCGACGTGGGGCCAATATTGCTGCCGCCTTTTGCCGACGTTGGGCCAAGATCGGTCCAATGGCGGTGTGCTGCCTGGGATTATTGCAGCAGTATCTTGTATCTGTATCTCCAATACTTCATGCCCGAGTATCTTGTATCGTATCGCGATACAATTTCAAAGTATCTTTGCCCAGCCTGCCCACTGCGGCATAATGGGAAACGCAGACGCAGACGCCGAAGCTAAAGGAGCCTTGACCAGTGGCCCTGAAGTGCGCACTGCGTTTTCACGGCCAGACACGAACGCTCTGCTTCGGTACGTAATGCGTGACCTCACACTTGAGCACTGGACGAAACCGGAGCGACGACACCGGCGATTACACAAATCGGACCCCGAAATGAGGTTCTGTATGCCTCGTAAATTAAAACGACACAACACAAGTATGATTCACCGAATTCGTCTTGGTGTGGCCTTCACAAGACGTTATGCACATATCATCGGCTGCAGTGACACCGGTCCCAACTGTGACCACTGTCAAGTGCCAGAAACACTTGAGCACATATTTTGTACCTGCCCAGAATACGCACGCGAACGACAGAAACTGATTTCCTCGACTGAAGGAGTGCATAATAGGCCATTAACTGATGAGGTTGTGTTGGGCCCATGGCCTGACGCCAACAGCACAACTGTGGTCATAAGAGCGGTTGCAGCTTTCCTACAAGCCACTGGATGCGCGGCTATAGCACTGCACCACCTAGACGGGACTGTACATACTCACCTCTCTTACCATCGTCATCCATCATTCTTTTTTCTCCCCTTTCCCCGCCCCCGGTGTAGAGTAGCAGGCTAGAGCATATCGCTCAGGCCGACCTCTCTGCCTTTCTGTAAATAAACCTCTCTCTCTCTCTTTGCCCACCCCTGATACATACATACATACATACATACATACATACATACATACATACATACATACATACATACATACATACATACATACATACATACATACATACATACATACATACATACGCATATGCACACACAAATATTTTTCGTTCTTCCATGAACGTTTTTTTTATATATCTCCACCAATGAAGATGCTATCAAGCTGCTGAGCACGTCATATTCGCTGGCCCTTTTCGGTTCTCTGGTCCTGGCAGTCTGCTGTAAGTGCACTGACAGCCAAATCCGCAAACTTCCTCGACGGTTGAAGGAGTGCAGTGCTGTAAAAATTAGGTAATTCATGAATACATTAGTTCTAACATCACTAATAAATGGCCTGTATATAGGGGCATTCCTCATACATTTTATCCTCCAATGTCTTTATAGCTTCTGTTTGATATACAGGGTGTCTTAGACAATACAGATTTTTATGACTATCCTATAACAGTAAGCCTATTGCCGTTTTCGCACGTGAACTCTGTGTCGAGGCGGAAAAACTTTGCCGCAGTTAAAATGACACTGTTGCCGCGAATTAACAAAAACAATTAACTTTTTAATTATTGACTTGAGGACAGGTGTTTATATTAGAAAGTTGTAGTGCGTGCCAATTTATGATACACCCTTTGTTTTTTTTTAGAAATCACGAAAGTTGAACGTCGACTGGTTGAGCGGTTCGACGAAAGCGCGGAGGCATGGTTTCGGAATCCCGAAACACGAGGGTAAGTTAGGGTGGGGTGTATATCTGCCACATAACTATGATAGTCATCCACCTCGCGTACTTTCCTCGCGTTATCACCGCGGTCCCGGCTCTTCCCGGTCACGAACGGCGCGCGCGTTATCAGCGTGACATAGCATTCTTGATAGGAAAGTGACGAGAGCCGGGTTTTCAAGAAAGGAAACGCGAGCAAGCCAGATGACGATTATTGTTGCGTGGCAGAAATACTCCCCAAATACTCGATTTTTTCTTAGAGCGTAGAGTGTGGAGGCAATAAAAGATTTCGCGCCATTTCACTTTGTGAAGCTGGATTGCCAGCGAAGCTGTTTAGCGCACGACATGGAGGTGACGCAGAATTTGAACAAAGGCTTTTGATTGAGAGTCATTAACTTTCTTCATCGATGGGTGGTTATTTCTGGGACGTAATGGTGGTCAACGATGGCATTACGGTCGCCATGGCATAGACTAGTCGGGTCGTGTACAATCTTGTACACCTTCGGAGCAACCGTCAAATCTATGCACGACCGGTGTCTAGTGAGACAAAAGAGATATTTGAAAGAACTTGCAGAAAGAACGTCCGTACCCAGCCCGCGCGCTCGGAGAAGTGTGTTGAGGAAATAACGTCCTGTCCGCCATATCAACTAGGCACAATGGTGCCGTACTATGGTTACGTAGCGCGCTGTAGCGGCGGCGTCACGTGAATTTTCGTATGTCTGGTGCCAAACCGTGGCGGACCTTATTCATTCTTTTGGGCCCCATTGTTAGTTCCGCAGTGCTCTCCCAGCAATTATTCTACCTAGCGACGTTTTTAATGCCTGTTGGCAGCCACTGGGTCTGACCAGTGCGTGGAACGAGCGCGTATCCACGTAGTACAGTTCGGCGAATGAAGCAGATGAAGAATTTGAAGTGCTCAGCGAAATCATGCTTAAGCACCAAGACTGAACAGAAGCAGTGTGCTACAGAATGTACACGATGAGCGCCTTGCGTGTCAGTGACGGTTGTTTTCTTGTGACAGCGGCGGACGAAACCATATGCACCCCGCAGGACGAAATGAGGGCATCCTATATAGTTTCATGTTCTATGTGTTTTCAGTAACAACTTGCATCTGCGCATTAAAACGCATTTTCTCTTTTGTTTACGGCTCTCATTCCTAGCAGCGTACTCTCCGCATTAACGCACATGCGTTCAAGGGTCGTTCGCACATCTGCACTGCGCAAAAGGTAACTTGCACAATGCTGACGCCAGTGTACCTTTACAAACATCGTGCACGGTGACCAGGCGCCGCGTGAGAGAGACGCAGTCCAACCATAGAAGCCGGCGCACGGCCGATAGTGTTTTCTGTACAGTGTATGAATAAAATTCGGATAAACTTCGACATCAGATGCCGTAATGAGGGGATCTAGTCCACGGCATTACCTTGTGCTTTGCAGATCCTTGTCGGCGCACTGTTGCTCGCCACTTTTCGCCGGTGCGTGGCCACCCGAATCTTGTTCAGCAAGTTAAAATGGTTCTTCAAGCCCTGCAACTACGTGTTTGTGTTGTAAACTGCCAATGGCTTAGCGATGAACGTATGTATACGTACGTGAAGAACGAGTGTTACTGGTGATCGCCAAGCATTCCTATTGCCGCGAGAATGCACGGAATTTTGCGTATCGCCGCGTCTAGCCTTCAGTGCGGCTGGAGAGAGAGAGATAAAAGCGAAGGAAAGGCAGGGAGGTTAACCAGGTTCTACCCGGTTTGCTACCCTACATGGGGGGAGGGGGAAGGGGAGAAAAAAGAATAGGGATAGCGAGGAGGAAGGATGGAACAAGTAATACGCGCACACACATCAGTGTTCACCGCACACAGACAGACAGTCACAACGAAGAAATATTTGACATCGATTCCTCTGCGAGATGTTAAAAAAAGGCTTGCAAGGACTGGCTCCAAGGAATCGAGAACTTGCAGAGCGCATTGAGCTGACGGAGTTGTCATTCCGTTGAGGAGAGTGCGCATCGTGGTCATGAGAGACCTCAACACATCGAGGACTTGTAGGTTCTTGTCGTGGCAGTCATCTGTGGACGATGAAGCATACTGCAGGGCACTCTGCATCGGCTCTTTATGAGTGCGCAGTGGTGGCAGCGACGGCCACGCGACATCCGCCGCCGCTTTCAAAGCGTCTGCGTCTTTCCGGCTCTCCAATTGTGATGCATTGGGCGGTGGGGGTGGCGGCAGTGGTGGGAAGTCTGACGATCTGTCGGAGTAGGAGATCACGTTGTCCGTCCAGATTGGGTAGCAGTAGCATTAAACCTTCGTCGCCGACGCGAGCGTCGTTGTCTATTTCTCACCACGTCAGCAGCCTCTTTGTGCATCGAGCCGTCCCGCACCATCTGTTTCATGACACTCCATTCTTTTTTCACTAATGGACAGTCCCTTGACGAGGCTTCGTGTGATCCATGGCAGTTCGTACACTTCAGGGCAGTTTCTCGGCAGGATTCCGCATTGTGTGGCTCTGCACAGCGGGGGTAAATCGCCACGTTCCTGCAAACTCCGCTGACATGGCCCATGTTTTGACATTTACGGCACTGGAGTGGTCGTGGTGTAAACGGACGGAGCACGTGACGAAAGTGTCCCACCTTCACGTGGTATGGCAATATGTCACCTTTGAAGACAATCTTTACGCAACGCGAGTTGCCCAGACGTGAGACTTGGACGATGTTGCTATGGTCACTAACTTCCTTGATGAGCATTGGAAGGTCGCCACAAGGAATGGAAATGTCGACATCTTATATTACACCTACCACCATGTCCTCGTTAAGTGGAAGGTGAGCACGAACCTTGATACCGTCGAAGTCTGTGACCCTGGTCAGAGCAAGCAGAGATGCCTGGTGTATAACGTCGATAGCCAAGACATTCTTGCGGGGGTTAACTCAAACATCCTTGATTTCGTTTGGAGCCAGAGACTCGAGTTTCCTCGAGATGGTCTGCCGATTCAAGTGTCTCAGATTGTCCGATGGCGAAACAGGCACAAATAAGACGGTGTAGTTCATAGACATCTACTGTGGAGCCTCCTTCGGCTTCACAGTAGATGCGGTTGAAGCTGGTGAAGTACCCATAGATCGTCGTTTTGGTTTACGACTGTAAACAGGCGTGAATTCATCGTCGGAATCCTCACTGCTTGCCGAATACAGTTCGGTGGACTCACTGTCGGCGTCGCTGAGTTCTCTGTTCCGTTTCCTCGAGGGGCGCGCCAACGGCGCAGGCATGCCTGGAGGGTATGAAGGCCAGTCTACTTCCAGTGTAGCCAAATGAAATACCGATGGCTACGCGAGGAACATGAAAAAGCACCAAAAACTGTCACCCGGTAAACAAAGCGCTGTGCAAGACGCACACTTCGTCGTCGTTCCCTGCGGCTGGAAGCCCGAACAGATCAAACCAAAGCAGCAGCATAAAACTAAAGCGTTTAAAAAAACTGTACAAATTGCAGGAGCACATGCTCGTCGGAACAGTAATCTGGCTGCTTTTATAAAGCGTCTTTATTTTCACATGAGCTAATAAAAGCGAGATCTTACAGTATAGTTTGCAATGCTCATATAAACTTCTTTCAGAGCAAGAGTAGAAAATACGGACGAAATGAGTTCCCCGACGGTATGTTGGCGAACTCAACACCAGCGTTTTGAGTTCCGTTCAGTTCGTTTGGGATGGCCATGGCATGCGTGCCGCGCAGCCCACGTGGTTTTCGAGCCGGAGAGAGCAGTGCCTCCTACTTCGTTGTTCACATGTAAAAAAGAGTGAAAAATCTGCCCAGTCAATATGGCCGACTTCCGGCTTCACAGAAGCTTCACAGTGAGTGACGTCAGGGCCCCTCCTCAGTTTTTTCTTCCTCCATGATCACGAGCAAGGAGAGAGGGAAATGGGAAAATCCCCCTCTGTTGCTACTTCATAAGCCCTCTCGTACGCGACTCCCTCCTATATATGGTGATGTTGCCATAGCAACTGCAGTGCGCCAGCTTAGATGACTTCCACCACCTCGGGGAGCGGGAGGAAACTAGGCACGCGCATTATCGGAGCCCCGATGTTTTTGTCAGCGTGCACGAAAAATACACCATACTCTGGCCATACACAGCTCCGCTGCAGTATTCGCAGGTGTGAATTCATATACTTATTTGAAATATAGATGTTAAAGGGGTACTGACACCAATTGTGGAAGCCAACTTTGCACCGCGATACAAATCTCCTGTATACCCAGACGGCTCTTGACAAGTGTGACGCTCAGGAAATGCAGATAAAGAATATATTAAATGCGAAGCATTTCTTAGCGAACCTCAGGCACTTTGGCCGTTTCTATCTACGTATCTATCTATCTATCTATCTATCTATCTAGCCGCCTACGTCTGGGCGCTCTCCAGGTCGTCTCCATAACTTGTAGTATACCAAAATCGGCATAGCAGGGGATCAGTGTACGACGAACACGATCCACTGGTCATGACATGAATAACTCAAAATACCTGTCGCGTACGTCATGAAACCCTTTCTCTCAGTCACGTGTGGTACATACCCGCATACCAGAGTTCATGTTTTGCGGGTATGTGCCACAGGTGATACAACACAGTAACCGCGAACACACACACGCAGACACGCTAGGAAAGCGATGGTAATAATTGTTGGGGTTTTATGTCGCAAACCCAGGATATGATTATGAGAGACACCGTAGCGAAGGGCTTCGGAAATTTTGACCATCTGGTATTCTTTAACGGGTACCGAGATCGCACAGTACACGGGCATCTAGCATTTTGCCTGCATCGAAATTCGACCACCGCGGCCGGAATCGAACCCGCGACCTTCGGGTCAGCAGCCGAGCACCTTAACCGCTACACCACCGCGGCGCACGCAAGGAAAGTGAGGAAGCTGAAAACAGAACACCCCTGGAAGACGCTCAACTACCATCCAATCGTCCACGTGGTCCGCAACGTGGACCACGTGGATTACACAAAAAACCGGCATCAATGGTTCCTACAATAAATCTGCCAAGAGAACCAGGCTTCTCGTCATTACCGGTGACTTCAACATTGTTTTATCAAGACCCATTAACGCCTGGTCGTTATACTGCGTGAAAGACGGTTAGGATGTGGACAGGGCATCAAAAGACCTCGGTGCCGCGTCCAGGACATGAGGCATCAGATGATTTCATCGTAAGAAGCATCCAGGATTTCCACCAGCTGTATTATACCTCGCACTTCACTGCACTTAGACCCCTCGTAGCCGCGATCATGAACGGATCCGAATAACAAGTCCGGTCCAGCTGCTGCGGCTCACTGATCACGGTAACGATGACCTTGTTCAAGAACTGTCAAGAACTCCTTCCACACATCCACACGGGTTCGTGCATGCGTGCGTGCGTTCTCCGTCATAACAGACAAGTATAAGCAAACAACGGTAACAACTGCCACTGTGACTGTAACGTACGTGCAGTACGCCTGCGCGTGCCACTCGGCTGTGTATATATCTAGGGAAACTTTCCTGAATGAAGCTTAGTTGCGAGTAACGACTGTCCTGCGCATCTGTGTTCCTTCTTTGTCTTGTTCGGATTCGCGCTATCCAGTATTGAAGAATATAAGCACCACATGTCAGCTTACCACGTCTGGTGTTGGTAACACCCACGTTGCTGTTGGCATCGTTACGCAACTGTAAACAACTGGTTATATAATACATATGCAACTCTTCAACACATGAGTGTGCGTATACCACTACCATATTTCTGTAGCGTCATTCCGTAACGTTTCGCTCAATGTGAAAAATTACGCCACAGTCACCATCCCGCGCATGCTTCGCATAACATCGATTCCCACGGTACGTGGGATCTGCCGAATTTTTTTTGCATGAAAGTGAATTTTATCATGGCGCACCTGCTGACGTGGACACGGCTGTAGCATTAATTGTACTGACTGCAGGCGCCAGTGTGACCAGTTGTGATGACGTCAGAAAGCAAACCATTCAAAAGGGTCCTTTGTGCGTCACCAACGTGGCCGCTTAGCGCTCGTGTAGACGTCACGATATCTCATGCAAGCACCTGAAGAGAAGCTCATAACGCGTCATGACGTCAAAGTACAGTAGGAAGTGATGCTTGCTTTTAAAAGCATGTGTTGAACTTTTTAGGGCGCACTCGCGCTTCCCGGCGCCATTTCCAAGGCTCTTAATGGCTTGGCCTATTATTTGAGAAGCAAAAAAATAAAGCCAGTTCTACTATTGTGAAATCTGAGTAAACAGCGGAGATGGCAAGCAAGCGCCGCCACCTGGAGGACCCAGGCTGAGTTCTTTCATCTTTCTTGATGTTCTTCTTTCTGTCATGTTTCTTTCTTGCTTTGTCTCT
The DNA here is from genome assembly GCF_013339695.2 of Rhipicephalus sanguineus. Classification (NCBI taxonomy): domain Eukaryota; kingdom Metazoa; phylum Arthropoda; class Arachnida; order Ixodida; family Ixodidae; genus Rhipicephalus; species Rhipicephalus sanguineus. The sequence continues at coordinate 150,738,598 of NC_051179.1, forward strand.
TTCTATATAGCCCTCTTTACTCATTTCCCTCCTCCTCAACCTTACACCAGTCCTCCTCATCCTCACTGCCCTTTCCCACCCCTTTCTATGCTATATTGCACATGGTTACGCTATGGTTTACCCACTCGCCTGCTCCTTTCCCTCCTTCTCGCACCCTCTTCGCTTTCTCATTTCCTTGCTAAACTATACCATACAAGACAATGCCATGCATACCCTTTCCCCTCCTCCTTTCCTTTATTCTCGTCCTCACTTTCCTCTACCACCCCCTTCCTATACCATACTTGCCTGGCTATGCTATGCTAGGAGCTGCTTGACACATACCCGCCTTCTGTGGCGCATCCGCCGAGTTTTTCGACACGACGGCGGGCTCGACCTGAAGCTCATACAGCTCCGCTGTTCAAACAGCAGAAGATTTTCGTGTTACCATAAAGGTGCCCGTGATTACTTCGTGATTGCCTTTTCAAATAGCTATTTCTCTGCGACACAATGTGTGCGACGTTTTGTAGTTTCTGACTGAGTATCTCTTCTTAGCTAGAGGTTACCAAACAAAATAGCACCTAAGCGGTGAGTGTAGACACAAGAGTAGAGCAGGTTTTTGCACCTACGTGTTGAGGATTCTTAGGGGCGAAGCTTCTTAGGGTGTGGGTCGTTCCCTCCTCTGTAGTAGTAGTAGTAGTAGTACTATGTAGCCAGCTCTAGTTTAATGAATTGCTCACTAGATGAGCAATTCACTAGATATCTTAATTTACAAGACATCGTAGTTTTCCTTGATTTAATCTTACTAAAAGACATACTCTGCGGGCGATATACTATAGTGACCTTTCAACTTTTCGTCTTAATGTACATGATAAAGAAATTATTTCTACGAAGAACGCAAAGTACACCTTGAGCAAGGTGTTTGCTAAATGGTACCATGAGGCGATGCGAAGCCGGAGAACTTGCACGATCGCGTTCCGTTGGCTTTTGTTGGGCATGCTACCGACCTCGCGTCGTGAAACGCGAAGAGGAACGCTACGCGCGTCGTGTCTTCCCTCTAGCCTTGCCGTTAATTCTCACTGGGCGAGCGGGGAACGCTGTCGCTCTTGGCGCGCTTTCTCTTTCGCTCGGGAGCGGACACTTTCCCTGTATTTCACCGATCACAAAGCAGTGATAATGAAGGGACCACGTAAACCAACAGTACAATAAAAGTTTGATGTTTAATATATACACGATGTTCCACACTCTTTGTATGATGTACTGGGCGAATTTCACGGAGGAGTTTCACGGTTTACCGATGATTTCCTCCGGAGCTTCGCCCCACTCATCATTCACCCCGTGGATATGCTGTGATCTTTTCCGAGGGCCTAGCTGCCAAGCATTAACAAGGTATACCTTCACTCCCGAGCATAGGCGTGCGCAGGGTTCCCCTTCAGGGGGGGGGGGGGGCGAAGGTTCGTCGTAGCGCCCCCCTCCCAATTATGTCAATGTATGGCGCTGACATTGCGTCCCCCCCTCCCCCGTGAGTCGCAGCGCCCACCCTCCCTAATATGTCAATGTGTGGGGCTGACTTTGCGCCGCCCCTCTTAGGTGAATAGGGGGGCGACCGCCCCCCCCCTGCCCCCCCTGTGCGCACGCTTATGCTCCCGAGCTCTTCACTTACTGTTCTAATTATACATGAAAGCAACATGGCGTGACGTACCATGTGGGACAACTGCTCCTGCAAGAGCAGGTGCATTGTCCATGAAAAATAACATGTGCGTAACAACCTATGAGCAGTTAACATGCGCACAAGGACGAACGCTCGCCCTTGCACCTTCTGTTTCTTTTTTCCATCTTCGGCTTTTCGCACTGCAATAAATATGTCACCATGCCAACTAGCCCAACTATCGATACTGTACAAATCTGTGGGCACGTATTATTTTGTTTGAACAAAATCACACTAAGGTAACTCTAAATTATGACTTCCGGTATTATCATAAGCAGTTTGTGTTCTGTGTCCATTGCAGGACGAAGGCCTCTTCGAATTATCCAAATTTGCCCTGCACTGCGCGAGCCTTGATTTCATCGCTCCACTTAAACCCTTGCCGCCCACAGCTACGTTTGCCATCTCTTGCTATTCATTCCGATGCTCCAACAGCGTAGATTATCTGTCCTTCGCATAACGTGACCTGTCCAGGACTGGCAGCATTGCGTCCCTGAACTACAATCCAAATATGAGCTGTAGCGGGGAACAGTGATTGATGTTTACGTACAGAAGGTTCTTTAACAGGATCTTAACAGCGCGCGGATCCTTTTGATTTCACTCCAGGAGCGGCTCAAACAAACCATGGCAGTAATTAATTTCATAAATGATACCGGTTAATAAAAATATCACGGCTGTTCTCTATATTCCTATTTTGATATTTAATGCCCCGATATTTTTTTTTATAATACAAGGAATAAATACTTGGCACATATTACAGTGAGCGGGAAAACGTGTAGTCAAGATTGCTCCATCATTCAACCACCGCTATTTTTGTCATAATAAGCCAACAATAGCCGAAGCAAAATTAGTCATCCTTCAGTCAACACTAGGTAAGTTCAATAAGGTTGAGAGCTGGGCTAGTTGGTGACTGATCATTGTACCTATATGGCTAGCGAGTGTCGTGTCCTTTCTGTTTTTTTTTGTTCCCGTCGAAAGTGCGCTAACTAACCATATAGGTATAATGACTAGGTAAGTTAGCGAAAAGGAGGGCTGATAGTACACGGGTAAACATGGTAGTTCAAGCGAAACTGTTGCGTTGCCTGGGCCCAACTTATTTGTGAAAACCAGAACACCTCCGTATCCCACCACAGAACGCGGGCAAAACAGACTTGTGAGCACATCGATTTTGCAGCGCGTTCCTGCCGAATGCAAGGTAAATGGATCATTCGCGCATTATAGCAGCTAACATATTCAAATTGGAATGACAGCGATTCTTGCTATCGCTTTAGGGCTCACCTTGTTCCTATCACAATACACTGGATAGCTCCATTTGTGTGGATACCCACTGGATATTGCAAATCTGAAAGAAATTGCTTAGAAGTTGTTACACGTGCAGTATGCAAGATTGGAAGAGCCTAATGTCGTTAAGACAGAAAGCGCCAGGTTTCTATCAAAACAGTGCGTCGACAAGCATGGTGAATATCTTCCTTAATTTTTTCCAATTTATACTCGAAGTGCTGAAGCTTAATGTTCTTGAGAATAGTGTACACGTTGGGCCCACTGTCAAAACTTCTTTCTTTACTAGAATTCCGTCTATAACGCAACATATAAGAAAGGACAGAAAGAGATATCTGTTAACTAGGGGCAGGGCCTACCATCGCCAATCCCATCAAAGTTAAACATCGTAGTGCAGATGAATGATGGCTAGCTGTGGCGCCGTTCTCATGTAGGAACCACTCAACAACATTCCAATCTCTATCAATCCTTTCAATAACTAAAAAAAATCCCACGGATAATCCTATTAAGGCGCAAAAATAACGATTGTAAATTATGACCACCCCCTATTAGTGCACTTAAAGGCAGTGTGTCGGAACGGAACGAAAACCGAAAACGAAAAACGAAAAAAAAAACTATATTTTTGAACGGAACGGAAACGTAACCGAAACTTTATCTATTATTTCGGTGTGGTGTCAAACCGAAATTTTTTCAGTCGTTTTTCGGTTCACGAGAAAACTTCGCAATCCGGAAGAACTGAGCTCATGTAATGAGCATATCTCAGGGCAGGCCAGTAGCCAGGGGGCGGCCCTAGGGGCCCGGGCTCCCCCCCCCCGAAATTTTGGTGAAGTAGGTGCTTTTTACGAAAAATAAATAATGAAAGTAGGTGTTTTTCTAAAATAGTGAAGTTTTTCAGCAAGTGCCCCCCTCCCCCCCCCCCCCCGCAAAAAAAAATCCTGGCTACGGGCCTGTCTCAGGGTACAGGGTACGCGCGTACCTCAGGTAGGAATTCCAAAGCAAAGATATGTTGAAATTGGGAGAAAAACGAAAACAGTGGCAACCAGAGATGTTTATATTAACGGAAGTGGACTTTTTCGCGCCTGTCACGCAGGTCAAAGTGGGGAGGTCATTGTCGGCGCTGAAGTTTGTTACAGCGAAAGCTGTTATGTGATCCCAACAGCTAATTTTGGCGCCATAGTTGTCCGCCGCCGCCGGTGTCCGTGACCCCTATCACGTCAAATAAAAAATAAATGAGAAGCAAATTCCTGGCATCGAATGGAATTTTAACCCGCACCCTCTGCGTGGCAGTCGGGTCTTCCACCACAGTGCCAAGATGCTACTTGTAACTCCTTCGCAAAAGCACTCTATACAGGCGTCATGTCGGGCAAGGAATCGTGTTAATTTATGTTATATTGCATGGCAGAAGAGTAAAATAACAACCAGTCATCACACAATGCTAATAGCGCAAAGAGTGTGGTTTATTGCTTCCCACTAGTGTTGCGGAGTTGCCAGTCAAGAATTGGAATTACTCTTGCATCATACCATATTTTGTGACCCCGGAATGAAATGGGGACAACGCTTGGAACAATGAAATGGGAATGGAATTAAGGGCCTTTTGCACGGAATCGAATGACAATGGAATTACGTCTTTTGCAGAAAACAGTGTACGTATTCGTCTACGTGCTCTTTTTCAAACATTAGTAAGTCAGAGCCTCGAAATTAACAATAACGTAGTATTTTTCAAATGGCATGGCTGATTATAAGCACGGTACATTTATAAGCTACGGGCCTACCACAAATCGAGGCATAAGTTAGTGTACAAACAAATGCATTATCCCAGCAGATACTGAAGGGAGAAACAAATTATCCCTGCGCGTTGGTTCCCACTGATGTGTGAGCCAAGAACAACAACGGTTATAATAACAATAATTACCGGTGTTCAACGTCCCGAAACCGCGATATGATTATGAGAGACGCCGTAGTTGAGGGTTCCGGAAATTTTGACCTCCTGGGGTTCTTTCACGCGCACTTAAATCTTAGTGCACGGGCCTCTAGCATTTAGGCGTCCATCGAAAATGCGGCTGCCGCGGCCGGCATTCGATCTCGCGATCTGCGGGTCAGCAGTCAAGCACCTGAACCACTAGACCACCGTGGCGGGTAACAACGGTCATGTGCGAGGATAACATTGTGTCTAAACCACGGCGTAAGAATATACTCAGGTGATGACACTCTTCCCCCAACGCATGGGAAACCGCAATCCACGCGCGTCCAGATAATGTTCGGTTTCTTATCAGATGACTTGGAGGGCGCTACGAAAAGCGGGGCAGTCGTCTCCATAGCAACGCGCATGCTGCTGATAACGTGCATTTTTCTGTGCCATTTTGCTGGATAATGTGCATCCGCCAAGCGGCGTCGAGGGGGCGAGCGCGGCGGCGATGACGCAGCACCACCGTGATTCGGCTACTCGCGGGCGATCTCCGCCTCAAGCCACTAGATGGCGCACCGCTCAACGGACCGACGACCGAACGTTTTCTGGCCGCTTAGGGGAGCGCAGTGTCAACACCTGAATATTCTTACACCGTGGTCTAAACCAAGAAGAAAAACACGAGTATGCAGAGGTAACATTCGCATTCATAATTATTTAATTACCCTGGTGTCTGGTCATACAGGAGTACACAGACAGGAACGCGAGCACATGTCATTCGATGACACGGTACATTTGCTTCCACAACGCTGGGGTCAGCGGTTAATGCGCTGACGAGAGTCGCAAAGTGAGGTTGTTGGTAGAACATTACAAGCAACTGGTTGCTTTAGTGGGCCCGCCCCTTTGTTAGCCCCGCTGCCAGCAAAACTTGCAGTCAGGATTACTTCCGTGAACTCTGGCGATATGCATGCTAATGGTTGTCGCTGCAGCTTGGAAAGGTCAACAGAGCGCCTATCCGGGCCTTTCCCACCCTTCCTCCCTGGTGGTAGCGGTGCACGCCAAGCCCCCAACTAGTTGCGCTGTAACGTGTTGCTGTGAAAGTGGCTCACTGACATTAGCGCGAACGTCTGTTGTCTCTGCGAGACATCGTTTTCGTCAACGAGGCGTGGGATCTCGTGCTGTAGCAAGGTTCTCGAGGCTGACGTAACAACTAAAAAAAAAAGGCAGCGCGTAAAAAACGTGGACGAAAAGAAGACACGTACAGCAGACAAACTTCAAAAAAATTTTAGATGAAGGGGTACTTATGAGTGCAGAAAGGGATGTGACTGTGGTGACGTAACGAGGTCTCCAACGCATTGAAAAGGCAATCTTTTTATCTAAAAATCACACTGACGGCCGTCTAATGTACGTGCCTTCAGACCGCACAAAAGAAAGCCTCGGGGATCTCTCTTTCTATTGGGTCCCTGTAACGTGCCAAAAGCTCGGTCTGATCAAAGTTTGGACAGCAAAATTGCAACGCTTACAGTTGGACGACACTTAAACATACTTACATATGTCTCATTGACATTTTGATTATTATTTACGCATACCTTATATGCATCAACAAAGTCATTTGACAGGGGGCCAAATACAAAGGTCAGAACAAAGTTCGTTATTAATGAAAACGCCTTGCAAGTACAACAAGGTAGCGGTAAGTATAAAGCGAATCATATCTCAAGTTAAATTTGTAGTGTGCACGTACCTCACAGGAGTACGGCCACTAGCGTGGGTTCGGACTTAGCGAGCCACAGGGCCGCGTTTGCCGTCGCCTCGCGTGAACTAGCGCGCCGCTGCACACGTACGTTCGAGCGCAAAGGCGCCGAGCGCAACGCGGCAAGTACACAGTACTGCTCTCGAGATCCGCAACGGTTTATTGCCTGCGGCAACACCACAAAACGCAGTACAACACCCGCTCCCAAAGGTGGCGGGAGAAGCAAAACAGGGTTCACCACGCCACGGGCGAAAATACAACACAAAGGGTGCCGCCAGCACGTCTCCGCGGGCAAAAGGGCTCACGGCGACACGCCGCTGAGAGAAAACGGGTCCCTCGCGACTATGCTGCGTACTCTAACGATCCGCGACCACAGGGCCCGATCGCTCGAGTGAGGGCAAACTCCGCGCGCGTTGGCTTCGATACGTACGGTTTCGGCGTAGTATGACCACGCGCGAATGCACCGCACCACTCTTCAGCCTAGCGTTCGGAAAAGACAACGTAAGGTAAGCGCCCGCCGCTGGCGCAAGGCACCGTTAGCGAGCTCCGTCCGAGCGAGCCCAAAAGAGGAGCCGACGGACGGGAGAGAAAAACGTGCTCACCCTACGAGGTCCAGAGAGAGTCGCCCCCTTCCGCCGCGCGAAACGTCTCGCGAGACGCGAAACTCGAGCGCAGCGCCACCGTCGAGGTCAGACGCCGGGAGAGTGAGGTTAACGTCACTCCCCCGCTCGCCCAGCGCCGTAAGACGGCGGAGGAGGGGAGCGTCAAATGATCGGAAGTGGGGATGGCAGAAATAGGCGAAAAACCAGCGCAATGGCGACGGGCAAGCCTCAATCCCCACAAATTACAACGTATAATGTTTCAGAAGACAAAGACTCATACGCTCTACAAGACGATAACTATATGCATCATTAAACGCAACAAAATGTAAATGAACAGTTTATTACTCATATGGAGTACGTACGTGTTGCACAAATTGTACAGATTTCCAGTATATGCATATACTGTCAATCTCTGCAACTTGTGTAATGCGGAAGTACTCCATATGTGTAATAGACGGTGCATTTTCGGCGCATAACGGCGCCCAACACAACAAAAACCTAAGCGACAGCCTCAAGTTGATGAGAAAAAAATGTGTGAATCATGGGCACAAACGGACGAACTAAGCGTTATCGATGAAGTGTTGGAGCAGACACTCGCGAAAGTTATTGCGATTGTGCTGTTGGGCAATGTTCCACAGGCAGATGGCGCGCGGGAGAGACGTGAATAACGTGAATTTGCAAGCATTTTTAGTTCCGCGAATGCAGCTGAAGTTGTAGTTATTATGTAATCTATGCGATAAGTAAGTGGGATGTTGTAATTGTTCTAGTGGTGACCAAGTGGCATTGGTATATAATTATGAAGGGGATATAAAAGGGCAATGTCTCTACGGTTTTTTAGCGGATGGAGTTAAATTCGAGCTTTAACTGGGCTACGTGAACTTATTATAATTCCGAGAGTTGAACGTCAAAGCTCTCTTCTGGATCATTCTAACTTGCCTATTAAGTATTTTTGATGAGGCGACAAGGTGGATGAAGCGAACAGTAACTGGGGTCTGAGGAATGTTTGCTAAGCTTGTTTACGCGTCAGGTGAGTACTTGTGGAGTTACAATAGTTATGATAATTAACTAACTAAACTTCATTCACAAAAGATACTATCGACTACTCCTATGTACAATATGCGCTAGGTTTGCATCGTGTAACAGCGTTACTTTTTTTTAATTATTGGTGCTTGGGAGCTTATACACCCTGTGTACCTGGTTGCAGGGGGATTTGATAGATATTTTTTGTGCATTCTGTGTACTCTACCGCATTTTTTTTATCTTAAGGGTCTGCTTTTACTAGGTCATCATTGGCCAATTTCCACGGCGCACTAAAGACAAAATCAATATGCCTGTGCGCAACCTTCCCTGCGAAACTTTGTGCCAACACGGGATGATTCGTTTCCTCGTTCTATCAGCTGGTTTTTCTTTGCTACCTCCTTGAATTTCCTATTCGAGCTTTTGAAAAAGCTTATCGCAAACGCTGGAAGCTGAATAAGAGCATGGAAAGTAAAACCACACCATTGCTCTGAGAAACATGCTCTACAGTACACACAATGCCAAGATACGTCAAACCCCCTTAAGTTGCAAATAGGGGTGTGTAGGCCAAAGAAAACGTTATTACAATGAAACGGTGCGAGGACGCAACTCGATTGTAAGTAAAAATGCAGGTGGGCATACGGCAGAGCACTGTAAGTGTTCCAGTTGCTGTCCAAACCTAAATCAGAGCAAGTTTTTGGCCCGTTCCAGGGCCAGATTAGAAAGAAAGATCCTCGAGGCTTTTAACAGCTGGGCTGTTTAAGCTCGGAGTAAGGCCGCTGTCCCAGAGAGTGATCTCGGCTGGTATGGGCCACTAAAAGTGGACACGAGTCAAGCAGCTCCTTGCTTATCACAGCCATGCATTGTATAGTATAGCAAGGGGGTGAGAAGGGAAACTGAGCGTGGAGAGGCAGGAAAGGAGGAAGGCAGAGGGGAAAGCATGACATAGCCTTGTATAGCATAGTTTAGCAAGGGTATTGCAAAGAGAACTGAAGGACTGATGTTAGGGTGAGGAGGAGGGAATAAAGGGGACCATGAGGCGATGCGAAGCCGGAGCACTTGCACGATCGCGTTCCGTTGGCGTTCGTTGGGCATGCTACCGACCTGGCGACGTGGAACGCGAAGAGGGACGCTACGCGCGTCGTATCTTCCATCTAGCCTGGCCGTTAATTCTCACAGGGCGAGCGGGGAACGCGGTCGACAGGCGGGCGAGAGGGGGGCAGCGTAGGAGAGGAGAGAGAAGGGGAGGGGTCGCGCATGCGCTCGACCTCATCGCGGCGTTGCGCAGGAGAGAATTTCGGCATGTCTAGCCCGCGTTTCAGAGGAAGAGTGGAAAGGGGGAGGGGAGAGTGGAAGTGGAGAGGGGTATGAGAGATGGGAAGGGGAGAGGGGTGGGGAGAGGGAAAGTGGAGAGGGGAACGGGAGAGGCTTAGAGGACATGGGGAATGGTGAGGAGGAGTGGAGAAGAGGTGTGTGGAGAGGGTATGCGCATGCGCAGTAAGGGCGGTCACGCCGCACACCACCACCACCACCACCGGATTGAGCTCCGCCTTAAGATACTTCGCATCTAAAAAAGAGATGACAGGGTGAACCATAGCATAACCATATAAGTATAGCTTAGTAAGGGGTGGGAAAGCGAAGTAAGGTGAGAGTTAGGAGGAACGCAATGAGGAGAGAGGGCACTATAAAAAGGGATAGCAAATAATTACCTTAAATGATGAAATTAAAGGGACTGACAACTTTTTTTAGGGCACCTGTTTCCTTTAGCGCAACGGAAAGGTAACTGGTCAGAGTGTAGTCACGGAATGGTAACGTGGAAAACGCCGTAAAACGTTTTTAATCAGAATTTTTCTATCTGCGGCGAATATGAAGTCTTATACACACACTTGACAGCATATGCTGCAGACAGTGAGCGCGAGAGCGTTTCGTGTTCGAGTGCGACGGTTTACTGCGCATGCGTGCACTCCCCGCGCCTGCGCCGCGGCTAGACATGGGCCACTGGCGGCCGCGAAGGAAGAGCCGCTTCTCGGCGTGCAAGTCCTTTTACCTCGTAGGCAGCACAGAACAGAGGCGGGATAGATAATAATATACATACTCTAACTTTGAGGACCAATTATGGTGCGCATGACAGCATATCTGACTACAGCAAAGTGACCGACTTCATAATCCAGCTTCAAGGCCTTTCCGCTAGGCTGCGCGACATACCGGTTTTTGTTACTTTTAGGCGTGATTTAAACATATATATCCGACTCACAACACGAAAAGGATGCTGGAATCTGTCACTATATTTCACCGTCTTTGCATTTCTACAGGATCTAATCAGATGTTCTGGCCAGCTGTCAGTCCCTTTAAACATGCTACTGACGGAGGTCTATTTGTGGGATCTGTCTTTATCGGTTCGACGAAGGCTTTTGACATTATAAACCATCGCGTAGTACTTTCTAAACTCGAATCATGTGGCATGTCTGGTCCTCCACTAAACTTTATTAAAAGCTACCGCATTAACCAGTATCAAATGGCACACGTTAACGGTCATCTTTCATCGCCAAAGTTGATTAACGTAGGTGTCTCGCAGGGATAAATTTAAGCCCACTTTTATTTTTGATGTTTATTTAGGCCCACCTCTATTTTTATGAGACGACAAAACCACCTTTGCATCAAATAGATCAGTTTCTTCGCTGTAGGCTAACCTTATCACAGACTTAAATTACCCAACATTATTGTCCCAAAACAATCAGCTGCAAATTAATGCTACCAAAACCGTCTTTCAGGTGTTCCGTTCCCCGTGAATGTCACTTGATATACCACATTCCCTTCACATCGGCGATTACGCCATAAATGTTTCCAATGAAACGCGGTTTCTTTGTGCATTCTTAGATAGTGAACTAAAATTGTATGGACATCCCACATCACTAGATTAAAAAGATTGCATTTGGAATCCACGTTATCATCAAGACACGAACTTATTTTCCACCTCAGATCACAGTTTCTTCATGGCGTGCCTTTATTCAACGCCATATTTCGTACTGTGTATCATCTTGGGTCAACCCAAATTTCACTCACATCGAACGTTCGCAGCGACTTCAGAATCAAGCAGTTAGACAAAAGACTTTTAGCCCATTTTCTTTGTGCTGTAGCTCGTTGTTTCCTAAGCTTAACATACTTCCATTACGACAATTTTGCTTCTATTTCCTGTGTGAGGTTTTGAAAAATCTTGTCTCAAAAGTACCATTCATCCCTTTTCCTTGAAAGAGGCTCCCCTGAAAGTGTGTATAATATATGCTTCTTGTAAGCGAAGCTTCTGGGAGTTGCAGATTTCGGAAGAGGGAGGGGGGCGTAGCAGGGTTTTGATTCGCGAAAAAGCCGGCGCCGTAAGTGTGTACGGATATTCGGGTGTACGCAAATGAGGCCCTCGAAGGTGCGCCGGGCACATCCGTATGTCTACGCGCCTCTTTCAAATAACTGATGCTCTCTCGATCCTGAACTTGTCGGTGACCAGTGGTTTCTGATCTTAAAACTGATCTTTTATCGAGGTCACTTGTCATTTCAAATTCGCACATTTCAATGTTGCCTTTCATCGTTGAATTTCATTGTTTCATGTACGACCGTCGGTTCTCCCTCTTGTAACAAAAGTGCTGAACTGATAAGCACATGGGTGAAGATCCAATGCCCGGCATGTAGCAAGAAAAAAGTTTGGAGGAAGCATTGCGCAATGCGATAAAAAGAAAGAAAGAAAACAAAATAGGAGGTCAGGCGCGCACACGCCAAGCTTCGCTTTCCCGCATTTTCCCGATAGGGGAAGCGCTCCTATGTTTTTTAAATGCGAAGCATTTCTCAGCGAACTTCTGCGACTTTGAGCGTATCTATCTATCTATCTATCTATCTATCTATCTATCTATCTATCTATCTATCTATCTATCTATCTATCTATCTAGCCACCTACAACTTTGTGCTCTCCTGGTCATTTCGTTAATCGGATGTATACCAAAATTGGTATGGCAAAACATGACCGTATTACGAACATAAATGACAGGTCATAACATGAAAATCATGAAACGCATGTCATGAACAGCATGATTTACATTCCACGGCCTTGGGGCTCTTGCGGCCGTTCCGTTAGCTTCATATATACCAAAATTGGTATGGCGTGACAAGAGTTCATGACGAACATAATGACAGGTCCTAACGCGCAAATCATGACACGCATGTCATGTGCAGCATGACTTACATGACATGGTCTCGGCGTGCTAGCTGCCGTTTAAATAAATGGATATATACGACAAGTGGTATGACGAGACATTTCTGTATGACGAACATAACTGACACGTGGTAAGATGAAAATCATGACATGCATGTCATGTACGACATGATTACATGTCACGCTCATGGCTTCCTCTCGGCCGTTTCGCTAGATTGATATACACCAAAATTGGTATTGCGCGATGTGACTATATGAAGGACATGAATAACAGGTGGTAACATGAAAACCATGTCATGCATGTCATGTATGTCATGATTCACATGCCATGCTCATGGTGTGTTCGCGGCCGTTTCGCTAGCTTGACATAGACCACAATTGGTATTGCGCGACGAGACTGCATGAGGAACGTAAATGAGAGTGGTAACATGACAATCATGACATGCAAGTCATGTACGACATGATTTACATGCCACGCTCATGGTGCGCTCGTGGCCGATTCGCTAGATTGATATACACCAAAATTGGTATTGCGCGATGTGACTGTATGAAGAACGTAAATACCAGTTGCTAACATGAAAACCATACATGCTTGTCATGATTTACATGCCACTCTCATGGCGCATTAGCGGCCGTTTCGCTAGCTTGATATACACCAATATTGGTATTGCGCGTCCCGACGAACGTAAATATTGGTATTGCCGACGAACGTAAATGAGAGGTGGTAACGTGAAAATCATGGCATGCAAGTCGTGTATGACATGATGTACATGCCACGCTCATAATGCGCTCGCGGCCGTTTCGCTAGATTGATATATACTAAAATTGGTATTGCGCGATGTGACTCTGTGAAGAACATGAACAACAGGTGGTAACATGGAAACCATGGCATGCATGTCATGGATGTCATGATTTACATGCCACGCTCATGGTGCATTCGCGGCCGTTTCGCTAGCTTGATATACACCAAAGCTGGTATTGCGCGACCCGACTGTATGACGAACATAAGTGACAGGTGGAAACATGAAAACCATGATATGCATGTCATGTATGGCATGGTTTACGTGCCATACTCGTGGTGCACTCGCGACCATTTCGCTCGTTTGATATGTAACAAAATTGGTATTGCGCGATGTGAATGTATGACGAACATAAATGGCAGGTCCTAACATGCGAATCATGTTATATGGATGCCATGTACGGTATGATTTACATGACACTGTCATGGTGCGCTTCCGGCCGTTTTGTTAACTTGATATATACCAAAAAATGTGTGGCATGACACGAGTGCGCCATGAACATAAATGACAGGTCATGCATTGTATATACCAGAATATACGTTTCATAAGCATGGTATATACCAGACTGTGCATGCATGCGTGCATGGCAAACATGCGATATATCGTGAACTAGATGCCATGGCATGAATGGTTTCATTTGGCTCAAAGACAAACAAAGCGATGTATACAGCTCTTTGCTGGCTGCTTCGCATTACATCGATTCCCACAGTGCGTGGGATCTGCCGCATTTTTCCCCTCCTTTTTTATGCGTTACATTTTTTTACTGCGATAGCAATTATATGGACAGTCTCAGCCGGTTTTTGCCGCCGCCGTCATACGCCCTATATATATATATATATATATATATATATATATATATATGTATATATATATATATATATTGTGAAGAAGAAGATGCGCCTCCATCCAGCAGCATCGCCAACGCTCGGCTCGCTCGGCTCGTGTTTTCGGATCGCCGCTGTGCCTCTGGACGCTTCTTCTCGCTCGCTTGCCGCTGACGACCATTACGTCTTTCAACGACCAATAAACCTCTTCACATTTGGTGGAGGGTGCTGTTCATCCCCGTCGCTACACCCTGGAGCTGCGTAGCCGGACGCTACCGCCGATCATGACTGACCACGCAAACCCACCGGCGCCTTCGCCCCTGTCCGTCACCTGCACCGGGCTTCCTCGGCTCCGGGACCCAAAGGTCTTCAGCGGTGCAGATGAGACCGACGTGGAAGACTGGCTTGACCACTACGAACTGGTGAGCGCGCATAATAAGTGGGATGACCCCGACAAGCTAGGCTACGTCATATTTTATCTGACTGGCGTTGCCGAATTGTGGTACAACAACCACAAACAGAACATCCCTACATGGACCGTCTTCAAGACGTCCTGCTCTGAAGTATTCGGTCGACCAGCTGTCCGCAAGCAGCGCGCAGAGCAACGCTTGCGCGTCCGCTCACAGCAGACTGGAGAAAGCTTCACAAGCTATATTGAGGACGTCGTCGACCTTTGTCGACGTGTCAACGACACCATGCCCGAAGCTGACAGGATCAAACAAATCCTGAAGGGCATTGACGATGGCGCATTCCAAATGCTCTTGCCTAGGAATCCGGGCACAGTTTCAGAAGTCGTCAGCTTGTGTCAGAGCTACGACGAGTTGAAGAAGCAGCGCGCTCTGACTCGGCAGCCTCCACGGGGTGGCGAGTCGCTGTGCAGTCTCGACACCATGCCTGACCATTCGACGTTGCTTCAGCAGGTTCGAGACTTCGTCCGCGAGGAAGTTGCCCGCCAACTTTCCTTAATGCCTTTTACTCACGAGCCTACCGCCCGTCTGCCCACCCCCCTCCGCACTGTTATTTCGGAGGAGGTTGCCCACGCTGTTCCCCTTGCGCGCCGCGAGCCGCCTCCATCCAGCCCTGTTCACTACGCGCGTGCATCGGAGCCTGTGGCCGCTCCTGTCGCCTATGCGCAAGCCGTGCAGCCTGTAGCCGCGCCCTTCACGTATGCTGACGTTCTGCGTAGGCTTCCGCAACCACCTTACACTACGCACTCGCAGCCCACGCAACCGCCTGTCTATCCTTCCACTTGGGCAGCACCGACAATCGCCAATCCATGGAGGACGCCTGATAATCGACCGATTTGCTACGCCTGCTACACTCCTGGACACGTCGCCCGCTATTGCCGCCGTCGCCCCCAAACTTTCGGCGACCGTGCCCGGTCGTCGCAAGCCGGAAGCCAGCCCTTCCTCCAATACGTTCCTGGCCCATCACCGCGCGATGCCCCTACTCACCGCCCTGACTTCCAGCCGCAGCGCTCACCATCTCCTCGGCGGCGATCGCCGTCCCCCATGCGTCGCCGGCCCGGACCCTCCGACCAGGAAAACTAAACGCCGCAGTTCAAGAGGCAAGAACTGCGCCATCTCCGAACTGTCCAAGCCCTCACTCCTCCCCAACTAACGTGGTCGCCATAACTGTTGAAGGTGTTCGTACTTTTGCCCTTGTGGACACCGGCGCCGCCGTTTCTGTCATAGCCGCTAATCTCTGCCGTGTATTACGAAAGGTAACGACGCCGCTTTCGGGACTGTCGCTCCACACCGCAAGCGCGCAGCAAGTGACGCCTCTCGCAGCCTGCACTGCAAGAGTGGTCAT
The DNA here is from genome assembly GCF_013339695.2 of Rhipicephalus sanguineus. Classification (NCBI taxonomy): domain Eukaryota; kingdom Metazoa; phylum Arthropoda; class Arachnida; order Ixodida; family Ixodidae; genus Rhipicephalus; species Rhipicephalus sanguineus. Next base: position 150,754,463 of record NC_051179.1, read on the forward strand.
TGAAGGCAATCTGTACATCGTTGAGTTCATTGTCCTTTCTGCCTGTTCGCATGACGTCATCCTCGGGTGGGACTTCCTATCCCGCCATAATGCCGTCATCGACTGCGCACGCGCCGAAGTTGAGTTTTCCCCATTGTGTGACGCCCCATTACTTGACGCTCTTCATCAGCCGCCCAAGCTGCTCGTTCGTGAGGATACCGACATTCCGCCTGGCACTTTCGCACTGGTCCCTGTTTCCTGCAACGCCCACACCGACGCTACAGTCTTTTTCACGCCGTCCGATGTCTTCACGAGTCGTAGAGCTCTGCCGCTACCTTTCGCAACGATTGACATCGCCGCCGGCAGCAGCAATATATTCGTCTTGAATCCGCTCTCTGCACCTGTCACGCTGCTTGCAGGCGAATGTCTCGGCCGCGTGGAAGATCTCGACTCTTCGTCTTTGGTTGACGTCCCGGATGACTGCTGCGACCCACCAAATGCCCTGTCGGCACACGGGGAGTCATCCAGTCATATATTTTCCAGTGCCATCGCCGATACCCTCACCCCTGCCGAACACGCTGACCTACTTGCTCTTCTGCACGAGTTCCGGAATTCTTTCGATGTGTCGCAACCTCAACTGGGCCGCACGTCGCAAGTACAACATTACGTTGACACCGGTTTACACCAGCCGCTGCGTCAAAGACCATACCGCGTCTCCGCTGAAGAGCGCCGCGTCATTAACAACCAAGTCGAAGACATGCTTCGTAGAGACGTTATTCGACCATCGCACAGTCCCTGGGCGTCTCCTGTCGTACTGGTGCGTAAGAAAGATGGATCTATCCGGTTTTGCGTGGACTACCGTCGTTTGAATAAGATAACCCGCAAGGACGTCTATCCTTTGCCGCGCATTGACGACGCCATTGACACCCTTCACGGAGCAGAATTCTTCTCGTCACTGGACTTGCGGTCTGGCTATTGGCAAGTTCCTATGGCTGAAGCCGATCGTCAGAAGACTGCGTTTATTACACCTGATGGCCTATACGAGTTTAACGTCATGCCCTTTGGACTTTGTAACGCGCCTGCTACGTTTGAACGACTTATGGATAATACGCTACGTGGTCTAAAGTGGTCTATGTGCCTGTGTTACCTCGACGATGTCGTGGTTTTCTCCCATGATTTCCCTACACAACTCCGTCGCCTCAGGCACGTTTTGACTTGTCTGACCAACGCTGGCCTTCAGCTTAACCTCAAGAAATGCCGCTTCGCTGCCCGGGAGCTCGTCATCTTAGGCCACATCGTGTCCAAACAGGGCGTATTACCTGACCCTGCAAAACTTCGTGCAGTCGCGGAATTCCCTAAGCCCACGACCATGAAGGAACTTCGAAGTTTTGTAGGTCTATGCTCCTATTTCCGGCGCTTTGTTCGCAATTTTGCATCCATCATGTCACCGTTAACCCAGCTTCTTCGCGGCGACGTGAACCTCTCTTCCTGGTCCTCTGCATGTGACGTAGCCTTCGCTACACTGCGCCGCCTGCTCACCTCCCCACCTATTCTTCGTCACTTCGATCCGACGGCTCCTACCGAAGTACACACAGACGCCAGCGGGGTCGGGCTTGGCGCTGTCCTCGCTCAACGAAAGCCCGGCTATTCCGAATACGTCGTCGCCTATGCTAGTCGCACGCTGACGAAAGCCGAAACGAATTACAGCGTGACTGAAAAAGAGTGTTTGGCTCTGGTGTGGGCGCTTGGAAAGTTCCGGCCGTACTTATACGGCCGCCCGTTCGATCTAGCAACCGATCACCACGCGCTTTGCTGGCTCGCCACGTTGAAGGACCCTTCTGGCCGCCTAGCGCGATGGGCACTTCGCATCCAGGAGTACGACATTCGCGTCGTATACCGCTGCGGACGCAAACACTCTGACGCCGACGCCCTCTCCCGCTCACCTTTACCGCCAGATCCAGCGTGCGCAACCACATGCGTCCACCCCTTGTCATCTCTCGATCTCGACTCCATTGCCACCGAACAACGTCGTGACCCGTGGATCGCTTCTCTTCTTGATTATCTATGTGGAACATCCACCATTCCTGTATCTCGATCCCTCCGTCGTCAAGCTTCCCATTTCACCATCCGCGATCAACTGCTTCATCGCCGCAACTACGCTGCCGATGGCCGCCGATGGCTACTGGTCATTCCACGCAGCTTGCGATCCCAAGTATGCGCCTCTCTTCACGACGATCCGCAATGTGGCCATGCCGGGGTGTTCAAGACATACGAGCGCCTTCGCCATCGCTATTACTGGCGCGGCATGTACAATTTTGCGCGGAAATTCGTGCAGTGCTGTCCTGACTGCCAACGACGCAAATCGACACCTTTACGTGCGCCCGGCGCATTGCAGCCGCTTCCATGCCCTGCCAAGCCATTTGATCGCGTCGGCGTTGACCTCTACGGTCCCCTTCCAATGACCGCAGATGGCAACCGGTGGATTATCGTGCCTGTCGACCACCTGACACGCTACGCCGAAACTGCCGCTTTGCCTAGCGCTACCGCTCGGGATGTCGCCTCTTTCATTTTACGTCACTTCATCCTTCGACATGGCGCCCCTCGAGAGCTCCTTAGTGACCGAGGCCGCGCTTTTCTCTCCGAGGTCGTCGAAGCTCTGCTCTCGGAATGCCACGTCATTCATCGGACAACCACAGCATACCACCCGCAGACTAACGGGCTCACAACGGTTTAACCGCACCCTGGGTGATATGCTCTCGATGTACGTCGCATCTGACCATAGCAACTGGGACCGTGTTCTCCCTTATGTAACATTCGCATACAACACCGCGATACAAACAACTACCGGATTTTCGCCTTTCTTTCTCCTTTACGGACGCGAGCCTTCACATACTATTGACACCCTACTTCCCTACCGTCCTGATGCTTCCGAGTGTCCACCTGTCTCCGAAGCTGCTCGACAAGCCGAAGAGTGCCGCCAGCTCGCCCGCACGTTTACCTCGCAAGAGCAGCAGCGACAGAAAGAAAACCGCAGCACTTCACTTCCAGACCCTAGCTATGCCCCAGGGTCTCTCGTATGGCTCTCTGTCCCATACCAGACTCCGGGACTCTCCTCGAAGCTCGTTCCAAGGTACGAGGGCCCTTACACCATCTTGGAGAAAACCTCTCCAGTTAATTTTCTTATCGAGCCAGTTTCTCGATCGGATGACATGCGCCGGCGTGGACGTGACATCGTCCATGTTTCCCGCCTCAAGCCGTACCATGAGCCTCTACCTGAAACTTCTTAGGTCGCCAGGATGGCTCCTTTTTCAGCGGGGGCGATTGTGAAGAAGAAGATGCGCCTCCATCCAGCAGCATCGCCAACGCTCGGCTCGCTCGGCTCGTGTTTTCGGATCGCCGCTGAGCCTCTGGACGCTTCTTCTCGCTCGCTTGCCGCTGACGACCATTACGTCTTTCAACGACCAATAAACCTCTTCACAATATATATATATATATATATATGTGTATATATATATATATAGAGAGAGAGAGAGAGAGAGAGAAATGCTTCCGAAGCGCGGAATTGAACTAGCGACCTCTCGCGCGGCAGCGCGTGGCGCTCACCACTACGCCGCAAAGCGCAGAGCCTTCAAGTAGCTAACGGCGAGCGTTATATACACACCCTTTACCGCTGGCAGAACTCAGAGACGGCAGGCACTTATACGCGTTTCTTCATTACCAGCGAGATGGCGCAACGGGCGCATTTAAAAGTCGTCGGCCAGCTCTCTCGCTTCTTCTAATAGTTGCGCAGGGAGAACCTTGCCCTTCCGCTGTCTGCTCGCGCGGTATTTGCTGCCGGGGGTAGATGTTTCTGCAGCGTAGCAGCGCGTCCATCATGGGCCACTTTTCTTGCTATCGCATTCATTGGTTCGTCCCTGGAGCGAAACTGTGAATTTTTCTCTTTACGCAAGTTACACCATGATGACCACATCAGTGTCCTGTTGCTGACGCAACAACATTTAACGTTCGCAACACCTTCCGAGTCTCGCTTCGCAGAGGTCAGGTTCCGGCTTTTTCAATTTGTAATGGGTACGTGTTCCCATCCAAGGAAGCTGAGTTGCCTAATGTGTACACTCGGTTGCCGAGCAGCTGACACCCCTTCCCCCTTCCGTATACTCTTTCCCTATGGCATTCGGGGGCCTGTGATGAACCTGCGCGTCAAAACGGTTGCTTTACTCCAGCACTTCATCGAAGCATTGAGGATGACGAAGTCATCCCGGGTAACCTAAACGATATTCTACGGCCAATGCACAAAATCATAGCACTTGCTAGCTTGCGCGCTGCGCGTTCACGGAGTTAAGCGTGACGGTAATTTTTTATCGAATATTTTTTCAGTATACACACTAGTGGTGCTCCGACATGCGGATCGCACCATCACGACTCGGGAATGCTGAGGATGGAACAGCGACAAAATAAGGATCTAAATAACCATGACTAAGAAATGGCGAAAGTGGTATGACAACTATTGAACGACAACGTAAAGCTGTGCCCTCTATGACGTAGACGCAATGGTTGCGTCAGCGCGAGGACTATCGAAGAACAGCTAGAGCGTGTGAGAACAGGGGAGTGCCCGGAACGATCTTCGGAAAGTGAAGCCCAAACGGGGTATATTCGCTTGTGGCGCTGCGATCGGTAGTCAGTATGGAAATATTCTCATTGCTACAGTAACGTACTTCGTTAACCGGGGCACGTCATTTCATGAGTTCTGCGTTCCTTGTGAAAGACCCAAGCTCGTTGGATAAGCTGAATGAGTAAGCGAACACCCCGACCGAAACATTCCAATGATACAGTAGCAGGCAACTGAGCTATTGTTAAGAATCGTTCTTTGAAGCATCCATTCACTTTCACTCATCACCGCGACTAGTGCGCCTTGCAGCTTCTTGACGTAACCAGGCACCAAAGATTCTGAAGTCAGCGATGATAGGAATGTCGAGACTACATTTCTTCAATTTGCGAGGTTCCACACTAACATCTTCCAGTACGTTCATCTCCGCTGGAGCATTTTGCATAGCGTCCTGGGAACATGAAAACAATCACGGAACATATTCGGCGTTTCGTTAGCTTGATAGCCTGTTAGTTTTGGTCATGTTGATCTGCTGCCGTCTCCCTAAGGTACAGCAGGCGGCACGTAGTACCTCAACTTTTTGAAGGAAAGCGACTTGCCTCTATACTGTCGTGTACTAACTGAATATTTCGGCAATTGTGACAGGTCATTCTGTTTCGTTTAAAGGTGAAGGCAGTTTAAAAAATGAAATAAAATGAGATTTCTAATCCGCCAGCTTAGAGATCCTCGCGAATGACGTGTTTGGTGGCGCTGGATTAGAACACACGCACTACCAGTTCTTGTACGCATAGGTGCAGGGAAGATGCCTGGCAAGATGCCAGGAAAACAGCGCCACGGTAGCAGTTGTTTTTCTAGCCGATTTAATACCGTTTCTTTACGTATGTATGTATGTATGTATGTATGTATGTATGTATGTATGTATGTATGTATGTATGTATGTATGTATGTATGTATGTATGTATGTATGTATGTATCGCAAGAGTACATTAGGTCCACTCAGCGATCTTTAGGGCATCTTGACTGCAGACTATTAATTGTGCGGCGAAAATTGTTAAGGTTACGGCATGTACTGCGGCACATAGAGGCAACATGCGGCAAGGTCGTTGTTGTACGTAACTATATATATATATATATATACAAAAAGGTATTTCGAATTACTTACTCATGGGTCAGCATGATAGCAACAGCGAGAAAGCTTAAAGTGAACATCTTTGTCGAAAACATCTCAAGGTATGTCTGCGTAATCCTCTCTCTTACAAAAACATCTTTTGCGGAAGTGGGGCCATTTTTATGCAACAGTAGTGACGTCAGCAATGTATTTCTCTCCTTGTTCTCCAACGCCGAGGCTATTGTCGCCGTCCAAGAAAGGCCAGCAATACTTTATATTTAAAAAAAAACGCGTGTGCGTGTCATTTTCCCGAAAGAAACGCTCACGCTGTTCTCTGAACTCCGCGCCGTATAAATGCAATTTTGTAGCATTTCTAGTGCACACGGACTATTTACAGCTATCTAAAAGAAAGGAACGAACGGACGTAGAGAGGCGGCACGGACAAGTGCTGTCTTCCATATAAAGTTTGTATTCAAAAACAGACAAACATTAAGGACAATTGCACAATTGCGAATCTGCGGAAGCAAAGAAGAAAGTGGAACACAAGAACTGCACAAAAAAAAACAACCTAATAACAATATAAAGCGTTATCTACGCCTCCGCAGGGAAGCGATAGAGAGAAATAATAATTTTTTAATAAGTACCCCGCAGTTGTAGGCCTGGTTTATCGCCAGGCTCGCTACTGCAGGTGTCGGGTGTTGACTATGGTATATACACTGATCATATATACACAGAGATAAGACGTATAGTCACGCACACACAAATACACAAAAGAGTCATTCGTAAAATTTTGTTAAGGTGTGTAGTCTTCTAGAACACCAACAGCGCTTTTAACGCAATAGCTTTAAAGAGCTCGTTTGGCATAAATTCCGGTGTCGGCGTCATTGGCTGCGATTGGAAAATCGGGTCATTTTTAGCTTTGTTACAGCGGAGCGCTAGACACGGTGAAAACGAAGGAAAACGCACAACACTGCGCCGAAAACTAGCAACCGCCACCGTGTTTATCGTTCTCGTTCTCTTTTTTTTTATGTCCGTGTCTAGATTTTCGCTGCAACGAAGTTCAGGTTGAATCCTATCCGACTGTCCCAGTCTGAGAAATCGACATTGTCCATGAGCGAGAAATCGCGAAAAATGCAAATAATGTATGTCATAGCTCCAAGGCGGCATTGTGCCCAGTGCATCTACGTCGTAAGCAGGTGCCCTACCACACGGCCACATCAGGGCTGGGAACTGCTCTGGAAAAACCCTATGTTGTGTGAGGAGTCGCGTTAACGCATGCAATATTCTGTGGCAGAAGAGTAAAATCGCACCGGGCCTCACACCGTCCTAATCGCAGAATGAGTGGGTAGTTTCAAGGACCGCCCATTACAGAGCGCTCACATGTATTAAATGCGAAGCGTTTCTTAGCGAACCTTAGATACTTTGAGCGTTTCTATCTATCTATCTATCTATCTATCTATCTATCTATCTATCTATCTATCTATCTATCTATCTATCTATCTATCTATCTATCTATCTATCTATCTATCTATCTATCTATCTATCTATCTATCTATCTATCTATCTATCTATCTATCTATCTATCTATCTATCTATCTATCTATCTATCTATCTAGCCGCCTACGTCTGGGTGCTCTCGTAATCGCCTCCTTAACTTGGTGTAGACAAAAATCTGCATGGGAGGGTAAGATTGTTTGACGAATATGACTGTCTGGTCATGACATGAATAACGTGAAAATCCCGTCGCCTACGTCGTCAAACCCTTCCCTCCAGACATTTGTGGCACATACCCGTTTACCACGGGCCGCTGTATACGGGTATGAGCCACAGGTGATTGACAGTTGATATCTATGAGGGAACAGCGAGTACAGGCACTGGTAATTTAAATGTGAGAGCGTTAAGAAAAACTGGCATCGGCAGCGTTGACCCAACGAATAAAAGAATGAAAATTCGGATCGCAGCAGGAATCGAACCCAGGCATTTTACGTGGCAGTCAAGTATTTTAGCACGTAGCCACGCCAGGTCTAGAAACTGCTTCGGAAAAACAGCCTATGCAGGCGTAATGTCGGTGCAAAGTCAATTGTGGTTGGGGTGCCAACTATGATATTTTTTAACGAAGCAATAAACACTGTAAATGTACTCCTACGAAACAGGCGTCATGTCATGTTAACGTCTATGGTTCCAGTGTTGGATCCGCTTTTATAGCAGTCTAATAAACTTTACATTTTATTCCTTTAAGTCAGCAAGCTACATTCAAGCGTTGCTCGACTCCGGATGAATACGCTAACGAAAGCTACGTAGGATATTCACATCATCGTACCTTAAAGTGCACTTCGTTTCGATAATACTGACGTATGTGCTCTAACGTGAGAGCGGACGTTACGTCAGACCGCAAGTTACCCTTTTAACGCCAGTGTTTTCGACGTGCCTGGTAAGTCCACAATGTGCACACAGCTACCACACTTACAAAAAACACGTCGATCGTTTTTTCTCGCACCTGCTTTTTGTCTCCGTTATTTCTATCTTTCATTCCCCTTTCACCTTCCGCCTGTCGGAGGGAAACAATCTAGCGAGCCAGCAAGAGAATGTGCTTACATTGTTAAACATCTCGCGAGCATGAACGGCAGGAGACTGATATATTAATAACGTTTGCGGCTTCTCTGTTTGGCGGTGCATTGTTCACACTGCTAAAGCACAAAACACGCACATAAAAGTAACCAAGAAGAGAGAGGAGAAGGTGGTCCCTTTCCGCAAGCTGTTTTTACTAAGAACAGCTCGCGCAGCACTGCGAACACTCTGTATATAAATATAAGAAAAGGTTTAAGGCAGGAAAAAAGAAGTGAAAAAAACAAACAAACCGAAAAGAATCTAGCACGCCCCCGAGTCGATATCGGCCAGACCCACGCAATTTTTCTCTGTGATGTGTTAGGTAATCATGTTCGCTTTTCATATTTCTATAGTGGGATTGCAATTATTTAGAAGTGGTGATGCAGGCTGCGTATGAGATTGTTTTGTGCGTTCATATTTCTTCCTCCCGCAACGCTGCATATGTCTCGGAGGTGCGAAAATGTGGTGGTTCGTGAGTGCGCATAAACTATGCACTACCTCGAAGGATCTCTGCGCTTGCGCTAGTTTCTCTTCAGATTTTGTCTGCATACATAGCTAGGGCTGATACCCGCCGCACCATGAATCGCTACCTATAATATATTTTATGAGTTCATAATCACCCTTAAGCAAACGTCATTAATTGTTTACAGAAGTCACATCGATAAACAACAGCTCGTGATAAACACAGGGGCCGCACGTTTCGGCGTCGCTTCTTAACTATCTGTACGGACTGATGTGATGGTGTTATTTTTATCCCTCTTTTTTCGTGTAAATACGCAAGCTGCCTTCAATAATAAGTGTTGTTTGAATGTCATCACTATGTCCAGTCTGGAATGAAAGTACACGTAAAAGCAGCACTTTGTCCTGTGTTCACTTTTATTTCCCTGTGTGCGTATGGTCCTGCGACATAAATTCTTTTTATTTAGCAATACTGCCGATCTCACAGGAGATCATTGCAGGGAAGGCATACATATAGAAAGAAAAGAAGTACAATCTAATCATATGTACTATGCGAAACAATAAGTGATCAATACACATGAAAATCAGTGGTAGCAGTACGCCTAGTACGATTACAAATCATAGCAAAAACTACTGATTACTACAATTATAGTGGTAGGCTGCGGAAGGATGCAATCAGGTTATTGAAACACAGAGTCCGGATACAAGTTACGAGGAGAAAAAAAAAACAGATGAAAAACAATAAGGTTCACAGAAACTGCTCGGCATGCACATTTACTTCTACAATATCTACGACAACATTTAAAGATGAGACATTAGTAGTAAAAGGAATAAGTTGGTTTCATTCTCTTTTGATTCCCGAGAAGTATGAATATTTAAAGCAATTTGAGTTAAAAGTGTATTAAGTATTTCAGAGTGACCGTAATGTGTTAATCTAGAGCGACGCAGTCTGGTGCGATGTCGCTGTCTCACGCCCCCACTTTTGCAGTGAAGGTCTTGCTGTCGAAAAATGAGGAGGAATAAACATTATTCAAAAGAGAGCCGACGGCACAGTCGATCAGGGTGGGTGGCGTCCCTTGTCCAGGATGCCTTGGGCCTGAGCTGACAGCTTGGTCAAGTTCTGAGATGGGCATTAGGAACTTTAGATCCGCGTAACAAAAGCACACAATTTGCACCAAAGATGCCTGATCAAATTTGTCATGATTTTGAAACGTCTTAAGCAAAACAGTAAAAAAAATCAGGCAAAGCTTGCACTAAACCAGGCTTGAAGCAGTGAAACAGGACGATTCTGAAGACTAATCTGGTTGCTTCTAGGTTGTTCCTAAGCCTTAGCTAGGTGATGCAGGTTGTTTCTAGGTTCCTTCTAGGTCGTAGCTAGGCTTTAGCTAGGTGATGCTAGGTTCTTTCTACATTGATTCTCAGCGCAGAGAGGCTCGAGTTAAACCGCAGACAGTCAGACACGACACGGACGTCCAAACTCCAGAGACAGAACCTTGCGCTGAAACCAAGCGTTCGCACCTCTCGTAGATCTACGGGCACGACTACGTTGGCGTGGGCCTTCCATCGCTTCGGTGTCTTCTCGCAGCCGCCGCAGCCTTTCCCGTTCCCTAGCACTCTCTCCTTGCACGTACTCGGGGTATTCGGCTCGCTGCCGTCGCTTCACAGCCATTTGTTGGGCTAACTGTTGCTTCTTCCATTTATTGAAAGAAAGAAGATGACTTTTAAGCGCTCGTTTTTCTTTGTTTGACAGAGTATTAATGTGAACCAGCAAACATTAATGCCAACGAAAGTATAGGGAATGTTATTGGTAGTAATTACGATATAAGTGTGAAGAAAGCAAAGTGGACGAAAAGAGAACCTGCCAGCGGCACGTTATCTTTTCGTCCCCTTCGTTTTCTTCACACTTATATCCCAATTACTACAAATAACATCCCCTATACTTTTGTTGGAAGTATGGTCTGTTAGTTCTCATTAATACTTCTTCCATCTATTGGAAGTTCTGTGTAGTGGTATTTACCCAATTTCTATGGCGCATACCTCTTTATGATGATGATAGTTTTTTGGTACGGGGTGAACAAAGAACGACTTGCTAAGCAGCTTCGCCATTGAAAGACACCCGTTGAGCCTCACTTGTCCAGAAAAATTACCAATATCGCACTAAACGGCGTTTGAGGAAAACGCTGCCTTATCGCTGTACGCTAACGTTACATCGGGCCTATAGAGTAAGATGGCGGAGGTCTCGTTTCACTTTCAGGACATGATTTCCACTTCAGTACCCACCACGGTGGTCGACTGGTCACGGTGCTCGGCTGCCGACCCGAAGGTCACGGGACTGAATGCCGGCCGCGGCGGCCACATTTTCGGTGGAGGCGAAAATCCTTGAAGCCCGTGTAGTTCGATTTAGGGCCATGTTGAAGAACCCCTGGTTGTTGCAATTTTCGGAGCCCTCCACTGCTGCGTCACTTCGTAATCGTATCGTGGTTTTGGGATGTTAAACCCCAACGATTATTATTATTTCCACTCCAACAAATTTCGTAAACTTCCTTGCATTTGTCGAAGAAATATCTCGCAATGACTGCAATCGAACGACACGTATTTAACACTGCATGCCAATTTTTCTTTGCGCTGTTCTTGCCTTTATTGCTAAAATTTACCTCATAGGCATTCATATATATATATATATATATATATATATATATATATATATATATATATATATATATATATATATATATATATATATATATATTGTTGTCTGTAGGCCATTGACTGGCTAGGACAACATGACAGCTGCAGTGTAGCCAAGCTCCTTCCCACATTAGGACATTACTCGTATTGAATCCTGATCCAAACTACCGTCGTACCAGAAGTCGGCTACAGCGTTATAGAAGTTCTCACTGGCCGTGGTCAGTTCGAGAGACCATTCCCAGCTTCCCTTTTCCCACCTCTAATTTTTTTCTCGCGCCTGCTTTTTGTCTCCGCTATTTCTTTCTGTCTTTAATTCCCCTTTCACCTTCCCCCTATCGGAGGGAAACAAAATTGCAAGTTTACAGCAGTATATCACTACGCGATACCAAAATTTGTCCGTCCTGTGTACGCTAAAACACATAGCGCATATGTGCCACATAAATTCGGCAAGCCCACTACTTACCACTCGTAGAGTAAAGATGACGAAGGGTGTCACTTGTCCCGTTAATCGGGTTGGCAATCGCCGGGCGGATTCCAAGGGCTGGCGTCTCGGCCCTCCGAAAACGCACCACGAAAGCGCGGACAATTTAGAGTTGGTCCTTTGGTGAGCCAGCGAACGCCGGTTGTGGTCCAAAGACCGAGTCAGAGCCGAGAGTCGATAACACAAACGAAAACGAAATATATTCTCAGTTAAGGCAATACAAATATCACAAGCACGTGCACACTCGGCTGGTACCAGTTACAAGTTCACAATATAACTCAGATGGTGTTTATACAACGGGAGCTAAATAAACAGATCACCCGCTACAAAATGCAATCGCATGCATTACAACTATTCAAGTACCGTTAAAGTCCCGAACGTACAACGGCGTATCCAGTCCACAATTCTTGGACGGTAATAGAATGCTTCTCTTCTAGGAAACACTCATGCCAGCTCCAGCGTTGATCGTCGTAGCTCAACCGTCGTCGTAACTTGTCACGGCTCACACGGCGTCGTCATCCAATTCTTCCAGATTGACGATCGACTGACCGCACACCATCATAAACACGTATTCTTTGGCTAACGGAGCCACACTCAGCTTACTTCACCATCACCGGGCCGACTGACTCACTCACTCCTTCACTGACTTCTTCACTCACTGACTACTGTCTCCTTCTGCCGTTTGAAAGCGGCCGCGCGCGCTTTATAATGCGCTCGTTTGTGACAAAGGGAAACGCAGGCGGAAAAGACGAAAGATTTGTGGATAGACGTAACCAATGATTAAAAAAGGCTTTAACAAACCGTCCAGATTAACCCAAGGAGGTCCTTGGATTAACCCATTGATAAAAACTGGGGCCACATGTTTCACCTCCGCTGGTTAATCATCTGTACGGAGTGGTTGGGTGGTGCTTTTTATTATGGTTAACCACCCTCTCTTCCTCGATGGTCTTTGATCACTCTTGTCTAGATGTCTGGCAAGCACAATCGTCATCACCGCCCAGAGCGTTAGAAATGCAACGCCTGTAGCCACATCATCGTCCTTAACATCATCATCATCATTTTACCAAGCCGCTAAGAAGAGAAGAACCAGGCTTCCAGCGAAACATGTCCGGCGGCATTCACTCCGGCGGAGGCATTCTTTTGGCGAGCACGGCGCCGCACGAGCGCCGACAGTGGGCCTCAGAACTCCAGGTGACCCTGTCATGCGCCAGTGTCGCCTTCGGCCTCGTCAGCGCCTGGCGTCTACCAGCGCTACTCTACGACAACGGCGGAGGCATGTATCTTGCGTCTCCTGGTAGCTGTTTAGCGTGCTAACGACGACTATCAATTGGACTACATAGTGGATTACAGTGGACGCATTATTGATGCAGTGCAGATTACTTCTAACTTCAATATGACCGCTGTCTTACCATGTACCAAACTTTTGTATCAATGTAGTTCTGGTTTATGTTCAGGATCGTTCCTGCTGGCATACACAGTGCTTCTGCCTGTGTTGGGCTACCCTCTGCTCTACCTGGAGCTGCTGCTGGGACATTACGCCCGCCTCGGCCCTGGCGCACTCACGCGCTGCCTGCCCATCGCCAAGGGTACGCATCTCTCTATACCAACAATCCTTGTTTCATCAAATGGCGCCGTCATGTGATGGTGTTTCTAGCGCTAAGAATGTGGGGGAAAAAGAACGCGGTAAACAGCCAGTGACAACAAAGGTATTTGTAGAAGTAGAGGTGTAGAAAAAGTAGGCGCATCCGTGTCTTGCACAGAAAATTCCCAAGGGAAGTCGTATGGGCGCGTTTCGCTGCGTAACAGTGTGATATCACAACAAAATACAAGGAGATGCCAAGAGAGGGGCCAGGAAGTTGAGTAGCGTATTACAACACTCAGCGTGATAATAAAATCATGACATTACAGCTGTCACAACAATTAGCTATGCCATGCCGAAAAGGATTGCGCCGCTACAGTTTCGCTAAAGCAAGTAATTATCGTACAGTCGCAGCAAGAAGAAAGCGAGGCAACATAGTGGCAATAAGGGCATACTATACAACACACACTCGGCAAAGAAAAAATAGCACATCACTACAGCTGTCAGGACAAGGTAACCCAGTTGGCGCAAAAAAAAAGCAGGCCTGCAGTTGTGGAAGAAGAGTGTCACTATAGTTGCGGCAAAAGCAGCAATATACAACTATAGCGAGAAAAAAAGCAGGAGTGTACAGTTCCGCAGCAAGAAACCGCACGACATAGTCGGTGCAGAAATTGAGCAGACCACTAAAATTTTGCCAGGTCTCCTAAATCGAAATAATTTTTGCGCACTATATGACAGTATCCCGTTGAGTAGTTTGTTGAAGAACGCATGACGTGCAAACACGTTCACAAGAGAAGCGAACCTCCTTCGCCGTCAATCTCTGCCAACCAGCACAAATAATGTCTCTCGTATTAAAGTAGTCTCTCGCTTTTATTTCCACGAGATGTGGGTTTGGCTTTTTGAGCAATAAGATTCCTAAATTATACAGGAACTTGAATGCTGGAATGCCATACAGGACTGGAATGCCATCTACGATATCCAAACATTGCAAACAATCGCAGACAACAGCGTTATATTCCGGGGATGGACAAACAAGGTTGTAATTAACAGGCATAGCTGATGTTCAGATTGAAAGCTTCAATGAACGCATTCCAATTACCGACGGCGGCAATGTCATCGGCCGCAGCCCTGACCGCTGGTGTTTGTCGCAGCCATCACGCATAACGGGAAATGATATCTATAGGTTGCGACAAGACCCAGATCTTCAACTTTTCGTAGGAATCAGGTATTCAACCGCTGAGTCACGCCGATGTTCCTAAGTTGCTCCAAGCGAAGACATAGATGCGTGCTATCACGCCAGGAGTCAGGTGGGCCCCTATGTAATTGTTCACGTGGTGACAATTAGGACGTTCCCTCTGGTTGTGGTTTTCCTTTCACTCTGTGTTGTTCACAGAGAACTGTTTCTAATGCATTGTTTCTGCAAAGTTAATCAGAACGAAAGATGAAGAAACAAGTTAACACGCACACACAAGACCAGTGCTGAACTACCAAGTGAGGTGCTTCTCATAGTGTCACTCGTCACCACTGTCAAGAGCTGCTCTCATAAACGTAGCAAGTAACAATAGTCAAACATCACGCTATCTTTTTAACAGAAATCAGGGTGACAACAGAGCCGAATGCACACAGAAGCGCGTCGCGCGTCAATGAATCATGTTGAAAGCACAAATCTTATCAATTAGCGAACAAGTTTAGTGTGCAGAATTACCATCGTCTCGTTAAGACGCTGCAGTGCGCGAGCTCGTCTCAAGTCATCAAAAATAAACAAAATTTCAAGGCGACTAAAAATCACGCTAGTTTGAAGATGACAAACGTACACAGTTTCGAGCGTGGAACCAGTGAAAGAAATAAAACAGGGAAGTGTGGGAATGCTCTGTCTTTCAGAAATTTGAAGGCCATTAGTCGAAAAGTAAGCAGTGTCTACTTCGAAAAGACTGAAAGAGGCACTGCGGCACTTCTCGAGCGTGGTCAGAAAACGCTGCAGATCGGTAGTCGAGGCTCCCGAGAACATGTGAGCCGAATATTATAGCGGAGTGCGCAGTGTGTACTTTACAATTAATTTCCAAAGTCAGCTAGAAACCGCTCGCTTGTCTCTCGAGAAGTGACGTCATAATTCAATATAACCGCACCATCAACACAAAGTCCGTGGCCATGGGCTGATATGAGCATCGCGGGCTGCATAATTACCGCTGCCGCCGCGGGATGTCGCGAGGTGCACGCGCTGTATTCCGTTGTCATAGAATTACACACACTATAGAATTACACCATCGCGAACAGACGTGGCTTCCTGCCCCCTCCTAATCCCCCCTCCCTGCGTAGCTTTCAGCGCACTCGCTGTTTGGAAAGGAAAGAGAAAGCGCTTAAATCCTGCAACAAATCTCTGCAGCTCCGCTCGTACTTGACGGGTTCTAAAAAATTTTGCACCAGTCGATTCGTGAGGCAACAAACGCATTTATTGGAGTCATTCCCTAATTACTTGGAAAAGTGTTACAGGGTCCCTTTAAAACTGCTCATATTGGCCTTCCAAGAATGCTAGCTTGTCTTTTGAGAGAATTACGGATGGTTCGCTAACCCAGCTTTCAACAGCTTTGTTCATAAAAACGACTTTATCGTTTCTATTACCAATTTGTTCTTCGCTCT
The DNA here is from genome assembly GCF_013339695.2 of Rhipicephalus sanguineus. NCBI lineage: Eukaryota > Metazoa > Arthropoda > Arachnida > Ixodida > Ixodidae > Rhipicephalus > Rhipicephalus sanguineus. Next base: position 150,770,604 of record NC_051179.1, read on the forward strand.
TCTTAGACATCTGCTTCTCTGAAAATCTGGTTCGAAACAAAACCCCGATCATTTATGCACATTCAACCTGTGCTCTCTTTCATCGTCATTAAAACACCGGCCTGTTTGCCCGATGTATTTCCGTCCGCAGCTGAGCGGAATTTCATAAATAACGTAAGACCGGGAGGTAGTGAACATGTTCCTTTGCTTTTTTTTTTTTTTTTGCTCTATTCGGGCTCCCTGTCCACTAGAGAACACACCCTTGAAAGCTTCTGAGGGGCGGAAAAAACATTTGCATCGTATCTTGTTGGCACTTTTTTATGTTGTGCGAAACTCCATGTAGGCAAAGAGTTGCCTGTACGCGTGCTCTCTTATTTTTCCTTCCTGTTTGTCTGTCCATGTACATGTTTTATTTTCTGCAGCAACTGCTCGTACATCGAAGCAACAGTTAAAGGGGCACTCCAACACTTTTTTTGAAGCGCCTACATCGCTGCCGACCGCATCAACGTGTAGTGGCGCTCGCCAGAACTATTGCGGGCGGAAATGACGAAGATGAGCGCTGGCCTATGATTGGATAAATGTAACGTTGGAAGTAATAATGGCGTTGCATCACAAAAGGGGTTATTATTGGGTTTAGTTTTTCTTTAGCATGCTTTTGTCAATCCAACTAGACGAACACCAACTAGACGAACGATCTTATACCCGTGTCACACGGACACTAAAAAGTCTTTTAAGCAAGAAGACTTTTTTCCGAAAAAGAGTTCCGCGCGCTGTCACACGACAGAGAGCGATCTCCTTTTCAGAAGCGGTCTTTTCTGGAAACGGCGCTCGACGAACTCTTTCACGGCGGTAAAGGAGTAGCCTCGAAACCAGTGGGCGCCAGCATTTATGAAGTGGTGAAAAAAAACGACAACTCTTTATTACGGTGTCACTTGGGCTTACCATAAAAAATAAATTTTATTTGTCCTAAGCAGCGTAAGAAAACCATTTAAACTTCATTTTTTGTATTGGCCTCGAGATCTTGGAGTGGCGCCCTCTCGCGTGTGACGTCAGAGCGGGGACTCCGCTCTCAACCGCGCTGCAGCCGCCGCTGCTCCTGTATGCGGATCGTCTGCTTCAGGCGGGAACTTTGTCGAACGAACAGCCTCGCGACGGTCAACTAACGCCTGCAACGAATGTTTTCGAGTGTAATCTTGAACTTGTTTTAGTTGCGGCCCAATCGACAGGGCCAAAAAATTATCTGGATGGCCGACGAGTGCGTCGATGCCACCGACCGCATTGCTGGTAAGAAAGTGAAACAATGTGTGAGTGTTCTCGCTCGTTATCTTGTTTCCGCCGTACGAATTAGTTTGGGTGTTTCTTTCGATATTTCAGTAAGCGTGCCGTTCTCCAGCATCTACAAGTACGTAGATAAAGCTTGTGAAAGGTCGTGGTGCCTCATCGAGGGCGGGGCGGTGTACGACGCAGGCCACGTTGTTAAATGCGCGGTCGATGCCGTCAACGGAGATCGCATCACCGTCGCTGCTGTCGTCCTGCAAACAAGTGCGCAAGTGCCGCCTCGTTGCACACCCCCCTGACGATGCCCATGATCGCAGTTTGTCCCGTAATGTTGGTTCAGTGAGAACAATTTACGTCGTAGTTCATATTAACACCGCACAGGGCCGTCGAATGGGCATTAGAATATAACAAATAGTTAATTGCTGATTATACCACGCACAGAGCCATGGAGATTAACGTGACAAAGGCAAGCTGGGTCGAGTTTCACGCCACGCAGCCTGACGAAAAGCTTAAAGAGCTCCGCTTTTAAAAAAGTGTCTGTACTGCCTTGGGTGAAAACTTTTAGAGAATGTGCACTAAACAGCGGCGACAGGTTTCGCTTATGAATTTACGATCAGCAGTCCGCTAGGCGCGCGCTTGCCTTTGTAAGCAAAATACGTATGTATACACCATCCAAATGCCGCCGTAGTCTCAGATATCCTGCGCCGCTCAGCTGAGCTCACGAGGCGCGCTTTCCTGCGAGGCGATTCGGAGGCCGCGTCGTCGGCTCCTTGTCTAGGGGCCTTCGCGGCAGGTTGTGGGACGGCACCGCACCTGGTGTAAGTCACCTATGCTTACAGCCTGCGTGCAATAAACGGCTTAAGTATTGCCGATGCGCTTAAACACGGTACAAGCTTACCTAGGAGTGACGCGTACAGTGGGTAGCAGTAAAGTGGCTTTAGGTAGCAGAAGTCACTGTCCGCGAAGTGCTTGCTGCACACGGTCGATGAAGGCGTAGGGCGCTTTCCCATTTTTCACGAGCGAACGAAGTACACTGAGGCACAGAGCAGTACTTCACCATTGCGCAGCACTCGCCGCGGAGACACGCGGCCGCATTTCGAAGAAACAAAGAGCTGTGGTTTTAAGTGAACGTTAAAAGCAGACCCACGGTTGTTCGAACAGCGTCAGTAGCCACCATACGCAAGATAACCAATTGAACTGCTTTTTTGTTGAGATTTACCACAACGGTGGTTTCGACACGGCGCTGGGCCTACGTAGCAGACGAAAGCGCGCGAATCCCCGCTCTGACGTCATACAAGCGCCGTTCGCAGCGCCGCCATCGGTCGCACACCAGGCCAATACTCTCGTAAACAGGACGAACGGGTTGGGGTTATGTCCGCCCGCATAGACGCGAGCATGGACGCGAGTGAGCGCGGAAAGGCGAACGCCGGTGTGCAATCAGACCGTCGCCGCGTCTGCCTCGTTTTCCGGAGAGTGATGGTACGCTACTAGTCTTGCAATTGTCAACGGACAGATTTAGTTGAGCGTCCGAAACAACGTACGGACGCAGCCTGCCATAGGAAATGGCTGGCAGGCTGCGTCTGTACGTTGTTGCGGACGCCCAACTAAATCTGTCTACTTTTTCCTCCGTACGGTCATCCATGGCGAGATTGACAAGAGCGCTAACAAGGAAAACAGACGACCACTGTTGCCACAATAATATATAAAGGCCGCCAGTTGTGCAAACGCTTCTTAAGATACTACTGCATGAACCATTCTTTTTTTCAACTGGGGTTGTTATATTTTTGTCAACAAACGTGCCATACAATAAATTTGGACATCTTCTGTCGAGATACATAATTTTCTTTTCGCTGGTTCTGTTTTGAAAGCGAACGCCACTCTTTCGGTAGCGCTTTCAGAAGGAACCTCTAAAAAGAGATCGTCGGTGCCGTGTGACAGCGACGGAACCCCTCTTCATAAAAAGTCATCAAACATAGTAAAAGACCGCTTACGTAAAAGACTTTTTGCGCGCCCGTGTGACACGGGTATTAGACTTTTCCAGGTTTAAAACTGCAGAGACCGGCAAAGAATGCGGCGAACGCCACGGCGCTGGAGGAAACGTGCTGGGGACGTTTCAGGCGCCGTTGTTTGAAAAAAACTGAAGAAAAAAAAATGTAAGAGCGTTGATATAGACGCCGTCGCAGGAAGAAAGATTACTAAAACTACCAAACATGATAGAGGCGTTCGCGATCTGCCTCGTTTCGCACGTGCAGTTCACTCCTAATGCATCACGTTGTTTGTTACTATCGCAACGGCGTCATCATTACGTTGGAAACAGTGCTGGGCAGTATCAAAGATACATGTATCTTAGATACTATCTCAGATACTCTTTGGGTATCTTGTATCTGTATCGCGATATGTCTCGCAAGACGAGTATCTGTATCTGTATTTCCGATACATTCAATAATGTATCGTGTATCTTAAGATACAAGATACTCCTATAGGAACACCAGCGTACGAAACAATAATCGCTGGCTCAACTCCGCTTCTCAAGCTGGTACTGGTGCTACTAAAGCGCCTCAGTAAAACTCAGCGCAGTGACATAATTTTATTTTTCCGGCAAAGTCCACCAGTGAAGGCAGGCAATGAAGTGTGCGCGTCCGTTTTTGGTGGAGCAGAGCAACTTGACAGCGCTCGCGTAGTGACGACCGAACAAGTGCGCGAACGTCCAGCTTAGCTCACGTGCCTTTCGTTTTCTCGATTTTTTTTTCTTTTTTTCGTGTGCCAGTGCCATGATACTTACCCTTATCCACTATCCAGCGCCGCGTACCACATTGCGTGCGGCTACTATCGCGCAAATTCTGATGCCGCTCCCTTGCGCAGTGCTTCGTTACGAAATCTGAAGTACAGGGTTGCTTTGCTTGTCGTGGCTTTCACACACAAGCGATTTGAAGGATCTTGTGGCTGTAAGTTCGACTTACATGCGATTGACTTATGTGCAAATAAGATCCTAACTGTAGCACCACTAGTACCGATGCTAGATCTAATAGATGAAGCGCTTATCTAACAGAATATATGTTCGTGTACCGTATCTTTTTCTTCCTGCTGTCAATACAATTCCAGCCGCGGCGGTCGCATTTTCGATAGAGGCGAAAATACTTGAGGCCCGTGTACTTCGATTTAGGTGCACGTGAAAGAACTCAAGGTGGTCAAACTTTCCGGAGCCGTTCACTGCGGCGTCTCTCATAATCGCATCGTGGTTTTGGGGTGCTAAACCGTAACAATTATTATTATTATCTTCCTGCTATCTTTATTCAAAGAGCTTTTGAAATCATTATTTGATCGTTAGCACAAGTTCTTTCTTAGTTGTCCTTCTTTTGCATCCCGTACATTACCTAGGGCTCTGAACTTTTTTCTCCGGTCTGCTCGCACAAATATGCCTCTTGTAACGTGCTGCCAAAATAAGTTCTCTGCTTTACTCTTACATTGAACTGCCTGCTTTATTTCTGCTACTGTTTGCACATTTATATTTCGCTTTGGCTTACTGTTCTGCGAGGTGATTTTGAAAACAAATATGTAATCATGTGGGCGCGCACTGAGTATGCAGTACCAAACATCCTGCTTACTGCTTAGTAAAAGAGCGAAATTGAGTTTGCATCATAATTATGGAAATAATTATGAGCCATCTTAAAGTTGTTAAGAAGGATATTCGAGAAACATTGCTATACCAAATGATCTGTTTTTCTCATGAGCGTCCCAACGAGCCGTTTCAGTCAATTTTTGATAGGCACCAAATATTTTTACTGTCTTACATTAACAAGTAAGTTCAAGATGCTTCATGATTAATTGTCATAGCCATTAAGGGTGCCGCCTGTATTGTGTTTCAATACTTATTCACGATGAATGTTTGATACAGAACGACTTTTCTATTTTATTTAGATATATTTGATTTGTTTTCCTTTTTTAGGCCTCCCTAATTTTTTTACTATTACTAATCGCCAGTTAATCGGACATATAGGTGGCAATACCGTGAATAGCAGCGCTGTGCTGCGAATATTTGTGCAACTTGCCACGCGCTCTCATTTCTTTATTTTGGTGGGATCGGGTTTAAACTGCAAAAACATTATTAGCAGCGCTCAGCTCAAGACACGTCGCGATGTTTCGGAAGCTTCGCAGTTGTTTTAGATTGTTCTGTTAAGATTACGCGCGAATCCCAGCCGCGGCGGCCATATTTCGATGGAGGCGAAATGATCGAGCTCGTGTACTTAGATTTAGGAGCACGTTAAAGAACCCCAGGTGGTCGAAATTTCTGGAGCCCTCCACTACGGCGTCCATCATAATCATGTCGTGGTTTTGGGATGTAAAACTGCAATAATTATTATTAAAATTATGCGCAGGACGCGAGCACTGTAGTTCATTCGGGAGCTTACGCGAGCATCATCGGTAACGCTGGAAGGCTCGATCGCTGATGTGACCACGCGTTCCGCCGATGATCAGAATACCGAAGGCCAACGACATTTATTGCCGCTATCAGTGTACAGAGTACTTTGCCGGTATTATGAGTTGCTTAGTTTTCTGGGCATAAGTTTGCCCAGTGAGCAGTTTAGTCTCTACTAGAGTGACTGCCGCCTTCTTTATCCTCACCACCACGTGACAATACAATAGGTATTAGGCATTTCTGGGGTGAACATATTCTCTCGTTGAAGAAAAATTGTTAAAAGATTGCACGTTAGTGAATATATTGATAACGAACCCTTTACGCCAGCAGATAATTAGAACATGAAAAGTCATTGCAGTTTTATGAGCTCTACGCATACACTGTGCGTCACGAAAAAATATCGCCAGCAACGTTGTTGCTACTATACACCGGTGGTTCGGTATTGCGTGAACGGCCTTTTACAGACAAGGTAAAACTCCACACCGGTATTTGCGCCATCGTGCGAAGGCTTCGTATTGAAGTTCTTGTGATTAGATCGCAACCTGCTAGCTGGTCGGCAAGCTGAGCAGCGACACCAATCAATTGCAATAATGACAAGCAAGAGCCGCTATCAATGAAGAGCTGTCCTGTTAAGCAGCCAAAACAAACCCCAATAAGTTCTGTCGGAAGTAAACTAATGTACTTGGAGGAAGAAGGACAATACTTTTGAAATACTAACGCTCATTTCATTAAAATTAAACAAAATTGTCACATTAATGAAATTTTCAAGCAAACCTTTTCGTGCATAGGCGTTCGCTACTACATTAGGGGGTCTATAATAACAAATTTGCGAATGTATCGAAGTATCTTAAGATACAATTGGCAAGTATCGTATCGGATACAATTATTGCGGTAGTATCTTGTATCTGTATCTCCAATACTCCTTGCCTGAGTATCTTGTATCGTATCGCGATACAATTTCAAAGTATCTTTGCCCAGCCCTGGTTGGAAACAACGGGCAACATTGTATACAAGCTTCCCGTACGTAAGATCTTTCAGTTCATTTCATTGGGGCGCCATCAGACGTCACAGGGCGAGTGAAACGTGGTCAAGTAACCCCGCGAAAATTGAGTTGAGGGTAGGCCTCCATTTTATTGTATTTTGAGTTTTCTAGGCTGAATAACTTCGGACTGCGTGCACCTATCGCTGCCGTTCTTGCTGCACTAATCTCTTCAGCCTTCAGTCTACGCAACCCAAAAGTAAAAAAAATGTAAAACAATGAGGTCTGGAAAAGTGTTCGAGGGTCCCATTAAGGCCAGGGTTCCTGAACATGACAGGCGTGCGCTATGGGCGGGGAGAACTCGGCTGCACACAATGCGAACGAAAATTCATTAACGATGCACCCACACAAGTCATGACAATCCTTCTTTTAGTTTTCGGATGCGCACTATCGTAAGGAGGTTTATCGGAACGCGGGTTGTACACGCAGCAGGCACGAGCTTCGTTAAAACTCAGGCGTGTTATGTAAAAACGGAATGATGCTGTGTTTCGGTTTTCCAAAAGTAAAACGTAATCCCTGTCACATAACTTATAAGTGCTGATCACAAAATCAATAGAGCTGTGAAGGTCGCAAATACGAACATATTTCAGCACAACTAAAAATCATTAGCGCATTTGAAAATTTTAGTTACTCTTTAATGAGTAAGATTAGCCAGCACATTTTGATCAATACCTGACAAAAAAATATTTCATATGATGGGAGCGACAGGGGCCCTATACATATACCAGCTCTCTGCGCGTAATGCTTGTCCTCGAATATGCGTGTCCACTCATAATAATTCTCACCTAGAGCCACCAAAGCGCTATTTATTCGCATATGAGGGTAGCAAAAGTCGTGCAGACGAGCTGATTCCGCCTTCCGTGTCAACTGGAGTCTTAACTTGACATGTGCATGAGCGCTACTTTTCAGTTTAACACCGTAAGCGGCGAGCCATTTGTTTTAACGCGATAGCGTTAAAGAGCTCGTATCGCAGAAATTCCGCCGTCGGCGTCGGCACCGTTGGTTGTGAGCGAAAAATCATCATCTTGTCCGTGACCGAAAAATCGAAAAAGCTGCAAATAAAATAAATAATAAAAATGTTGGGTACGAGTGAGAATCGAACCCAGGCCGTCGGCGTGGCAAGCAGGTGTTCTACCACACAGCCACGCCTCTGCTTGGAGTTGCACTAAAAGTAATTTTGATGCTTCCCAAAAATACGCGTCCTGCATACAGGTGTCACAATACGAGATGTAATATCGCAGTAATATTGCGTCGTACAAGCGTACATTGCCATCGGGCGTCACACCACGTCAATATCATAACGAATTGGTGGTTTAAAGACAGCCACCCATTACAAAAGGCACACACATTACTGCGCGTATTCCCTTAAGACCACGTACACTGTAAAAAGTTCACCGTAGTTTTTACGGTGAAAGCACTGGCAGCTGATGCTGCCAGACTTTTACCGTAAAAAAAACTGCGACCCGTATTTCAAGTTTACGGCATGCATGCCGTGTATATAATGATATCGTGTATAAAAAAATCTGGCCACTGTTTTTTCACTCCACAATACTTTTCCAGTAAAAATAACCACAGCCCGTAAAATCTACGTTGCACCAATTTCGTGTTATCTAGTGTTTAAGCCGTTAAATGTACGGTGGTTACACGGTATATTCATCGTTACACGGTGGTGTGTAAAACACGGTGGTGTGTAAATTCATCGTTAGGCAATGCTGTGTAAAACCCCAGCAGCAACATTTTCTCGTGTTGTAGCAGACTGTAAAATATGGAGTGCACTGTGAAACATGCATACCAACATTTTCTGACTTTCTAACCTCTAGGCCGTAATATATGACGTGTCCTGTGAAATGAGCACAACGACATTTTGCTGGTTTTCTAGGTTTTCAGTGCAAAATGAAGACTAACATCCCTTTTGCGTATAGGCAACTGTCTGCCCATACTACTGGAACGTAACTCATGCAGATTTGTCAACTTAGGTGATTTGTAATGTACACAAAAGATATTCTCGATCTTCAATGCCCACGCTATTTCATGGTGTGAAATTCATTCGACCTGATTAACACAGTTGCAGCGCTGCTGTTTTTCTACTATGCAGCCACGTATGGCACTCTGACTAAGCCTAAAAGCTGCATGCTTGGATTGGGACACTGCTGTAATATGGGAAGTGTAACTATGCTGTGCAGGAAGACAATGCAGTGGAAATGGGCAATACTGCTATTTATTAAAGTTCTCCACACACCTGGATTCTGCATTTGGCATATGTCCATTGCCGGCACAATAAATAACTTTATCATAATCTCTTTGTAACAGTTTGATCTATCTTGTACATTTTTAGGTGTTCAAAAATCTGCAAAAAAGAAAAGAGCGTAAGACAATACAATATACTGCTCTTCGTGGAGAGACTATATAACACTACCTACGATGTGACTTTTAGGCTATGGAGGTTTAAATTAGAGTACTCAGGCTGTTAGCATATAATGAGCGGCCACAGCAGAATGCAGCATTGAAATAGTGGAGTGATTTCAGACATAGATCTTCTCACGGCACCTTTATATGAAAGAAGAAATCGGTTATAAAGAGACAGTTGTCTTAGTACATCAGTCCGTGCTTTACTTCTATCATCAGCTTAAACATGTCTACTCTGAACAAGGCATCTCGAACTTTCCTTCTATTAACCCTTACCTAGTAGTTGCACCAGCCTCAGCGCCCTAGATTTATTAATTTCAGCCTCCCATGTCCTTTTTGTCACCACTACAGCACTTGCTATTGCTTCAAATCCACAGCTTCATCCAAAGTGATGATCTGTTTCTTTTTTTACACTTGATGCACTGTCCATTCATATATTCTATTTAGTTTCAGCAACAACATCATTACTAGTATTTATTTCATAGTTTATTCTGTTCTCTTCCGGCCCTTTCATGTTAATCTTTCATTTAATCTCAACCTCATCTATTATCCTGCCCTATATGGGTGAGTAGTGGCAAGCTTTCGTCCTGACAGATACTGGAAAGCCGCGACTATGAGTACCAGCGAAGTTTATTTCACGCGATTCTTAGCTTCTCAATTGTTTCCCTCTTATTGCTTGAGTTAATGGTAACTCCATGGCCAAGCAAATGAACTTATTTATCAGTTCTATTCTTTCACGACTTATGGTTAACTGATGTTCTGTTCCTTACCAGTTGAACATTAGGTTTTCTTCCAACTCCTTGTTATGTCCACCCTAGTGCTTCACTTTTTTTGTTTCACCATCATCCTCTGAAGTTGTCTCGTGATTCAAAAAATAAAACGTTATCATCACAAAATTTCAAATTGCTAAATAATTCACTACAAATTTTTACTTAAAAGACTCTCCAATTACATTTCTCTGATGCCTCCTGTAAGCACACAATGAATACCATTGCATAGGTAGTCGCTCTATACTAGACACTTCTTCAAGGAGAACTTAGCTTGGGGCACAGTCAGAATAGATATTTGACATATGCTTCATCTGCAGTCTAGTTGCAAAACGATGACCCCCTATTTACATTGCATGGACCACAAAGCATTTTACCTCCTAAACAGGTAACGCAGCTGCTCTCAGGTCACTCCGCATCAACTACTGTCAACTTCTGATGCGTGTAATGAAATGGAAGTAGGTGAACTGACGCTAACAAGACTGTGTGAAATTAAATTTATCAGTAAGAGGTAAAAAACTAATGAAGCTAGGGAAGCTACCCAGATGACAAAGTAATCGATGCGCCCATCAGTAATCTGACAGTATAAAAGCCATAAGGAAAATGTCCGAGAACAAAATGGCACAGGCTTACTTAGTTTATCCCTCACGGTTTCTATGTTCCTCTAAGCCAGCATTTCCCTCGCTTTGACTGGACGTGTCTTCATAGCAACATTGACGAGCAAAATAGTTTTAGGCAAGGTTGCATTTGCAACATTGTGCATCCATACAGAACTCCTTGAAAATGCACAAGTGGCATCTCCAGCGGAAGCTACTCGGGCATAGAGCGAACCAAGCTGCCCAAAAATTGTGTTTAGATTGTTGGCTTTATTTTTGTACACTTATAAAGCTAGACTTTAGCCAGAAGTTTGAACATGTGAAGTTCATTTGCTGTAGTAGTAGTATGGACAACTGCTATGGTCCGTTGTATTCAATACTTCAACCTCAAGAAAATGCAGTCAGGAATTGTGCTACTCACGTAAACATTCCATTCAGAATCCATGATTTTTTCGTCAAACTGAATATTTTTGGGTTCTCTTTCCTTGCTTTTTTTCTCAGCCTTGCTTCCATGGTCTGGGTTAATACCAAAAGTGCCCTGTGCAAAAGCAGGAAAAAAACAATGCTAAATATTGCAGTAATGAAGCTGCTCATGAGCTTGTACCCAGATTTGTAGTAATTTCCAAAATATATTAAAAAGTTATGCAGGTCCTAAATGTTGAAATTCGGTGTCTCAGGGCTATCCATAAATGTTGTTTATACAGATATTTCTCCTTCTTAGAAATCACCCAATCTAACATAAATGTTAACCACTAATCCGCAGCAAAGTTTCACTGTACTAGTATTGATTTTATGCTGCAGCACTGACTTAGTGATTTAAGCATCTGCCTCACATGCGGATGGTGCGAGGTTCGATCCCCAGTGCGGCTGGGCGTCCGCCAGTGATGCAATGGGTACAAGCTTCCCTTGGCCTGCTGCTCGGCATATCTGCGGTATATTTGGAAACACTTGGAAAATAGGTCTTATATGTCACATTGAGCTCAGAAACATATTATGAGCCATGGTCCTCTTTGGCCAAGGTTGCTTTTGCACCAATAAATTCTTCGTCATCCGCGGCAGCATTATACTCTTGCCACGTCGCTGACTAGTTACACGCACGCTCACTCGCACCACCTGCCAACTTGAATTTGAGGATGAAAAGACCTTCAGAAGAAGTGCTACAGGATGGTAGGACGTCACATTTGGACGTTAAACCTCCGACACCCCTCAATAAAGGCATAATCATTAATATTTAAAAAAAAGTCGTTTCTTTACTGCAACAGTGCAACAGCCTATGAGATAGCATTCAGGGCACGTAGTACATATTTATACACTAATACAACCCTGAGAATGTGGATTATGCGACTATTGTAAAGACGTCATTTTTGTTTCAGCCCACGCTGAGAATTGGCATCGAGGATGAACGAGAAAGTACCGAAGTTGGGTGCTTTAACTATGGAACACTGATTATATCTGGGAGCTTAAAAAAGGCACTCAGGGCAGAAAGTTGGCGTTCAATGGCAAATTAAAGCGCCCTGAGATTGTTCTGTTACTAAAAATTGAGTTTTTGTAAGCTAGAAAAGACAAACGTTTAGTCGAAACGTCACTATTACCAGCCATCTCACAGGTGGACTGCAATAATTGTGAATGTGGATCACAGACGGTTGCCAGGCTTTTACTGCCACCTATTTCAAAACAAAAGTCACGGGAACCATCCCCTGATATAAGTAATAAGTTTGAATCAAATCGGAGAGTTTAAATCAAATAGCAGGACAATGTTTTTGAACAATTGTCACAGTAAACACGTATTTTACGTTCAGACAAACGTCGTCAAAGTCAGAAAGAGACATAGGTGATTTTCACCGACAATGACCATGTGTCCTTAGAGCGGCGTTAAAGTTCCATCACCATAGGTACAGCAGGCTACTATTGGGAGGTGTTTTCAAGAGAAAATCTGTAGGATGCTTGCAGATACAACAGCAAGGTCGAGACACCATCTTTGCAGATCCCTTGACACCACAATAAAGAAACAATGCTTATGTTAGCAGCTTTCTTTCTACAAAAAGGAGATGAAAATGCTCTCCAGAATGATTTAAATACACACCTTTGAACGAATTCCAAAGTAGACTACAATCTTTCAGCATAACAGACGTGAAAGGAAAAATAACTGGTGAATAACATGCAGAATACTGTAGTGACGTTCTCTAGCGGCTCCCAACACGTGGCGATCAACAAGAAGGTACTCCTCTGGGTTCCACAGGTCACCATCTAGGGTTAAGAGCACTGACAATGAAATGGCATTCTTAATAGTTCAAGTAGTTCCGGTTTTCATTTCAGCATGTATTGCGCAACTAAATGTCAGAAAAAAAATGAGACTAGTGCTAATGAATTGGGCGTACTGACACAGCTCCTGTATCATATGCTGATGCAACTGCAACAAAACGATGCTAAGTGGCTTCAAGTATTATTAGTTTTTATTTCAAGAATTTTCGGCACATTTTGGAACTTTGAAGAAACGCAACGTGTATTCCTCTGCTTAGTGTGCTAACAGAGGAGGTCACATTTTGCAATTATACAACCACGCAGTGCTGAAATACAAATGTATTTTGATAATCTAGGTTAAGTACAAAATAAATGAATTATTCAAGTCACAGCTTACAGTTGCAACCATTTTATTTGCTCTGCATGACTTCAACAAACATCTCATCCAATCGACAAGCATCCAACAGTTAGGCATACGGGCATGCAGTTCAGAAAAATCGCCCTGCGAGCTGTCACATTAAAAAGCGTACATTCAAGGCGCAATACATGTAAAAAAACGACGCTAATGTCGCAGTTAACAGAATATGTACTAAGCGAAAGAAAGCATTTGACCTCTCTTTCACGGCAGCCTCGGAAAGTCAACGCGAACCAAGACAGTTCAGAACTCGAAGCCGTAGCGCAGCAAAACGCGCACACGTGGAAACTCAAACCTCCTTCAGCTGCTGCTCCAGAAAAAGCTATTAAACATAACTATACAGCATGAGGCAACAAATATTACAGCACTTCAACGAAGAAAAAAAAATGCTTCCGCAACTATCACCGTTTCATTCTGCTTTTCGTGATGGAAAGAGCGCGAACTCGACGAAACTGCAGCCTACCAAAAGTGCGCATATGTGGGAACTTCAAAACACCTTACATTGCTGGCACGCAACACGCCGTTCACAATAACTACATACCTGTTGAATGTAGCCAATATTGACGGCGTGCTGTGTGTGGCCACCTTATAACTGTAAAGGCTCTGTTTTACTCCGACGTGCGTTCGCGTCAGCCCGCGGCTGCGGGAGTTGGCGACGTCAGGTTCGTCACGTTACGTCGACGCGAAAACAGAGCACTCTATACTCCCACTTCCGCGACGCAGTACGCCGCCTTGACGCATGCGCATTTGAGTGCACTCGGCGTCCCTTCTTCACGAAGAGACGCAGACGGAGTGCAGTCTGGGTAACGTCGCCGGCGCGGAATGCAGCATGTCGCATCTCGCGCCGGCTGCAGCCGGGCCGCGTTGACGGACGCCGGACGCGTCGGTAGCGCCGCGCGTCGGACTATAATATGCTGCGCGTTTGTTAGCGTAGCGTCGCTGTGCAGAGCGTGCGCGCGCGTCGACGTTACGCTGGAGTATATCAGCCCCTTAACTCTCGAAGGTTCATATTCATGCTTTCTTGCACTGACACATACAAGGAAAATAATCGCGCACTAAGTCGGCGCGTACCCATGCAAGGCGAAGTATACAGCAGTGCATGCGGTGCAAACACAAAGCAAGACGTCTATTCAAGAAAGTCATGAGAGCAAGTGCACAAAAACCAGCCAGTGAAGTCAAATGGCTTTCTGATACTTCCAGAGCACACACATCATTCGCATGCATCACTGCGCGATTAAGTTTTGAGAAAAGATTGCGACGTACCTGCAGCGGGAGTACAATACGTGGCCCAACGGATTCCAAACCAGCGCCGATAGAAAATGGCGAGACTGGTGACGCATCGGGCGCCGAGCCGGCTGTTCCTTGCCGTATCTGCGCCGCTCTGCGCATGCCCGGTTTCTCGCGAGTACCGTAACCACGGTGTAAGAAAAATAATTTAGGTGTGGACACTCTCCGCCCGCCGCGAAGGAGAGCGCGTCCAGATAATGTTCGCCTTTAATACATGCGCCGGCCGCAGTTTCGTGGGGGCGCTGCTACATGGGGGCTTAAGAAACCTATTGCGACGAGGCGAACGCGCGTTTTTCTTCATTTTTTTTCACCTCATTGCATTTTTTTTAACCGTGCACGCTAGCAACTAGAGCAAATAACGCATACCGCGTTTCTCGCGACCGTGCTCGCGACCGAAAAATGCGACGTGCGGCGAACGCGTCCCTAACAGCGTTGCATACGTAAAAGCGCGGCGTCTTGCTTAGATCGCGTGAGCAATCTTTCTGCTCGCTGACTTCTCACGAGCGCAACGCCGTTACGGACGCTACGCACGCAGCTCGTCTTCTATAGTACATGCGCGGGCCACGGTTGCGTGGGAGGCGCTGCGACATGGGGGCCGAGAGGAGGAAAGAGGCGAACATTATGTGGACGCGCCGTCGGGCGGAGTGTCCACACCTAAATTATTTTTCTTACACCGTGACCGTAACACAAGGTGCGCCGGCGCGCCAAGCAGTCGTCGCAGCGTCCACGCGCGTGCATGAGCGGCGGGGAACGAAAGGCGAGCGCATGACGCCGCTCCTCCTCTTTACTCTTTCCTTTCTTCTCTCGTAAAAGTCAATGCGCATGCGCGCGGCATGGTATACGGTGAGAATACCGTAGTTTACGTTTACGATGGCGACACCGCCTTTTTTACGCAATATTGGGCGTAAAAATAACGGTCTCTTTTTACAGTGTTGGGTGCATCGCAACTTCGAAAAAGTTTCTCGCGCACAATTGCTCCTGGTTTAAAGCATGCTACCCATTACATAAGGCACACACCTTATTGCGCGCATTCTGTTGTACACTCGTAGTGTTCGAAGTGCGCACTAGGGGCAGGATATCGCTATCGCGTTCAACTCTTAAAGGCGAAGCTTAAGCGTCCCCCAATTTTTTCTGCCCCTTTTATTCTCCTGCGGGGTTGCAGGTGTCGAGGTGAGCATAGCCCTGGTGTGCGCATGCGCCGCGGTCTCCATGGGCGCGGTGATGGCTGAGGCCGTGCTCCACCTGCTGCTCGCCTTCTCCGAGCTGCCTCCTCGCTGGGCCGGCTGCCAAGGCTTCTGGGAGAATGGGCCGCTCGAGACCTGCTTTCACCCTGGTTCCAGGGTAAGCCTCAGGTCCTGGCATTTAAGCTTGAGCCACGCGCATGAATGAATGCGTGAGGCTTTATTTTACTTTTTCAAATAAATATTCCCTCGCTCGTTGGCTTAAGCACCGCGAAAAAAAGGAAAAAGAAAGAAGGTGAATTCTTTAAACAGGTGCGCTTGTAGGCCATGTAATTCCCGGGCTAGACATAACCGCTGCGCGCAAAGCTGTGCGCCCCGTGTTCAGTCTGGCTCTCGTGAGTGGATCTTTGTGGATTTACTAGACAGTCTCTGCCACGTCTGCACAGGGTGTGGAAAAACCTACATTGGTTTCTCTTTATGAAACTAGCTCGGCTTGATTATGAATTGCAAATGCCCACATGATGCGAACCATCCAGACAATTTGAAAGTTTAGCTTATTAGTGCATTTTGAAAGCTTATAAGGCGAAGTGTTAATTACAGGAGAAGATAAAAAAAACAGCGCAGTTTCTTGTCTTTTCTTGTCCCGTTATTTAACGTTTTTCCTAGTAAGGTATGCCCCCTGGTTTCGGCGGTTTGGCATTTGGCGTCAGGGTATTTAGTCGTTTGCCTCTTCTGAAGCATTAGGACTGTCCTGAATACTTCCCCTCGTGCAGTTCTTTATTAGAACACTGGAGGGACACCTTTCACTAGCGTGTCTGGGAGCATATCTGTGCCGTTATGTTCGTTCGTTTAGTGTAGGAACAACTAGCAGGAAACTAATGCAACTAAAGTAGCTGCTTCTCGCTTTAAGGACGTAGGCGGTCCTCATGTTTACATTCTGTAAGATAACTGTTGTATCGCAAACATTATTTTTAGTACTTAGCTTTCCTCGCCTAAAAATGTCTGCTATTAGGACAGTGAAAGCAGAAATATTCATACACAATATTTCAAAATCATTACATATCGTGAATGCCACATAAGGAACATCGTTTAACATTGTAAATCATAGACATTTCATGGAACTATAGGAATGTTTGTAGAGAAAAAAAGACAAGACGTCTCAAATTGTGTTCAAAGGAAACTGCGAACGTAAAAAAGATGCCTCGTTACAATGCAGAGGTTGTGCACCCCCGGACAAGTAGCGAAAGGCTGCGTCAACATCACCGAAAGCATCAACGAGCACTTCTTGTGAGTACTGAAGCACCTCTATCTAAGGGTCCCATGTAGCCACTATTCGCCCGGCTGATCCCCATCGTACTGGAATGTGGCTTTTCACGGGCCCATGAAGATTACCTAAATGTAGCCAATATCCAAAAGTTATCGTGAGTAAAATGTTTTTTTTTTTTAAGTTTCTTTATATTAAGAAAAACAAATCTTCAAGCATCGTTACGTCACTCTCGATCATAACAAATAGCTACAATGGAGAGTAACGCTACGACGCTGACCTTTCAGATACGATTACACATTATCATGTTGATGTAATACAGAAAAACCTTAGGTGGCATCGCAAATCCACCGAAGACTACATTGTGCAACAAGACAGGAACATTTCACTTGGGACTTTTTTGTACATACCGCCATGATGGCTTATCTACTACTGCGTAGTGCTGCACAGCGCAAGTAGCGCAAGAATGGGACCCTGGCTTCCAGCCATGCGGCTGCATTTCGAAAGAACAGAATGTAAAAAAAAACGCCTGTGTACCTAGACAGAGGCCGAGTCAGTAATTCGAGTGGCACCGCTCGACTGGCGCCAGGCAAGCTGCAACAGTATTGACACCTGGACCCAGTCCCCGGGACTATTAAGGTATTCATGGCTCTTCTGCATTGGCTGTGCTCGCGCATCTTTAGGAAGGACTCGCCTGCATCATGGACGGCTTGTGACCGATACTCATCTCGACATGTTACATTAATCGGGGACAACAATCTTTTTTTTTCGTAATTAACCTAGCGTTTGCATTAAGAGAGCAAGGACACTTCATCTTTAAGCTGGAACCACCCGAGAAATTCATGTTTCCGAGATGATGTAGGGGCAAGCGCTGGCTTCACCGTTGCTGGCAAGGCGTTGCGAGAGCTTCTTTTCCAGAATTTTTAAGGCCTCCTTGCTTGTAACCCAGCGGCAGCGAATGCCGGTGCGCGCATTAAAGGCGCTGGCGTCGAGTTTTTGGTGGCGGGATCAACAGCCGTTGAATGATGCAATGCAGGCTCGTCGCAAACTAACTGAAAGGTGATATTGTTCTCGGCTTAGCCTCGCGTTCTTCTTGCTGTGCGCAGTGAATACCCACAGCCCCAAGTAGGAATCCTTACGGCAGGATGAGAGTCAGACATATCAGCAGAATAGTCGCTCACACTTCACATCGGTAACGATTTCAATTCCTTAAGTCTTCAGAAGAAACGAAATTCATCTGTCATGGGCAGGCTCTTTCTAATGTTGAAAATGCGATCCTTTCGGGCGGGCATGTGACAAGGTGGTTTTAGGTTCTAATCGACGAAAATTGTGTTTTCTTGTGAGAATCCTATTGACGGCTTCAAACGAAAATTTTTACGACGTTCGTAAAGAGGAGCCAAGCCTAACTGTGCTTCCGTATCTCCTCGCTGTCGTACCGGCTGTACTGCCCAAGAAAATGCCTTGCGAACAGCTATTGCATTCGCTCTAATACCGTAATGGTAGTACGTATCGGACCCGGGTCCGAAACAGGACAGGCATAGTAGAATATTGCCCTAATGTAGACCTTAAATGCGTTGACTGATTCCTTTACGTTCTTGGCGTAGCCACACATCCCTTGGCATGGCGAATGGCAACGACCAGGTGGGCGTCCGTCCCGAGCTCCTCGGTTGCCTCGCAGCTGCCTGGATTATCGTGTGGGCAGCACTGCGCCGGCGCTCGCCGTTATCTACGCAGGTACTGCCCATCGCTATGATCGCGCTGTTAACGCTGGGCACCGCGTGGCTGGTGGGTGCCGGTCGTGGTCTCCTGTACCTGTTCTTGCCGCGGCTCACCGACATCGTGAAGCCGGCGCTGTGGTCTCGCGCCGCTGAGCAGGTGCTGCTTGTACTTGGCCTGGCGCACGGGCCAGCGCTGGTCAACGGAAGCTACTGCCGTGAAATGAGCGACGTGCACAGGCGAGTTGTTTGTTCTGAATTTTCTCGATCACTAGCTGGACGTGCGCGTTGCACTCGACGATTTGCTTTTGATTTGCTTAAATAATAATTTAGTATTGAAGTAGGATATCTCATAAATTATATAACATCGTCAGCATCTGGCGTTCAATACGCTGCGGAAACCCGATGAGAGCACTCGCAGGGAACTTCGGAAACAGCCTAGTCAACTGGAAAACAACACTTCGAAAGAAGAGTGACGGACAGAGCGAACACCTCGCTGAGAAACCTCAGACGAACATTGGCAGGAGCCCTCCATAGACAGCCATCATGAAAAACGCCAATGCTGGTGCAGTGGGGCCTGACTATCGAAAGACGCAGAATTTCCTAAAGTACCCTCTCGCTCATAAATGTAGAAACCAGAGGAAGGAGTATATTAGAAGACGCGGTACATCGCCAGTACAGGAGCTAAAGATTTCTCTGAAGACTTGCAATTTGCAATAGCCGTTCTACGCTCGTTCTACGCAAAAAAAAAAAAATACAGAATGATGTTTTTTACGCATCAGAGGTATGCACCTTGGCAGCCTGAAACGCTAATATAAACGAAAATAGCAAACTAAGCTGATGAAACAAGCGCCATTAACAATGTATCGTGACAGGTCACTGTCGGAAACGGTTAGTGGCTGGTGTAGTGTAGAACTTTCAACAAAATTCACCCCACCGCAATGCATGATCCTACTTGCAAAACGAAGAATGAAGTACCACGTGCTTCAACAGAGTCGTCACGCAAGAGAGAAGAAGAAACTTTACACCACGCTTCTTCGACCTGGGCCCAAAAGTGGATGGCCGCCTCAGACCAGGCAGGCATGACTCCCTGCCGCCGCCCGAGCGCTGTTGACTAATTGCAGCTGGTTTTCGTGATACTGCGTGAGCAGCAGAGCCCCGCACTGTTTTACAAGTCTTACTCCTGCTTCGCTCTTTTCCGCTCGCTATCGTCTGGTGGTCGGGGTGACCACCATAGGCGTGCGCACAGGGGGGGCAGGGGGGGGGGGCGGCGGCGAAATGCGAAGCATCTCTTAGCGAAGCTTTGGCACTTTGAGTGTTTCTATCTACGTATCTCACTATCTAGCCGCCTACGTCGGGGAGCTCTCATGATCGCCTCCTTAACTTGGTGTAGACCAAAATTGGCATGGGAGGGTAAGAGGATTTGACGAATGTGACTGTCGGGTCTCGACATGAATAATGTGAAAATCTTGTCGCGTACGTTGTCAAACCCTTTCCTCCAGACACGTGCGGCTCATACCCGTTTACCACGGGCCGCGGTGCACGGGTATGCGCCACAGGTGATTGACAGTTTCTATCTACCCAAGAACGGAGAGAACAGACATTAAACGCAAGATCTTTAACAAAAACATACATCGGCAGCATTGACGCAACGAATGGAAAGAATGAAAATTTCGATCCCAGCAGGAATCGAACCCAAGCATTATGCGTGGCAATCAGGTATTCTACCACAGAGCCACCCCATGTCTATAAACTGGTTTGGAAAAACAGCCTAGGCAGGCGTAATTTCGGTGCAACGTCAACTGTGATTGTGGTGCTGGCTATCAAATTTTACAAAAAAGCAATAAACGCTACATATGTACGCCTACGGTACAGGCGTCATATCAGGTTAACGGCTGTGGTTCTAGTGTTGACTCCGCTTTTATAGCAGTCTCATTAACATTACACTTGCATTCCTATCATTCAGCAAGCTATATTGAAGCATTGCTCGACCCCGGAGGAATACATTAGGGAAAGTTTAGTATGAGCAATGCAATTCGCATGATTGCACCATAAAGCGGACTTGAGTTTCTATAATACTGACTATGCGCTCTAATGTGAGGGCTGACGTTATGTCAGCCCTCACATTGTCAGCCCGTTATGTCAGCGCTCACGATGTGCACACAGCTACTACACTTACAAAAACACGTCGATGCACATCGTAACGCTTGGCTCAAAGCTATAAAGTACAGCATCGAAGTATTCGCTGACTGCTTCGCATGAAACCGATTCCCACAATGCGAGGGATCTGCCTCATTTTTTCTTCTCAGTCGATATACTGATCCTCCCCCACCCCCCTTCGGAAGTTTTCTGCGCCGAACGTGGTTTTGCACGGCCTCCAGGATCAGAGGCCTTGCAAGCTTTATAAACCTCACCTGGTTTTGCACTGCCCCCGTGATCGGCCCACCTTTGGCAAAGTGACGATGTTATTGGACATCACGATGACATTATGGTGACTTCAAAAATTTTGACGATCTGTGACGTCACGATGGCTTCATGTAGTGACCTTATCATGAGATGATGATTTTTGCATCACTCGTGTTGACGCCGACGCCGCGAGACGCCGACGCTGAATTTTCGTGCTTGATGAGGCACCTAAGCCTTTCGCGTTAATAATTGCACAGCCAACGTTCCCTCTGTTATGCATGAAAGCTGCCAAATGGTCTTACATCCGCCCTATCGCAGGCAGTCCCAACCAGCACACTTTCTTGCGCCTAGACTTTCGAACACGCATGTACTTAAAGGTTTAAAAAAATCACTCTACAACTCGATTTGTCGGGATGTATAATCAAGAGCCACTTGTTTTCTGAACCAAGATAGGTTGCCGTAGAAACCTTGCTGTCGACGCGGTTGTCGCTTGTAACCCACTTATGCAGGTGCTGCATACTTGTGCATGGTTGTGTGCGGATGGTTAACGTAATCTTTAGCCAAAAAGAAGCTCGCGCCTAAAGTACTCTTACCGTTGGCGCCAAGAAGACACAGATGCTCGGAAGCGCTCTCTGGAATTGTGTTCTACGAGCTTTCGTTATTATATACTAATCGACCAGGCACACTACTAACAATCTCCTACACAGCCACTGCTCTTTCCAAAGTAGGCACCCCAGAGCGTTGCGACGACGTTGAATATTTCTTCATAAAGATTGGCGGACTCATAAATCTTCCTAGAAGTCGCGATAACAATAACAAGTACACTCATATAAAAGAAAAAGACACAGCCCAACTATCTACCAACTATTGTTTTAACTTGTATGCTGAAGCCTGTAAATAAGGTGAACTCATCGCATATCACAAAGCGTTTTATGCTCTAGTTACGCCCGTCCTCTGTCAGCACCTGCTCGCTCACATGCAGCGTGCACTCAACGCAGGACGGTGACGATAGTTCTGGCGCTCACAATAGGCTCCAGTCTTCTGTACTCCATCGTCGTCTTCTCGTCCCTCGGTTCTCTCGCCTGGCAGATCGACGCACCTGTAGACCGGGCTCTGCACTCAGGTACTAACAGTGCGCACTATAGTTGCAATTGAAGAATGTGTGATTAAAGCGAAAGTAACGGTTGAGATTCTCACGCGCAAGTGTAGACGAAGCTCTCATCGGCCAGCTAGCGCAGTATAAGTCATGAAAAGGACGAAAAAATATGGGCTCCATGTTCGCAAGGGCGTTGTTTTTCCCCGACTACAGTCAGGGCAGTTTCTACATGGGTCCCACAAGAGGCGCTAACTGCGACACGCTGCCGTCACCGCCGATAAAGTTTAAGTAAATCAGCGGAGCACACGCCTAAATGCACCTCTGCCTAGGTTCCATAGTTATATCTTTCTTCTTTCGTTCCTACAGCGTCGATGAAGTGAGTCGGTCGAATTACGCATGTAAAAATGGAAGAAATTTGCTCGTATTCACAAAATCTACATAGCAAAACAACGTTTTTGAATATTAAAGCATCAAACAATATATAGTGTGGTAGCTACAAATGCCCTACATATATACAGTAAAAGCTCATTAATTCCACAGTCGTTAATTCGGAAAATCGGATAATTCGGACGAGTTCTTCGGTTCTGGCAAGCATGTGTATTGTTTAAAGGGACACTAAAGGCAAATAAGAATTTATGTCGGAGTGAAATCTCAATGTATGACAACTTTTGCTGTATTCGGTTTTCGCCCACAAAGACTGTCAGCAACGCTCAGCGCGAACCGCGCCTCATTGTTCGAGAACCTTCGCGATCATTGTAGATCGTTTTGTTAAGATTGCGCGCAAGACGCGCACACTCGAGCTTATTCTAGAATTTGCACGACAGCCAGCGATAACGCTGGAATATTCGACGGCACATGTTTAAATTCTGACGCGCTTCACCGCTTGTCAGTTGATCGACGGTCGACGCTCTGTTCGCCGCTATCAGTGCATACAGTGTGTATTGCTGTAAATTACCTTTCTGTTTCTCGGCCACAACTTCGGACAAATAAAGACTTTCATCTCGGGACACGTCGCCGCGGTCTTCGTCCACGTCACGACCCCGTGATAATATTATCAACAGCAGTGCCCTACTTACCGAGAAATTAAGCTAAATGTATCACACGATGAGCGCCACGGGTGGGACATATTGGAAGTGATAGTGATGACGTGCGAGAGTCTGAATACAATTAATAACTAGTAATCAAACTAGCTGCAATAAAAAAAGAACCTTCCGTGCATCAAGAGACGTAATTAAATGCTGCTTGTTCGTTTCTGTTTGATTCATGGAAAAAGAACCTCTTTGGCATTGCCATGGGGAACGGCGCGCGTGGTTCAAAAGTTCCGTTTTCGCCGAACTGCGCTTCGTCCGGCGCCCTGCTTCGCTCACGCGGTCGCATCTCAGTGGTAGTCTCGGTATCGCGTACTGTCCCGTGTGTTTCGCACGCTCGGTAAAGTCGCTCTGACAGAAAGTTCCACAAAATACCGCATGCATGCGATGTTGCCAGATGCCCGAATGGTGCACGCCGCTAATGCACGCCGCCGCGCAGTAAAGGCGGGCAACGTTGGGCACGGCAACAGTAACGTGCAAAATACCGCTTTCAGGCGGGTGATTTAAAGTGCGCTAACGCGATGCGGACCACTAAAACGTGATTTCATTTCGAAATAAGCACTTCCTTGGCATAAGCGTAGCACTACGAGGTTTCTGGGTCGCTATTTCAACAATCAACGTCGACTTTATATTTGCCTTTAGTGTCCCTTTAATTGCATCAAACACTCGTTAATTCGGTCATATATGGCAACTCAAAGGAACTAAAACGGCGTTCGCGGACAGCCGAAACGGCCGCGGGCTTTCAGAAAGGCGGGGCCGCCATCTAGAATCGCGTTGTTGATACGTAATAAGCTATAGGTTCAGAACACGTTTCGGATTAAAACACGAGGATCTTGAGCCACGTTCACTTTGTGAACGAAGTCACAAATGACGAGAAACACAGCTTTTCCACCGCTCTTATGCAAAGCAAATAATTTACGCATTCCTCACGGAAATGAAAGCGCAACGATGAAATACACATTTATTGATTGCTTTTTGACACTTTCAATAATTCGGCATTCAGTTAATTCGGGCAGTTCTTGTGGTCCCGTGAAATCCGAATTAACGAGCTTTACGGAGTTTTGCAATATTTTTGTCTATTGTGCGCTACGAAAAATGCATTTATCTAATCATAAAATTCTCGTTATGTACTTCGTTTTTGTCGGCAAACTGTCCGTTGCTGCCATTTGAAGGTTTAAGGCAGGGACCGCCTCGTAAAGATAATAGCAGGAGTATAGCTTTCTGTGACCACTGCTCTATTTCATAGAAAGGTAAGTAAACTGCTAATTGAATTGAATTGAGCTAAGGTATCGTTTTAACTTCAGCCATTTATAGCAGCGTGCTACCTTTCAAAGTTTTGCCGGTGTATTGGTTAATCATCATACTTTTTAACACCAGGCGCCTGTCAGAAATGTAATTTACCCGCCATTTCACTGTGACTTCATGCACGCAGGTCAGGGCGCCATGTTTGTTGCCCTCAACAGCTACTCGGTGCACTGGGCCTACTCGGGCCTCTTCTTCCTGCTCGTTGTTGTCTTGGGCGCACACTCTCAGGTGAGCTCAACCTCTTCGTCGGGCTAGTTGCAGCACGTCATGTTTTATACAAGCAGAGTTAACCCGATGATTTTCTCAAGACGGCCCCCACGCTCAATAAGAGGGAAGAAAGTTCTGGTGGCGGCGCTAATTCATTGACTTATATGTCAGACTCGCAAGTCGCAGTTCGTGTGCCCTACTGTGTTCCTTAGGTTGCGTTGCGTTCCGCGCACTGCCGGAGCGGATCTCGGAGGCTACGTAGAAAAAAGCGTGTGGTTGAGATCTGCTCCGCCAGGTGCCACGATGATCCCATCCGCTCACAACCTTTCAATGAACTATTTTCATTAATTATTCTGACAGTTAATTGGGCCTTTTTTCTCAAACCAAGTTATGCTCTGATACCATATTTGTTCAATATAACTCTAAACTTCAACCAGAACTTTTGATTTCTGTTTTTTAGAAGACTCATCGGTAATATTCGGAAAATAGGCTCTCGACCGGATACGCTTGGAAGAGGTACTCGGTGCTCGTGCCACTAATAATTTTCGCAGAATCAACGCATTGTAGGAATTTATGTTGGCACGATACATTTTCCCTGCAACCTCTACAACACGTGCGAATTTCAGTAAACACGGGAGATAAATGACATGTTAAGATTTCGGTTTTTCTTTTTGCCTCAAAGGGGCCCTGCGACACGGATAAAGCACGCCATTTTTACCACTTCTAGTACGGCAGAATGCGAAGATGTCGTAACGCAAGTAGGAGCGTCGGAAACAAAGTAATTGTAATGCGAGCGCGACAAATGAATGACTCTTCATCATCTTCACATATCATCATCATCACTTGTACATCTTCGTCATCTGTATATATGATCATCACTGTGATTTACCTCGAGTGCGGCTGAATAAAGCAGTTCCACATAGTAGTTTCATTTCAATGAAGGAAGCACCTTTTCCTCCGAATGCAGCGGCACGCAACGGCGTTTTCAGCATCGGAAATGACGTGTGGTCATGGGACAGTCACTACAGTGGCCCCGATTTATTATCACCTTGACACCCCGTGTCGCACGTAACATTCGTGTGGTTCCTGTGAGGTCACACTATTGTGCACTAAAATATATAAAAACATTTTTTTTAATTTTTTATCAGATATAAAATGACTTTTGTTTTTGGATCTAATATTTTGAAGGCAATTGCGGCATTACGCGAAGTGCGGTGTACAGCAGTTAGACTTCCGGTATATCGCTACAAGACGAGCATCGTAACTGGAAGTAAGCACTGACGTCACTGCGAGAGTTAAATGCGAGAAGGAACGTTTTTTCTCGTCATCCATTCGATTTTCCATCATTTAAGACTAATGAATTCAGTTCCCGTGCGCCAACTCTCGTAATTTCTTGTGCGTTCCACTGAGTATTCAATACTGCACACATTCTAGTGTCGCAAAAAGGCGTCGAAAAAACGCTGTAGCACCGCTTTAACATCATAAGAAGGTAGTTACCAAAGAAAGTCTCCATTATGATCGGTGAACGCGATGGCAACACGGGGCCGTGGAAAGAGCCGGCATTTAAAAAACAGTTAAAAGAACTAGGTCCAGCTCCACACGGCTGACGTGGGACACTTTAAACGAGCACAAGTTCTGTATCCGTAGACTGCAACGTTGCTTTTCATTTTACATTGTTTTTCTCTCTTCGTCGGATCGGACGCCACTGCGACGTTGATGCCGCGGAAATCAGTCGCGACAAGACCACTGATGAATTAGGGTGGAAACTTAAGTGAGCTGATACGAAATAAAATTCTTGGATTGGACTTCGACATGATGACGATGATGACGATGATGATAACGACGTCGCCGAAACGGTACCAGCAGCATATTTCTGTACGAATCAAAAAGCAAGACTTTTTTGTTATTACTTTTACTGCAGTTTTGAGCCCTCAGTCTTCTTCATTTCGCCTTTCCTCCTTATCTTGCACGAGTTTTAATGGGACCCTGCAAAGCCTTTTTAAGTTATCATAGAATGACCTTACTATTGGACTTCGTTGCCTCCGGCATCTCCCGTACGTCGCAAAAGTTTTTCGAACCCATCATGTATAGTCCGAGTTACCGCGCCATCCGTGAGCTTTCTCTCTCATTTGTTCGCCACGAGCGCGCTGGCCCGCAGGGGGTGACGCGCCTCCCGGAAGTATCGCCGCCCTGTGTGATGGTTATGAACATTTTTACTTCTTCTGTCGTTTGAACATATTAGTCGCTACTTCTTACACGGAATGAAATGGGCTACTAATCACGCAAGTTTCATTCATTATAATAAGCAACTAAATTCTTGCAGTTACCCTCTATCTGTGCCAAAAGCAAGGACTCGTGCTTATATG